>NW_024349800.1:0-248592 GCF_902729225.1 Pteropus medius | reverse complement strand
CAGCACCATTTGGTGAGAAATGTGTCCTTTTCCCTTATCTGTCCTGCCCCCACCTCCACCCCTATCTCCCTCAACCCTTATCCCTGTCATGTATCATACCTTTCTTGGGCAGGCTGGAGCCCAGGACTGAAAGGATCTGGGCTGGAAGACCCAGCAGGAGTGTGGTAATCAAGGACAGCCCCTGAGGGCAGGGCAGACGGACAGCCCTCCCCTACTGGACCAGCTGCTTCTCCTGCCAAACAGGTCTTTGGGCTGTGTTCTGTCATGTATCTGGCTGGAGCTGACTTGGGCTCCCTTCAGATTAAGCTGAGACTCAGGACCTGAGCTGACCACTGCATAAGGCTATGGGAGGGGATAGGGAGCTTATCTACGTGGGCCACAGAGGAGGCCCCCAGAGGCCAACTAGGCTGTGCTGTTTGTGGCAAGAGGCCCCCACTCAGGGCCTTGGACCAAGGTAAGGGAGGGCCAGGATGGTCCCTGACTGAGTCTTCCCTGCCCAGCTCTGGGTACTTCTGGAAAATAAAATGTCCTCTCCTGAGTTCTTTCCATCTTGGTCTGTTTGGGGCAACCAAGAGCCAGGAGATGGCCCCCTGGGGGGAGGGCCACAGCCTTCAGCAAGGACAAGCCAGGTCTCTGGCCCCCATTCAAGCCCACAGGAGCTCACACACATGCACAGGTACTCTGCTCACCTGTCTCCTGAGGGACTCTTGTCTATTTTAGTGTTCAGGGCCTGCCAGCTGGGGTGGAGAGCGGTCACTGCCAGCTTCCAATTTGCCCTCCAGACCCTGGTGACTTTCTGCAGGCAGTGAGTAGTACCTGGCCTGGCAGGACGCAGCCTTCCTGCTCCTGGAGTCATCAGGGCAGGGAAGAGAAGGGAGGGAGTGGGAATGTACTGAGCACTTTCCATTTGCCAGGCATCTCACCTTGGGTAATCTTTACTCCTGCCTTGCCAGGTAGGGAAGATTCACCAAATAGCTGAGGAAACTGAGGCTTAGAGAGGTGCTATGGTCAGGCTGGGCCTGGGCCAGGAGGGTGGGATAGGCCCTTAGGATCTCAGTGGCTTGCCTACATGACTTTAGAAGTTGCAGGCTATACTACACCCTCCCTCCAGTTTCTTACCCAGGGTTGCTGCTCCCTGAGGCTCTCTGAGAACTCTAGTACCTGAGAGGCCAAAAGCAAGAGCCAGTGCTTCTGGGCCCAGCTCAGCCTAGGCTAGTGGGTAGGAATTACACTGTCTCCTCATTTGTGCAGTGGGCAGTTGACGATAATAGTACCCACTTCTTCAGGTCACTCTGAGGCTGAAAGGCAACATGTGCAAAAGGGCTTCAAACTTGACTGGCTCCCAGGAAGCACTCAGGAAATCTTATTTTTTGTTAGTGCCTGAGTTCCCCTCAGCCTCTGAAATTCCAAGCTCCAGTCTGTTTCCTTTCTAACTGGGCTTTTTATTTATGTGTTTATTTCTATGAATTTAATATTTGCTTAGGAAATGTTTAATATTATAATAGTGTTACCGGAGAGTGAGGATCCTCTCCTGGCACGTTGTCCAGGTTCTTGATGTCTTGAACAAAGAATTGAGCAAGACGCCAAAATACAGTAGAAAAGAAAAGTTTTATTAGAAGGGAAAGTACATTTCCAGATGTGGAAGTGGGCCTGAGCAAGAGAGGCGTGGCTCTAAGGCCTGGTAACAAAGTCTTTGGGGTTTTTATCCCTATTTGCTGTGGGTGGTTATTTTTCTTAGAGGGGTGGGCTTCCTTGATTGACAACTAAGATTGACAGGACTCAGTGTTTCATCATTTTGCGTTCTGCGCATGTTTGTTCCCAGAATTCAATCTGTTATAATGATATTAATGAACTTCTGGGCATGTGCATCATATTATAATGATAGTATAATGAGGCTCAGGTGAGTTGAAGGTCGTCAGGGATTCTTCATTGCATACATGTGAGTGTCTGGCTTAAACTGGTACCTAATTCTTTGCTACTTGTTTCTTTGTGTGAGTTAAAAAAAAAAGAATGCCTTCTAGCTTGCTTAATTGTGAGCGAATTAGAGCAGACCCCTTCTAGGATAGGATGACCTCAGTATCTTTGAAGGCAGACCTGAAACCCCCTAAGTAACTTTCCTGCCTAGCTTTTTTCTAAGAGTCGTGAACCCCCTTATTATTAGTATGGATGTTGAGGGATGGGAGGTCTCTTCTGTAATCTACTTCCTGCTGAGAATGGCCATAATCCCTGCCTACAGGGGTTTCATGGAGCTCTTTCCCTTTCTGTCTCAGTCAGGGTGGGGTCTTGGGTTTCCTGCTAAAGTGCCACCTCAGTTCCTAGACAAGGAAAAGATACAAACCTATTATTTAAATCATATATCTATTAATTTCTATTATTGATTTGCCTATTAAGTGAGTAAAGGGAAACAGGCTTGGTTAATATATTTCTTAAAGAGTGAAAAAAGACCTTTGGCCTAAAGTCCCCTCCCCTCTCAGACTCTTAAGAGCCCCACCATTTCTGCTAACAATGGGCTGATGACCCTTATCAATAGCCAGAGGATCTGAGTCACCAGTTTGGTTTAAGAACTCTGCAAGAGATGTCCCATTTCATTTCCTGCTAAAAGATTAAGAATTTTACAAGTGATATCCCATCTCAATAGTATACAATGAAAACTACATCAGCCCCTATACCCTCCCCAGAGCAAACATGAAAAGCAATTTTGGGATATCTGATCAGAAATACTTAAGTATATCCCTCCCCTGTCATATTTTAAAGAAAAAATCCAGCAGCTTGCTCTGCCCTGACCCTGTGACTTCCCTCTGGGCCTTTAAATTCACCTACTCGGCCAGAGCTAAAGCTGCTGCCTCCTTCCACAAGGCACACATATTTGTGGGTGCTGGCACCATATTTTCCTTGTCAGCAGGACTTGGGGGAGGTTACAGCCTGGCACAGGGCAAATGGGAATTGCTGAGCCGCAAAGAATGGTCCTACTGTGCTCAGCAAAGGCCCAAATTGGAGACTAGCTCCCCCTCTTCCCCACTACAGCAGATCTGAGTCTGGATAGAAGGTGGAGCCTGGGGACCTGACTCAGGCCCAGCCTGGCTGCCAGCTGGCCATTGGGTGACCAAGAGCCAAGCTTGGCCTCCTGCTGGCTCCTGGCTCAGTACAGAAGCCCAGGGCATGTGGTGGCCTCTGTGAGAGAACTGAGGGTTTGTCTCCTTGAGAACACAAGCAAGCCACATGGCACCCATCCCACCTGGGCTAAAGCCCATGATGTGGGCTGGGGTTTTCACCAACTTCCTGTTAAGTTTTGATGTTGCTCTGTAAGGCAACTGAAGTCAATATTAAATCCTGTTGGCATCTTCTTGGTATGCCTTGTGACTCCTGGCCCTGCTGGTGTCTTATCTCTACCACAAAAATTTCCCAGAGGGCTGAGGACAGGACTTTATCTTTCTCAGGGTCTGAGAAAAGAAAGTGGTAGGTGGCTACATGTAGCCACATGTATTTCGTGCGTGACTACAAAGCCTTACCAGGCCTTAGCAGGCTCCCCGCTCCCTTGAAGGAAGAGCAGAATTCACTATTGATGTCGGGAGGATGGCTGGGACCAAGGGTCACAGTCACCCAAAGGGGCAGAGCTCCAGGTGCACCCGGTGTACAGTTGTTCAGGTTGTGTACTGTGTAAGAGCAGTGGGCAAAGGAAGAATGCACTTTTGCCATACCGTGGGCCTAAAAATCTGTGTTCCACCAGAAGAGGGCACTTTTTACAAATTCACATACAGGGGCCCTACATGCTGTTATGGAACCAGCCCTGAGCATGCTCACTGGCAAAGGAGGTGTGCCTGGGCATGGGGGGGGGTCTCCTTTATACTCCGTGGTCTTCCTGTGCTCAGTTTATATGTTAATAACCCCCAGAGCTCAAGTTGAAGAACCGTTACCTCTGTGCCTGACACCTTAGGAAGTGAACACTATTTATGAAGATATGCTGATTTTGAGACAGAAACTCCCATAAATACATTCATTTCATCCATTCATTTCTCGAGCACCTAGTATGTCCTAGGCACTGCATTCAAGCCAGAAATAAATGGTGAATACAACAAACATGATCCTTATTCTCACAGAGCTGTCCAGTTAAGGAGAGGAAAATGCTCCCATAAACAATATCAACCATGTGCTGGGAGAAATAGCTTAGTGGTTGCCTGCAAAGAAGTCAGGCAAGGCTTCCCTGAAGGAGCTGAGGCATGAAGGTGAAGTCAGAGTTAAGTAGGTGAAAAGAGAGAGACATGTATACCAGGCAGAGGGAACAGTATGTGCAAAGGCCCAGGGGGAGAAGCCAACTTGCTGGGTATCATGCTGGAGCAGAGGGCAGAGACAGGCAGAGGCCAAATCCACAGAGGTTTGAGGACGTGGCAAGAAGTTTGGTTATTAAGCAGTGAGGAGCCAGGATTTGAAGCAGGGCAATGACATGTTGTTAGAAATGCCTGTGAAATTGGGTTTAGCCTTGGCGCTGCTTCCTGACCCAGCTGCCCTCCCTCTGCATGACTAGGAGAGTCAGGGAGGAGGGTGTCTTAGGTTGTGCAGGCAAGAAAAAGAGGTTTGAATGAAGGAAGCTTAGGGTGAGGTACAAAGGCTGACTCAGCTGCCTCCCTCTAGGCACCTACCCCCAGGTTGAGGCACCACTGGGTCAGCTTGCTCTGTCTTGGGGCTAAAAAGGCCAGACTGCAGTTCTCCATCAGGGTGACAGGTAGTGCCAGCTCTCCAGCAGTGGCAGGTGGGCTGAACCATTGGGGCCCAGTCCAATGAGAGGTGGGGTTGGAAACAGCTCTGGTCAGGCCAATGGTAGGCCAATCTGGTGCCCAGATTGATGCTTCAGTGGCTCCAACCCGCTGTTGCCACCAACCTATCTTTTATCCCCTCTGAGGACTACTCCATCAGCTGTGCCCAGAGCTCTTTTTAAGCCAATCTAAATTTGCTGCTAAGCTCAACCTGGGGACAGCTGGGTGAAACTACCCTTTGCAGAGGATAACAACCCTTTGCAGGGGAGTGCTTGGGTCCAGATCTTCGCTCTGTAGCCTCCCATCAGTGAAATGCTGATACTGACGTTTCTGGCCTCACAGGATGGGTGGGGAGTCAGCGAATTATGTATAAAGCACACAGGGAATACCCAAGAAATGTTAGCCTAGCCAGGGCTGGTCACCAGGAGGCCTTCAGAGCCTGGCAATCCCTTCCTCTGCTCCACTGTGGCCTCTGCACCTGGCACCAGAGCTGAAGCACAGAGATACTGGTGTGTGTTGAACAAAGAAGCACCTTCCCAACTAGAGGATGATTCCGAGTGGGTGGGACCACTCATGGCATGTGCCATCTGTTGGCATCAAATCCCATCTCCTCGCATTCTAGAGTACAATCTTGAATCTTGGGCAAGTGATTTGATCCTTCTAAGCCTGTTCTTTCTGTAAGATGTAGATGGTGTCTTCTCTGTGGTTGGGTTACAGACACCCTATATGAGCCCCTTGGAGCCCCTGGCACAGAATTGGTGCTCCAGAAATGGCAGCTATTGCCACTGCTAGTACAACTAACATCCCTGATTACAGGTGGTCACTTAGGGAGACCAAGGGGCAGAAGCTAGTCTTGATTGCAAGCAGCATACAACAAGCTGGCTGACTAGAGCAAAAGGAAATTTACTGGAAGGTCTAGTTTTCCCAAGTTGTCCAGGGAAAATCGAAAGCAATCCTAGAACAGAACCCCGCCTGAGGGTAGGAGGGAGGATCCTCCAGGTATGCCTCCCAGGAAGGAGTTCCCAATTGTTCCTCCTTGGGTGCCAGTAGGCAGGGCTGAGCCCCATGAGAGAGGCCCACCAGGTACCATAGCCCTCCATCAGGAGCGGGTGGAGCAGGGGAGTGAAGGGGGACAGAAGCAAAAGACCTGGAGGAAAACAACTGAGGTCCAAGCCCAGCAACCCCACTCTTGGCTTTCCATCCCCATGCTTGGTAGTGTATTAAATGTGAATTACCCTTAACCAGGGTAATAATTACTGCAGACATAACTGACATGTTGAACAAATTATAGTGCGCTTATAATTATAAATTGCATTTCTAACACTCCAGGGGTTTCCAAACCTTGATGTCTTTCCTATTAACACATAAATGACAGTCATATGTGGAAAATGTGAGAGTGACAAAACTTGTCTGTGGATTGTATTGCATTAGTGATGCTCCTTGTGGCTCCACTCGAGGAGCCTAAAGGGCCCTGGCTTGGTCTAGAGGTTTACACTTATTTTGTGGGGATGGGTGCTCTTATCAGTCTAAGTAAGGCCCACAAGAGGGAATCCCAGCTCTGCCAAAACCAGCTGAGTGGCCTTGAGTCATACCATTTAACCTCTCTCAGTTTCTTTATGGGACTTGATAACTGATTCCACAAGATGGCTGTCTTCACCTGCCTGTTGTGCAAGAGGTGCTCCTTGGGGACCTGTCCTTCTCTCTTCACAATGCAGGAGGTGCACAGTCTTGTTCCCAAGAAGAGGGTTCAGGGCCTTGACCACCCCTCCCTACCCTGGCGCCCTGGTGCTGCACCAGAGAAGCTTTCTTCAGCCTTAGGTGACAATGAAGTCATTACATGCTTGAGGGTATTTTTTCTTGCTGCAAAAAGTGTGTTCTCAGATCCCTGCTACCTATCAAGCAGGAAGTATGAGACCCAGGCCATAGGTGGGGAGTGAACTGATTCCAGG
This sequence comes from Pteropus medius, assembly GCF_902729225.1. NCBI lineage: Eukaryota > Metazoa > Chordata > Mammalia > Chiroptera > Pteropodidae > Pteropus > Pteropus medius. The sequence continues at coordinate 241,892 of NW_024349800.1, read as the reverse complement.
TGAGCAATCAATTCAGCATTCAGTGATATGAAACATCACATGGAACCTGGGAGAAAGTTATTCCTCTCCCAGTGCTCTCTCAGCCCTGCTGATTACATCCAGACCAAAGGGTCAATCGGTGCTAACATGTCTTTAATGCTTCTTTATCACTCAAAAATGGCTTAATTATATTTCATTGTTTCATAGGAAATAACATAATCTCATGATTCCAAAGCTAAAGATATAAAAGGGTACACAGTGAACAGTGAGCCACCCTCCCTGTCCTGTCCCAGTTCCCCCAGAGACAACCACTGTCCAGAGATATTTAATGCATATATCAGTGTGTATGTGTGTGTGCATGCACACTCTTCTCCCTTTTTTACCCAAATACAGCATTCTTCACCTTACTTTTTTTCACTTAGCAATACATCTTGTATTTCATTCCCTATCAGGATATAAAAAGCATCCTTCTGTTTTATGGCTGCCTTCTATAACCTGGATTCTCCATACTTACTAATCTCTGTTTTAAACAAAGACAGGCCCTCAAGCACATGCTTTCTGCTGATAATAGAATCCAGGCAGTATTTTATAACAGTGTTTTGGTTTTAGTGATTTATTTTTATGGGAAAATTCAATTTATGCTCAGTGAGACTGGTTTTTCATTGATAGAGCAGATATAAAGTCTCCCTGATAGAAAGAATAGCATTAATTCGTATACAGTGCTTTATGGTCCTTGGAAAAATTAACATGGGAGTAAATCCAGGCCATTTCTATTGGTTACTGTGCCCAGCACATACACACCCTTAAGATGGAGCCCCTACTTTACCTTCTGGCTTCCTTCTTCACAGCTCACCTGCCCCCACATCTCACATTCCACGCATTCGTAGAACTACAATATTTTCCCAAGCTCTCCAAGCCTTTGCTCATGCCATTCCCTGTACATGGAGTGCCCGTCTCCTGCTGGGCCACCTAGTGCCACAAATCCCCAAAGAGGTGTTACCTCCCCCAGGAAACCTTCCCAGATGGCCACCCCACTAGCTCACGGTTGTTCCTGCCTTTATGCCAGGTTTCTCCCATGATTGCTTTGATTACCCAATTTAGTGCCCTGGTGCAGTACAGAGATTTTCAAACCACAACACACATCAGAATACTTGAAGAGTGAAAATTTGCATTTCTAATTCCGGGCTTGGACTGTGGCTGCTGCTGTTCTTGGGATCACATTCTGAGAACCGCTGGGGGAGTGGAAAAAAATGGAGGCTGAGCGTCAGTGTACGTGAGTTCTAATCTCAGCTCCATCAAATTATATGCCCTCTCTGGACTTCAGGGCCTCTGTGATAAACTGGGATGCAAACTCACCTTGTAGAGCTGCTGTCAGGATTATGTGAACTCATGTAGAAACAGGGCTGGCACCAATTGCGAGTTGCTTCTCATCCATTTACCCACTGAACTTCCTAAGTGGAAGGCCCACCTCTGATTTCTCTCTGCATCCTATGAACTACTTAGTCCGGGCCTGACAGAGAGTGGGTGGTAATAAATGTCAGGGGTGGGGGAAATTGTTGAATACATTCACAAATGCACATGATCTCAGTTATAGATTTATTCAAATAATGAACCAAATGTCGCGAGTTCCAAATCAGTGGGGTCAGGTCAAGCTGGTTGAAGCCTTCCTCCCACTGAGACAAAAGAAGGTGTTATTTAAATCAATCACATAAAGAAGATTGTACAGGGGAATGTTTTACCCACTTAAGAGAAGCTGTTGTTTTAGGAGCACTTAGTGGCATCCATTTGCAAAACAGGTATTCCCAGTGCTGTTGTAAATGAATTTAACAACTATTCATTAAAATAGAGAGCCATTGGGGCCTTGGTTTGGCACTCCCTTGGTAGCTATTCTGTGATATGAAGGCACGACTTAGGGAAGCCCCTTAGAAAATGGACCTGGACGCATCAGGTGACTGAATCAGTGACAGCCAAATGGGATGTTGTACCAGAGCAAGCCCTTGCAGCTTTCTCTGTCCCACCCCACCCCCCTGCCTCCAGGTTCCCTCAATTTCCCCACTCCATTTAATGCATATGGGCCCCAGTTTAAGCAAAGCTGCTAGGAAAGAAACCCTAATATGTCAAGGGTAGTCATTCATTTTTCCAAAGGGATGCCTTTTTTATAAAACCTTTGGCTGACAGGTTCCTTTAAGTACTAGGCATTCTGGAGATAAGAATTAGTGTTTTTGAAAAATAGTTTTACCTGGCCCTTCCAGAATCTATGATGTATAAAGAGTGGTGTTGGCTCAGATTGAATAAGACAAGGGTGAGAATGGGAAGCAGGAAAGAGGCCTGCTGTTCCCTACTCAGCTCACATGTCTTGCCCTGTCCCTGTGGTTGTCCTGAGCCAGAATAATTCTGGTTCAGTACGATTCATTTGTTTATCTCACATTTATTGAGCACCTACTGTAGACCAGGCACTATCTGGATGCTGGGATATAGTGGTGAACAAAGTCTCCTTTTTCACAGAGTTTCATTCCAGTAGAAGAGACAGACAATAAACAAGTTAACAAGTAATTAAGCAAGATAAAAATACAGGTTTTAAAGGAAATTAAATGAGATCAAGAGAATGGGGGTGTGTCATAGGGGGTCTGGGGAGGTACCTCAAAGGAAGTGACAGTCCATTTGTCCATTGGAATATGTGTGTGCTATCTCAGAGCTGACAGAAGCCTCAAGTCCTTCCTGGGGCAGTCACTGCTGTTCCCCTCCTGCTTCTTCCCAGCTGCACTCCATTTCAGAGGAGGAAGTGGGGCATATCCCAGGAAGAGAATTGGGATTTGTGAATGGGTCCTAGGAGCAGACTGAGTGTGGGCATTGGTGGGCAGAATGCATACTGAGGACCCAGCACTTGCTATCTCATTTAAATATTTACAACAACCTCAGAGATATACATTGCTATTCATTCACATTTTATAGAAGAGGAAGCTTAGGCTCAGAGGGGCAATGCCAAGGCCACACAGCCAATGAAGGGACAGAGCCAGGAGTCTGACTCCACAGCTGTTGAGAGTCCAGGGGAACTTTTTTCTTTTGTCATTTCCATTATATCAGCCATGAGGGGAGACTATCTCCTGCAGGGGTCTTGGAACTGGACCTTGAAGACAGAAGGGAAATAGTGTTATAAATACTTGGGACTCAGCCTTCAGTTCAAATCCCTTACTTAAGCCATTTACCTTTAAAGAACTTCCTTAACCTTTCTGAGCTTTGATTTCTTTTTCTGGATGATAGGATGAGGATAATAGTAATAGTACCGACCTTAGAAGGTCATTGTAAGGCTTGAATGAGATGACACATGTAAAGCATTTAGCACAGAGCCTGCATTCAATAAGCACTTTGTGAAGGGGGAAGAAGAGAGAAGTCTAGCTTTATGAATGTTACAGGTTCATGGTTTGGGGGCCAAATGAACCTATGCTCAAATCTCTTATCATCCAGGCACTACCTCTGTGGCCTTAGGTAAATTCTTCAACTTCTCTGAGCCTCAGTTTATCAGTAAAGTGGCAGGTTGTTGAGGATTCAATTTGATCATTTCTATAAAGTGCCTGATTTAGAGTATGTGCCCCGTGAAGATGGTTATGACTCTGTGAGAGAGGTAACAGCTTCCCAGGCTTAAGGAAGAGGTAGGGAGGTGAGAAAAGAGGCTCAGAAAGATCAGTGCACTTGCCCAAGATATGAGTTCATATACCAGGTATGTGGGAGCTGGGATTTGATACCAAAGAATAGCCCAAGCCATCTTGGCCAAGTGGTCCCATTCCGGATGAAGCATCTTGTTGGAAAGGTGCTTCTTCATTCAACATATGTTGGCTTCTGTTATGTATTACCTCTGGTGTGCAGTGTAAGGGCCACAGTGAAGCAGGAAAAGGGACTGCCAGTCTCTGAAAGCCTGTTTGGGTGCCTGGCAGTTATAAGTGTCATTGCCAAGCCTCACACTACTCCTGCAAGGAAGGTCTGTCCCCACTTTGTGGGTGAAGGCACTGAGGCCCTGTGAAGCTGGATAACTTGCCCAAGATCACATGGGGGCAGGGCTAGGGAGGAAGACATATCTGTCTAGGCCTGCTTAGTAGAGGCCTGCCTCTTCCATTTGGGGTGGAGAACTGGGGAGGCCTAGTCTCCATCTCAGGCAGAGAGAGTGGGCACAGAGGAGGGGCAGACCTGGAACAGCCTGGAGCTGTTTTCCTGGAACTAAACCCTGAGGGAGAGCTGAACTCATTCAGTATAAGCATTGTGGGTCTTACCCCTCCCTCGGTGATCTGGCGGTGACTCCCTTGTGTCACCAGCCAGGGAAAGGAGGGTTGAGTATGAGAGGCTGAAGTTGGAGCACTTTCTATTGTATCCTGGGACTGGCAGGGAACCCTGATGGAAAGTGATGAATTGTGACTTGGTGGGGTGAGGGTCAGGGAAGAGCCCTTCACTGGTGAAGGCAGCAGCTCAGCTTTTTGCTTCTACATTTCTTCCTGATGTTGTCAAGCCCCTCAAATCTGGCAAGATCGGCAAATGGCCATTTCCCATCCACTTTAATAGACTCATAACTCAAGTAGCTACACTTCAGAAGCCACAGGGCTTTTCTCTGCAGGCCTGCCCTCTGGACTCCAGGACAAGCAGTCCAGCTAACCTGGCTGGGCCCCATAGGGGGATCTGGAGGGATGGGGTGTGCCCATAGGAAGGGCCATACTGGGAACAGATGTGGTCAGCTCATACTGACCTGTGGCCACCACCACCATCTTCCTTTACTTTTATAACAAACCCAACACCCTCTGTGTGGCAGGGGTTGCAGTGGGCAATGGGGAACTGGAAGCATGGAGTGCTCTGGGGATCCAGGGTAGGAAGATTTCTTGGAGGAGGTGATCATTACTGGCTGTTTTGTTCACTTGGTCAGTCACTGAGCACTCATCACATGCTAGGTTTTTCAGAGCTCCCACAAAACCATCCTATACCTATTACCAGTGGGGGTTTTGTTTATCCTTACATCGGATCCTGTGTCCTAACTTTGTCATTCTGTTATTGCATTGCGTCCCAGAGGGTGTTTCTCATGCCTTCAGAAGCTGTATTAATCCATTTATCAACTGTTGACATAATAACAATCACATCTAATTTTTATCATTCATTTAAAGACCGCAGGAAAGCAGCCTCCTTATACCTCAGACTGCGATGATTCCCAGGCTCTGTGGCTTCCTTTGTTGGAACAGTAGGGAAGGACCTATGAAAAGGAAGTCAGATGACCAATTCTTAGCTCTGCCTCAGCATGACTTGGGGAAGGGCACCCCTCTCTCTAGGCCTTAGGTTCCTCATCTGAATAATGGGTGGGCAGCACTGGTAATGATGAGTCCTTATGGCTCTAAAGCTATAGGATGCGCTAACATTAAGGCAACTTTAATCTCACTGTCATCATGGTCCAGGTCTTGGCCAATCCAAGTGCTTTTCAGTTGTTTTGTAGTTGGGATTCAGTTCCCCTAGTGCTGTGACAAGTGTTTAGAACCAGGCCAGTGATGTGAAGCAGTGGCAACATTGGAGCCCTACTCAGATGAGTTGGTGGAGAGTGGACGGAGAGCCATTGTTCCTGCCCTTGAGGTGCCCACAGTCTGGGTTAGGGGTTCTTACTCTACCTGGGGAAGTGAGAGCACTAGGGGAGGCTTCAAAGAGAAGGTAACATTTGAGCTGGTCCTTGAAGGTTGGGTAGGAGGTTGCCAAGCAGATAAAGAGAGGAAACCAGGAAGTGGGAACAGCATAAGCAAAGGCACTGGGATGGAAAAGTGCCTGGTGCATTCTGAGAGGAGCTATATTATAGGTATAGTAGCTGGGAATGAGGCTGGAAAGAGAGTCGGGGGCTGAATGACAACCAAAGTAGTTTCTGAGAAGGTAAATGGTCATATAGTCTAGTTCTGGATAAACAATACCCAGCCTCCCAAAGTTATGCCAATGTCATTTAGTTTACTTAAGTAAGATCAGAGAAGTCCATGATTTGCAAGTGGTTTCTATTTAAAATGATTGAAATTTAAATAGTAACTTGGCACTTAATAAGAGCAGCTTTATTTATCTGGATAATTTCTCTTCTAGAGACTGACTATTTCTTTTCTAGGGACTGACTAGTTTCCCTGAGATGTCACTCTAGAGAATCGTAGGTTCTATACAGCTGTCTCTGTTTTTTTCACAGCATCCAACACTCATATGAATAAGTTCCATTCTGTATGAAACCTACAACTTCACAACTCTCCCATGTCCCTGCTGTGCCATCCTAGCAGTGAGGCACTGAAGCCTGGGAGGCAGATTGCCTGGGCCAGTGTCAGTGTTTCTAGTACCTGGCCACAGGCTCCGGGCTTATCCCTTCATCTCTCTGGGCCTCAGTTTCTCTGTTTACAAAGTGGGTTGGGATAGAGGGATGATCACAGAGCTTCCTCCTAGACCCAACATCCTGGCTGTGATATAGGGAGGTTTGTTTTAGTGTTATGAAGAGTAACATTAATGACTGACACTGAGAGGGAAGCTGAAATGGGCTATAATGCAACTCCAATTGGTTTTCGTGGCTCTCAGTGAGACACAGCCTACTCAGAAGACAAGGAACCTGGAGTAGCTAGAGAAGCAGCTTAAGGACAGCTTGGAATTGGGGTCTGTGCACTGGCTCTGGCGGGCTTCAAAGTCTCCAAAAAATGCTAGAAGATGCTAGAAGACCTCCAATCCCTTGCATTGCCATGTCTTTTATTGATTTCTTTATTTCACTGGCCTTTTTTTTTTCTTGAATTAATAAACACTTGTTTAAAAATTTGAAAACTATACAGTGGCATAGAGTGAAAAGTCTTCCTTCCTCCTACTCACTTCTGTCTCAACTAGACCTTTAGCTTAGAGGACAGAGATTCATCTCCAGGTATCTTCAGAACCCCCAGTTTCCCTTCCCAGAGGCAGCCACTGGTGCCTGTTTCTTGAGTCTCTTTTAAGAAATAGTCTACGTTTATATTACCCTATATAAGCATATTAGTGTTCTATTTATTTTATTATAAATACATTTCATATTTTTCTAGACTTTTTATGTCAGTGTTGTATCTCAAATATTTTCCTATAAGTATATACTGCTGCTGCCATCTTCTTAACATAGGACTCCACTGATGTGTGTACTGCAGTTTACTTAACTGATCCCATTGAGGGACATTGTGTGTTTACTCCTGAGTTCTGCTGTTACAAACAACTAATATCCTTGGACCTAAGTTTTTGTGCGCACGGGTAGCTAACTTTATAGGATTCATTTTAACAGTGAATTGTCCCATCTTGTGGCCATCTTGTCTGAAGGGCACCTGGCCCAGTCCTGTTGCTTTAATCACCATCTTCTCCTATAATGTTTGGATTTGGCTTTTCCAGGTCTTGTCCATGAGGCCTGAGCTAGGGCACTGGGGTCTGGCTGAAAAGGCAGGGCATTCTCTGGGGTATCTTGAGTCAACATGAAACTTCTTCAGGGGAGCTTCATTTATTTCAAGGTTGACAGAATGTTTCTGTTGAGGGCTAGATATAATATTTTAGACTTTCCATACCACACGTTTCTGTTGCAACTGTTCAGCTCTGTTGTTGTAGCACAAAAGTATTCATAGACAATATATAAGTGAATGAATGTGACTCTATTCCAATAAAACTTTATTTTGTTTTTAAATTTTTTTGGTTTAAATTTTTTTTCAGTTAGATTCAATATTATTTTATATTAATTTCAGGTGTACAGCATATTGGTTAGACATTTCAATAAAACTTTATTTAAAAAGAAAACAGGCAGTGGGCTGAATTTTGGCTCTCAGGCCTTAGTTTACCAACCTTTGATTTATTCAGCTGCTGGACACTTCTGCATCCCTGGTCTCGTAATAGGCGTGGGGGATGCTACAGAGAAGCACAGACCCAACCACCTAGCAATGACAACATAGTTCATGGTGTGATAAGAGAGCAGGTGCAGAGTGACTGAGAGAGTACTATAAAAAAGAAGTTTCTTACTTGAACAAGGGGCTGGCCAGGGGTAGTTTTCTGGGCTAGGTGACCTTGAAAACTGAATCCCAAAGTCCTAGCTGTGATCTAGGCACAGTGGGGAGTTTGGGGGGTCTGCAAGAAGTTTAGTATTGCTGGAGGTGTGGCATGCATGGAGGAGGCATGATGAAGGGCAAGGGTTGAAGAAATGAACCAGAACCAGGCCACATGGGCCTCAAGGTTAGCCATGTGGAGGGGCTAGCTTTCATCCTGATGGTTCTGGGAGAGGGATTGCAAAGGTTGGCCTTTGGGATAGTGTCACATGTCTAATCCAAGAGCAGAGAGACTGTGGAAGACAGAAAGCTGTCAGAAGCCGGGGGGAGGGGATGAAGTCAGGTTGTGGCATGTGAAAGGCAAGCAACTAAGGACTGAAACCCAGGACAATACAGTGGAACTAAACATTTTTATGATTTTCCTGCATTCTACAATCCTGTACATGGGTTCCTACTCATCTCTCAAGGCCCAGTCCAAATGTCCCTTTATCTTTGGAGCCTCTCATGGGGCAGAGTTATAGGCTCCTCCCTCCAAACTATCATGACATCATACTGGGGGACTCTTGTCAGAGCAGTTTCTCCCCATTGGGGCCTCAGAAGACAGGTAGAGAGTAAGCACTGATAAATACTTGCTAAATTAAATTAAACAGCAAAGTGAATTAGCCAGGGTTGAGAAAACTTGAGACTCTGAAGGCTAAGCAATTTGCCCAAATGGTACATGTATGAATTCTGCCCAATCAAGTCATTTCAGCAGAAAAATTGCTTTCCAGGGACTCCATCCTTTACTTTTACAAATGCTAACAGGTAAATTCAATCTTCTTCTAAATCCCAGCTAGACAATGTCTCCAAGACTATCCTGGTGGATGGTGAGGCCACAGGCCTGGAGAAATACCTGAAATTCTTGGAGAATCGAGTTGTGAAGCTGATGAGAGTCTGTCTTGAGTGCTCCAGCAGCTGAGTTGGGGAATTCTCTTGGCTCCATTTATTGCAGCCTATTTTCAGAGGGCAGTTCAAGCTGGGGTGAGAGTTTCCCACCCTCCCCCAAGGGGACTATATCGATCCTATTCCCTCCCAGTTCCCCCACCCTCTAACTAAGATACAGGATGTGATCACAATTTTGAACAGTGTGGCTCAGCGGTTTTCTCATTTCAGAACTCTTTGTAGGTGCTTTTGTCCATCTTCTTGATTCTAACCATCCTAGTGGGTATGAGGTGATCTCTCACTGTGATTTTGATCTGCATTTCCCTAATGACTGATGATGTTGAACATCTCTTCATGTGTTAGTGGCCATTCATAATTCTTCTCTGGAGAAATGTTTATTCAGATCCTTTGCCCATTTTTAAATTGGGTTTTTTGCCTTTTTATTATAGAGTTGTAAGACTTTATATAGTACTTATACTAGACCCTTAGCAGATATATGACTTGCAAATATTTTCTCCCATTCAGTGTCTTTATTTATTTTTAATGTAGCAGAGAAAACATCAGAAGTGAAGAGGAGGAATGTGGAAATGGGCAATGAGGGGCGGCACTGGATTCCTGCTCAGCCTCTAAATTGGCTCTAGGGACTGTCCTTTCCCATGCTGCAAGCTGTACCAGCCCAGTCCTTTTCAATCACTGTCCCCCTTCCCAGCTCAGTTTCCCCATCTGGGAATAACACTCAATATCAGGGCCTTTGCACCACCCCCTTCAAATGAAAGAGTCAAAGGGCACAAGATGATGTCCCTGCCTTGGTAGCTTCCTACAGCTCCTGACTCCCACAGAACTTCCAGCTGCCTAGCTCTCCAGGACATGGACTTGCAGGGCAGTGCAGGACAGGTGGGGTGGCCCAAGACCGGTGGGATTTGATTGTATCTGTGTCTGCTTGATGTCTCCCAACCACATTTGTACATTCCACAAGTGTGGGTGCTGGGTACTGTGCCTGCTTTTATGAAGACCAAGGACAGATAATAACAAGTAAATATGCAAGTTGAGAACAGCAAGCCATGAATGCTTACAACAGGGAGAGCTGAACAGCCTGGGAGAGGAGGAAGTGAGGGAAAGCCTCTTAGTTAACCCAGTTAAGCTGAGCCTGTTTCCTCTTCTGAAAAATGGGGTCAGTAATAACTCCGTCTGTATCACAATGTTGTCTTGGGGACCAAATATCAGTAAAGAGCTCTAAAATATTAATTAATATTATTTTAAGCCTGCTATGGAGGTCTAAAAGTCGTCTCTGAGTGAGGGAAGAGCAAGGAGTTGGTCGGGCTTAGCGAGAAAGAAGCTGCTTGCATTAGATCCTCACCAAAAAATCTTCAAAAATGTTCCCAGCCTTAGGATGGGAACTACTCCTTTTTCTGGGGCAGGAGCATCAGAGCTCCAGAATTACACCATCCGGGACAGCAAAGGCCTGGTCTTATAAACCGAGGCCAAAGCCGGCGGGGTTTTGTGTTTGTTGTGCTTGCTTGCATGTTGGGGAGATGTGGTTATTCGGGGTATCTCCGTTGGAGGAATGCGCGGTCCTCCCAGAAAAGGGCCTGGCTTGCTGAAACTGTGGAGGCTGTAACCTGAGAATCCCTACCCTGCCCTCATCACCCGCCTAGTCGCGTGGCTCTGTTAGCCCCGCCCCCATATGCATCCCCGCCCCTTTATGCCCCGCCCCCTGCGTTTTCTTTCGCGGCTCCTCCTCCGGCCCCGCCCATTAGCCCTGCCCCTTCCCGGGCCACATTCCTCAGGCCAGGCCTTGGGTTGCGGCCGGCTAGCGGCGGCCGCGGCGTAGGAAGGGGAGGAGGAGGAGAAGGAGAAGGGGTGGGTTGGGCTGGCTTGGGGCTCGGACTGGAGGCTGGAAGCGGCAGGAACTGTTAGGCACTGGTGGGCCTCAAGGTAGTCACGTGGTGGGTGGTCAGGTCTCCGGGCGGTCGGGTGTAGGCCCCGGGATCTGGCCGCCTGTGGCGGGAGTAGGCGGTACTCTGCTGGGCCTGGGTCCCGGGCGCCTGTCCCCGTCAGCTTCCGCGGCAGCCACCATGTGGTGCCTACACTGCAACTCGGAGCGGACTCAGTCGCTGCTGGAGCTGGAGCTTGACTGCGGGTAAGGGCCCCGGGCGGGGCCGAGGCCAGGGGCTGGACGCGAGGGCTTCAGCGAGAAGACAGTGGGGACCTGCTGAACGCAGGCTGCCGAGGCAGGGCCCGGCGTGCCAGCGGCACCCCAGCCACTGCACATTTGCATGCAGTGTGTTGTGGGTTTATGAGAGAGCCTGGCGCTGTTTTTCTGCGCGATGGTTTGTTAGAGACTGCTTGGGGTGTAAGTATGCCAGAGAGAGGCTGGGGAAAAAGGTGTGCGAGAGTGCTTGAGACTGTCAGGACAGGTGCCTGTGTGAAGAAGGTGACAGGATTGAGTGTGTCTATATTAGTGTGTGTCAACCAGACACCAGACCTGAGTCTGCCTGTGAGAAGATGCTGTCAGAATGGAAGAGTGTGTGTTCACACTTGCGAGTGATGTGTGTGGGTGAGTTTACGCGGCAGAAACTGATGGGAATTGGAATCAGGTGCAAGAGCAAGTGGTCTGGAGTTTGTGAGTGTGACCAGGAGGCCTCTGTGCTTGTGTCTGGGCCAGAGGTTGACAGAGAGGCCTGGTTATGGGAGACCCTAGGCTTCTGTGTGGGATTACATGTCTGCTCTGTTACGGCAAGTGTATGCGAGGCTGAGGTGTTGTGTGCAGGTAGTATAGGGGCTGTGTGCAGGTGGTCCAGGTATGCTTCCAGTGGGCTACTTGGGAGTGCACTGGGGTGCTTGAAGTTGAGGGAGGTTGAGTACTGTGTAGCTACTGCTGTGAGGGTGCTGCTGGTAGGGTTGGAGGTGTTTGTTTATGTACACAAGGTGTGGTCAGGAATGGAGTCTGAGGAGATGAGTGTATGTCTCAGAGACTAACCCTTTTCTGCTGTGGGCCTGTGGAGTGGCTGTCTGAACGTCCAAGGGCCCATATTTATGGAGAGAGAGGGAGAGAGTGTATTTATGTGCTGGGAATATCGATTTCCCCACTCCTCTCTTATAGCCAACACAGCCACCCCCTGAGCTGTCTGCAGAACCCTTGAAGGAGTAGGGCTGTGGGTCGGAGATTTGTTGACAAGCCAATTTGGCTTATGTCAGGCCCCTTGTGGGGAGGCCCACTTGCAGCCATTTGATTTTTGAGTTCAAAAATTCTGCAGCAGGTGTCTGGCAGTTGCACTGAGAACATGCATATGTTCCTGTCTGCTCCTTCCTTACCCCAGGAGACTGAAGCATCATATAGGGTTGTGGGGATGGGGTTCCCAAGGACCCATTGCTCCTTGCATCTGGGGCAGAGGCCAAGAAAGCTGCAGCTGCAGGGCCAGCTGTCTGGAATCAGTGGAACAGTCTGAGAATGAGGGTCATGATATTCATATCCCACATGTGCTGCTGCCTTATGCAGCTGTCCCACCTGGTATTGTGTTTGCATTCTTGTCTTTGTGCTACTAGCATTCCTATGTTGCAGGAGAGAAAACTGAAGCTGACTGTTTCAGTCTCCTCAGCACCAAGCCTCTGTGGTTTATTGAGAGTGCCTGCTGTGTATGGTTCCTCCTCTAGGCGCTGGGGACATAGTAGTTCACCCTTCAGCCTCAGAACAGGTGGGTCACATTTGCTCCCGAGTGCCTGGGATGTGGTTCCAAAGGAAGCCTGGCCTGCGAAGGCTCAGCCAGTAGAGCCAGGAGCATCTTGCACTGGCTGGCTTGCCCCCACCCAGAGTTCTTCTCCCCTCTCTAAACCCTGAAAGGATCCAGCATGCTTCAGGGACCTCAGAAGACCCCCCTGTCTGTAACAGTCCAAGACAAGCTCTCCCACCACAGCATACCACCCTGCGATCACAGGTCTCTCTAACTGTGCTTTTGCAGCACCTGATGCTTTACGGTTTGAGCCTCCAGGCAGCCCAGATCTCTCCCTACCCTCCCTTTCTAAATAGGCACATTAAGGTAGGGAATCCAATGACATGAGCAGAATATTACAAGAGGAGCCTGGAGTAGAACCCAGATGTTCTGATACCGGGACTCTGAAGGGCCCCAGCCAGCCCTGCGGGGATTTTCAGGCTTTTGCTCAAGGAAGTCTGACTATGAAATAGATGTGCTAATATTTACACAGCTTCAGTTCAAAAACATGGACAGGACTGACATCTGCACAAACAGTGAGATGAATGGGTAAATAGGTGTTTCTGGAAGGGACTGAACAGGGCTCCTGGGGCTATGAGAGCTGTGTGTGTGTGTGTGTGTGTGTGTGTGTGTGTGTGTGTGTACGTGTGTACATGAATGTTATATGGCTGGACTCTGTGGAACATGGGATCATAGTTTGCCAGTGGAATATGAGTCCAAGGCAGCTGAGAGAGGCAAACAGATTTTGTTTCAAATATCAGCTTAGCTTTATGAGTTTATACAAGTTACCGCACCCCTCTGAGCCTCAGTCTCCCACTCTGTGAAAGGGAATGAAAATACACTTCACAGAAGTGCCTGAGAATGTGGGTGTCTAATAGCCCTTACCCAGCTGGCCAACTCTAAGCCTCAAGTCAGATGCTGTGATCATCCAAGTCAGCAGGCTGTTCTTCCCACCACCACTGACTCGTTCTGATTTTCTTCTTTCTCTGTTGTAAATTTCCTTTGAATTACGATGATGTGTAGAATATCCGCCCACTAAGCACAGAGACAAGATGACAGCAGTTCTCATGGGCTTAGACCCAGCCAGAGGCCTGGGGAGAGTTTCACAGACGTGGCCCAGTTCGCCTGTGGAAGTGTGTGTATTTGTGTGGTGGGGGAGGATGCTCAGAGGCTGTTCAGTGTGATTTATCATTTGTCCTCAAAAGCAAATCGTAATGACTTTAGGGCCATTAAGGGTCTTGAATTAATTGGTTTGGCCTTACAGAATCTGGCTGCTCCCACTGCATGAGCTGCTGCTGAAAGAAAATTGATGGTGATTATGGTAGAAAACATGGCATGGTGACACCTGGACCTTGGACATTTTCCTTAGGTTTTCTGTGCCTTGGTTCCCCCATTTGTAATGGTGGTGCCAGTTACAGCTCAAGGAGTTGTGAGGATTGATGAGTTAATCCACATAAAATGCTTAAACAGCGGAGTAAACACTTGATAGATGGTGGCTTTTAGCTAGTGTTTCAGAGCTGAGAGGTTCAATTGTGCTGGAACTGGACCATATTACTTGTTCAGGGAAGGTGTATTGCTAGACAAGAATAGATGATCTCTCTTTTTGGCCATGGACCAGGCCAGGGTTAAAAGAGAGTGAGGCAGAGAGATGGCAGTGAGAAAAGTGGTGGAAGGGCCAGGGCTGTTTATGGTGTGAGGCAGTGGCTACTGGGGGTGAGACAGATTGCAGACTTGGTGAGAAGGTACTAAAACCCATAGGCTGTATGCGTTCTTATAGCCTGCTGTCCCCAGCTGTTCTCACTAATAATAGACAGTTACGAGTATTTTGCCCATGGATTAGAAAAATTTAAACTCAGCTAGGTTGACGATTTCTTAGGATGGGCAAATGGCCTGTACCATGGTAGTATCTGACATTTGGGTGGCCTTTGAATTTTACACATGCTTATTTTATTTGAACCTCCTAAGAATCCTGGGAAGTAGCTGGTATCATTCCCATTTTACAGATAAGGAAATCAAGGTAAGAAAAATGAAAATAATGTATTCAAACTTTGCAGAACATAGATTTAATCTTGTGGTTAATGTATATCTTTCCCCTTCCTGAAATTGTGCGGTTTGGACTTTTTAGAGTGGAGGATGAGACAGAGACAGGAAGGGGTAGGGGAGTAGGGAGAAGGGAACCTGCAGGAACCCCATAGGGCCATTTGTGGATGGACACAGGGACATCACACTTTGCAGAGCAGGCAGAGCACCCTTGGAAAGCTCTGTCTAGTGCCTTTGAATATCAAAAACATGTTTGCCAGCCCCATAAGGTTATCTGGGTATAAGAACTGTCCTCCCTATTCCCTGCTGATATCGGGATGACTGAACTGGAGATGATGGAAGAGAAAGGGCTAAAAGAATGCCGATTCAAAGTAGGTGCTCAGTAAATACCAGCCACTCTTGTGGTTCTTTCTAATTGGTATATCCACCACAGTTATTGTCCTTATTGCTGTCATATCCCTGTATAGATGCTGAAGTGCAGGATGCGAAGTGCAGTTAGTCCTGGGTAAGGGTTGGGGAAGAAATGTTTGGGGGAAGCAGCAGCTCTTCTTTCTGCTGTAAGTGGAGGGGAGGGGCAAGCATACAAATACAAATTCTCTGTTCCCTCTGGGGCCCTTGACCTTTTGCAGAGCCATAATTTACATGTACAGGGTTTGGGTTTTGTTTTAATTTGTTTTTCCACTTATTTAGTAAAAATGGCAAAACCGCTCAGGAAGATAATAGGCTTTGATATGAATTGCAAATTCTTAGCACTGTTTTGAACTTTTTCTTATGGAAAATTTAAAAAATACAGAAGCAGAGAGAATGGCATAATGACCCCCCATGGGCAATTTTATTTCCTTGCCCCCAGATTATTTTGAAGTAAATACCAGACATTTTGTTGATTTTTACATCAAGGACCTGCTTCGTGGTCAGTCTTATTTCAGGCAGTGGAGGTGTCATGTTGCCTGGCCGGCCCGGCTGGGCCTTTGGGGCAGAGCCTTCCCTCAACAGCCCCTGGTTCTGCCGGCAGCCTAGGCCAGTTTCTCAGTCTGGAAGACCAAGTTATACCTGTCTCATTTGGAGAAATCTATGTGGGAGGCCCTCTGTCTAGAAGTGAGCAGGGGAAGCCAGGCCTATGAGTCCACTTCAGGCAGGGCTTTCCTGGGGAAGAGGTGCCCAAAGCACTTGCCTTCACGCCTTGGCTCCCCAGGCAGGACTGGGGCTCTCTGCTGTGTCCCAACAGGTCCCTGCCTGCTGCCCCTGGGTTGCCCCTTCGCGAGTGATAGAGTCAGGAGGTGACACTTGCTTTAAACCGTGCCCCTCGGACATATTGGCCCCTCACTGTGCTTGGCCTCCTGTCAGCCTGACACACTGCCTCCAAGCGCTCTTCTCTCTGACTTAAGAGACTGGCCCTCTTGGGTGTTTTCCCACCACACTGCAGCATCTTCCCAGCCCGCTTGGCCAGCTCCTCTCCCTCCCCATACTGGTGTGTCAGCACTGGGATTCTCGAGGCCCTCTTCTTCTCGCCACATAGTCTTTTCCATCCTTTAGCTTCTAACCTGGCTCTTTATTACTTCTTGTTTCCCAACTCTGCTTCTCCATGTTTTCATCCATCTACTCAGGCTCTGCCCAGAATACTAGAGTCATCCTCACCCCTTCTTTCACCTTTACCCAATGCACCCCTTCATCACTCAATGCTGGGCCATCCCATGGTGCCTCATTTGGAAACTGGCACATAGTAGGTGCTCAAGAAATTGTAGTTGTTATCATTCTTATGAATATATTATTAATATCCCTAGTGGCTAACAGTTCTTAACACATAGAGGGCCCTCAACCACGTTTAGTTAATAAACCAACAGTAAGCCTGAGTTGACTAGCCCTGGTCAGTTCACCCCTTGCTCTCTCAGGTGCGGATGCTGGTATTGCTGGTATTCCTGTTTCTGAGCTAAGGCTGCTCCTTGAGGCCCCTTCCCATGGTTGTCTGCTCACTGCCTGATAGCCCCACTTAGTCCCTGTGATACCTCTTTGTACGGAAGTAATAACAATCCTGTATTTCATTATTGATAGCAGCTACCTCAAGCACTTCCTGGGTGACAGGCCCCAAACTGAGGATTTGTATGTGTGTTTATGACTGTGAGATGGACAATACCCCCATTTTATGGCTGAGAAATTGAGGCTAGAGAGACCAAGTCACTTGCCCAAGGTCACAGAGCTCCTGCATGCCAGATGCCAAACAGTTGCCAGGGAAGGGCTCTGTGTGCCAGTTGCAGGAGGTTGAGGGGGACAGTGTTCGCTACCCTGAGCCTTTTTTCTCTCTCCAGACTCTTTCTGTCCACCTGCTCTGAGTACCATATGCAGATGTGGGCCCGTCAGGTCAATACTGACGTGCTGTGGAGTCTTGTGGCTACTGCGCTATATAGGCCCAGATCTTGAGAGGAGAGGAGGAATTTGGTGGGTAGACAAGGCAGGTGGGTTTTCTCCTGCTTTGGGAGAAGCATGGTGAAGATTGGGGTGTGAAGCAGCTTGCTCCATCTGCCAGTGGACCAGTGCCTCAGTCAGCCTTTGCTCTCCTCACCATCTGTGTGAGTCATGTGGCCTTGGGTAAATTACATCACCTCTCTATGCCTCAGTTTCTCCATCTACAAAATGGGAAGATGATATAACACCTACTTCAAAAGGTGGTTTTATACAACACCACGAATGAACTCTCATGTAAACTATAGACTCTGGGCGATGATGATGTGTCTGTGTAGGTTCACCAACTGTAACAGATGCAGCACTCCACTGCTCTGCTGGGGAGATCGGTGGGTGGGGATAGCTGTGCATGTGGGGAGGGCAGAGGCTATATGAGAACTCTGCACATTCTGTTCATGTTTGTAGGGAGCCTAAAACTACTTTAAAAAATAAAAATCTATTTTAAAAAGTTATAAAACAATATGACTTAGGTCCATGTGAAGTGCCCAGAGCAGTGCCAGGAACAGCAGATATTATCTGTTGTTGTGTTGTTATTCTTTTCACCATCATCAATTCATTCATTCTATATGCTCTTTGACTACTGTGCTGGCACTGAGGACACAAACACATAGAACAAGCCTCTCTCGGGGTCATCTCACAGTGGGGCGGAGGAGTCTCATGGGCACCAAGTGTCCCAGGAAGAATAGCATGAGTGAACTGGCACAACAGCACATAGCTGCCAGCCTATAGACAGAACCACATGGATGGAGCTTTGGAGTGAGATAGGGTTGGCAAGACATTTAGCAGACTGGGAGATGGGTATCAGTTTGGACCATGACAAAAAACTTTAAGCCAGAAAGAATTTGGATAGTTTGCATTTTAGAGTTTGCATTTCTGGCACCTGAGGCTGGGCAAGTGTAAGGGGAAACCCCAAGGGCAGCTTGGTAATGGTGGCAATCTGAGATGGAACTGGAGAGCTAGGATTGAGAGGGCCACACTCCTGGCATTGGCTGAGAGGGTCGGCCAGAGGCAGGGAGGCCTGCAAGATGGGCATCTTTCTCCTTTCCACCCATACTCTTTCCCAGAGGCAGGCTCCCTGGCCTGTACCTCACTTCCAGAACTCCTGGGGCATCCCTGGGGCCCAGTGCAGCCCTGTCTGCTGGAGCCTTCCACAGAGAACTGCTTTATTTAAGTCCATTTTGCGTGTATGGAAATAACTAGAGGCCTATGTATTTAATTTGGCTTAGCCAGGAAGATTTTGGCTGTGTGTGTGCACGTTGAAAATCTTTCCAAGTGAGCCCAGGGGTTAGAAGCTCTGTTAATCTTTATGCAGTCAAAACCAACAAGAACTGTCCTGGCAGAGGGCAGGCTATAGGAAATGGCTAATAAAAAATACAGAATGGGTGGAAATTGATGCCAGCTGCAGAGGAGACCATGGCGAGGGAAGCAGTTTTGTAAACTGTTACTGATGACCAGGTAAGTAAGCTATGGGTAGAATGAAGGGAAAGGGGCTTTTGAAAGTATAAAGTACTATACAGACACACCAGAGATGTTCTTGGTTTCCCGAGCAGGGAGTGCTTAATTTGGTGTTGGGCTGGGGAGCGCTTCTGATGCCCCTCTTTCTGGCCTTGGCAAGCCCAGCAAAGCCTCTAGGTTGAGCCCTTCTTCTCTGATCAATAGTGTGAAGCAGAAACAGCCCCATACATTTGCATAGGGATTTGCAGTTGGCAAAGTGTGTCCTTGCTTGGTTCCCACATTCCTATTGGGTAATTGGGGCAGGAAAGATCCCCATTGCAAAGATGAGACACTGGAGGCCCAGAGAGCTGAGGTAACTTATCACAGGTCACTCAGCCCAGAAATGGGGAAGCTGGACTCGACCTGGTCTGACCTCCACCCAGGGTTTCCCCACCCACCCCATGGGCACATGTAGAGCCACAGGGGCATCGTTTTGGAGACAGGCAAAGGGTCTCCTGAAGGTGTGCAGAGCTTGAGTTCAAACCCCAGGATGTGACCTAAGATCCTAGTTTGGGAATAAACACTGGAGGTCAGATGCCTTTTAAATTATATCTTGACTGTATGAAATTGTGGAAGGAGGATATGCATTGAAACTAGGTGACTATGCTGACTGTTTGATTGCAGACTGTGATCAGTGTGATGGCATTACTTTGATAGAGTCTTCTAAAAATCAAACAGAGAACACAACAGAGCAGAAGGTCTTGGCATTCCCACGAGCTGAGCAGAGCTATGGCAATTCTTGAGCCCTGTCCCTTGGGACTTGGTATTCTAAATCAGGTTTCTTGGAAATGACTGATCCCAGATCTGATTTCTGCTCTTTGAGTTGGGTCTTAAATTTTGTGGGATTTTTGCAAGCATCGTAAGCAAATACAGATGCCCTCGATAGGCAGGAAGGTGATGTAAAGAAGAGCAGGCAAGGTATGGTAAGGACTGTGGTGGTGGGAGAGCACCTGCTAACTGAAGAATGTGGCTGCTACCACACTGTCTGACTCTTATCAAGCAAGAATATGGACCCAGTGTGGCCAGAGCCTCTATTGCCCGCTCCAAAGAGAAGTCAGATTTTCTTTTTTATATTTTTTCTTTTTTAGATGAGGCAACCCTTGGTTGACCTCACAGATTGCAAGGACCTTGTCAGTTTACAATCCCTTATTTTTATTTTTTATTTTTTATGCCTACAGCACCTGGTCTTCCTAGGTGGTCTCCCATCTAAGTACTAAAAAGGCCTGACCCTGCTTAGCTTCTGAGATTAGATGGGATCGGGCTTATTCAGGGTGGCATGGTCATAGACCAGATTTTCATATAAAGTCTCTAGATGATAAAATGTTGATGATTCATTCCAGTTTAAAAAAAAAAAAATGGAAAAAAAATAACTGGGCCAGGGGCTACGATTCAGGACCTCTGTGTTGAGACCTATTGAGCGCCCTGCACAGAGGCCCTCTGTCTCCCAAAGAGCTCTGTGCCATTTAAAATGTCCATTTAAGGAGTAGCAGGGTGCTGGGCCTGGCTCTCCAGTGGCTCCATGCCTCCCAGCCAGCTGTCCCTGGGGTGCAACCCAGGATCCCAGATGGATGGGCCTAACCCTTGCCTCAGTCTTGGCCCAAATGGCCCAGGGAGAATAAAGGGCTTTTTCACAGCCTCTCTCTGGAAGGGCTGCCTATCCTGGGTTTGGCTGCAGGACTGGCATTAGAGGCCTGATTTTCCTCTTGGGTTAGGCCAGTCCCCTGGTTTGATGCTCTGGTCCCCAGGATGTTGGATGAGATCCTCGGGCAGGTTGGGGTCCTCTCTAGGACTGATAGTGATACCACTATGAGTGGTACCTTCTTAAGCAAAGGCCCTGGCTGGATTTGACTGCAGGATGTTTGCTCCCTACCCCTTCTTTACAGGTCTAGAGCCTCATGACTCCCTCTGCCAGCTGGCTTTGAGCCCAAGTAAAAGCACATTTGCCAGCCTGTGGGGCGAGTCTCTGCCCCTGCTTTTTGTCTGAGGCTGTGCCAGTGTCGGCCCAGCCCAGCTGGCTTCCCAGGATTTTGGGAGTTGGGCTCGGAGCAGAGGTGGGCCCAGGGGAGCTGAGCCAGGGCACACCTGAGGGGTAGGATTGCATGTGGCCCCTGTTTCTTTGTGACTCAAGGGGAATGGTGTTCTGGGTGAAGAATGCGTGTCTCCACTTCGGAGAAACTTAACGGTTTCTGTGTCTGTTTAGTATTTCCAAGGCCTAGGTATAGGGCAAAGGAGTGAGTGTGGACACAGGTCCTGTCACAGCTGTGCCATGTGTCACTTGCATGACCTGGTTAAGTCTCTCTCCCTTCTAGGCCTCAGTGTTCCCTCTTGTAAATGGTAGAGGAATAAACCCTGCCATTGTCTTATGGGGAGTGAATGAGGTAGCCTAGGTGAAATGCCAGGGGAGGCCGGGATGAGGGTGATGCCACTCAAAGGTCTTAGAGGAAGAGAGTCATGTAATCCTCAGGGCTCCTGTCCTGGGAGAAGCTGAGGCATGTTGCCGAAGTTGGGTAGGGCCCACTCGGCACAGAGCTCTATGGCTTTAGGGCCTGATTATCCATTGGGCGCCATCATTCCCATCTCTGTATTTGTTGAATGAATGATTGATGCTATTTCCCAGGTTTGTATAGGTTCCTTAGTCACTGGTGCATCACTTATTCATTCTTTGTTCATTCATTCATTCATTCATTCAACAAATACCCCTGTTGTGCCAAACCCTGTTCTCACACAGGGGACTCCTGAACCAGGGACAAGTTACAAGGGCAGCACCCCTCTGCCCTTGTGGAGCTTATGTACTCTAATGGTAAGAGATAAACTTATAAATCATAATGAATGACAAAGGGTAGTCAAATAATGAGACGTGCTATGAAGAAACCGAAGAGCTCCTTGTGATGGAGACAGGGGAGGTGTGGGGAGATGGTACTTGTAGATCCAGAGCACTCCTTTTCTTTCCTCCTGCCAGGGTGACCCCTTTCCCCACCTGTGCCATGCTCTGAATGCCTTGGTACACCCTGCACTGGTACTCACATGCCACAAAAGTCTTCCCTTAGCCTTACGCTGGGTGCCATGTTTACACACAGCTGAGACCCTCGGCCCTCTCTGATGGGAACCCCCAAAGTTGTAAATGGATAGAAGAGATCTGATTGTAGGTTCTTGAGGCTGACCCCTGATCCTCCTTGTCTCTTGGAACCTGAATTCTAATCTCCAAAACCACTCTAGTCCTCCAAGCTATTTTAATGACAGTGACTCAGAGTGGTGGGAATGCCCAGCCCTGCTCCACAGGCAGACAGACAGACAGATGTTCTTTATGTTTGAGAGTAAACCTGGGCCGAGGAGACTAGAGCCACCACCTCCCCAGGGCCCGAAAGCCAACCTTGGCAAACATGTTGTTAACAGGCTAGGGCAAGGGTCTGGCTGTGTGCACTGTGTGCACAGGACAGGGGGCTTTTCTTTCTTCCCTCTGGCTATGTGATTGATGAGAATGAGCCCTGTGTGAGGAAGAGCGCTGTCTTGGCCACTCCTGGAATAATTCCCGGCTAATTAGGCTCAGCTTCAGCTGTCTGCAGGGCTCCCCACCGGTTCCCTGACTCCACCATGATGCCACTAATTGGCAGCCTGGTCCCCGCCATGCAGGTGGGAAACTGAGGCTCACAGAAGTTAGGGTAGAACCCAGGTGTTGGAGTCCAGCCCAGACTCTCACTGTTGCTCACATCATTACTTTAGAGTGGTGAGTGCCTCACAGAGTTGTTTTGAGTCAGCTGCCATTGTCGTGCCCATTCCTATACCAGCTTGGTCATCCAGGAAAACTGCACTTTTCCTGATATGCTTGAGGGGCCTGAGAAGACCCCTCAGCTCCTAACTGCTGCCCTCATCCCCTCCTTTGGTCTGTTCGTCTCTCCAGCAGCAGCTGACAAACGGGAAATGCTGAATGTTGGTCAGTAAGCAAAGCTCTAAAAATAACCTCCCGCTTTGAGTTCATTGTTTGGAGTCCTGTATTTTACAGGTATATAAAAGCCACTTCTGAAGGTCTTGGGTACTGGGTAATTAGAGATAATGCTGCAGCCTGTGAGGTGGACTTGGGCAGGGCAGGCCTCAGGCTGGGAAGTCAGCAAGACCCTCTCTCCCAGAGGTGGTGGAACAGTCAGCCATCCAAAGGTCTGTGGGTTGCAGAGGCCAGGAGGCGTGGGGATGGAGACCAGGGCCAGAGGTAGGGGATACGGGCCCACTCCCTGCAAATGGACATAGTTTTTTACTTCCCCCCACCCCCGCCTCCCGCCATTTTCTCTTGGCTTACCCAGTTCAAACCTCAGGCTCCTGAAATTGGCCCTGCTTGAGCCTCAGCTTGTTGAGGAGAAGGGGTGCCAGGCCCCCTGGGGGCAGCCTACTGACCTCCCTTCCTGCCTCCCAGAGGAAAGCAAGACCCCCAGAGGAGGGACTCCCCTCTTGTTGTATCCACACCCACCAGGTTAACCTTAGCCCATGCCCAGCGCCCTTTCCTTCTCCCATGGCCTCCTCTTCTCCTGTCACCATTCAGAAGTGCCCAGGTCTCTTCCAGCTTTAAAACCACAAGCCTGGAAAACCCAGCTCTCTTCAGCTACCACTCCATCTCCACTTTCTTCACAGCCACAGTCCTCTAAATTTATCTTCAGCCCCCATGCTTCTGTCCCAGCTCCCTCTCTTTCTCCACGTAGCTCAGCTTCTGTCCCAGCTCCTAGCCAACAGCTTTTGACTATGTCCCTGTTCTTAGCTTCCTCAACTTCTTGATAATGTCTGGCCTCCCCATACTGGCTTCCAGGACCTTAAGGACTCCTGTCCTTCTTCCTGCTCCTCCCATAGCTGTCTTGCTGTTTAGGCATGCTGCTGTCCCTCAGATTGGTCCTCTTCTCTGTCCTGCTGGCACCGCCTAGCTTAGGGCCCATTGTTCTCCCAGAGTCACTGCCATGGCTCCTTCCATCCTTCTCTTGCTAATGTCTTGCACTCTGCAGTTGCCTTTCTAGAATCCTACTTCTGTCCTGTCCCACCCCAGTTACACCTTGGACCCTTCCTCAACCTCGCCCTGATCATAGGGTCAAATGCAAACTCCTTTACGAGACTTAACAAGGTCCTAAAAATTCTGGTCTTACCTTCCTCCCATACATATTCCTGCCACACAACTTTTCTATCTCTGTACACACCATAGACTCCCATCTCTGTCTGCTCAGCCTTCACAAAGGGCATGTCCTCAGCTGGAAGCACCCCTTACCTGCCACTTGGCTACTTCTCCTTGGGTCCTGGCTGATTGCATGTGCCTTCCAGGAAACCCTCCTGTCTCTGGTGCTGGATCTCTGCTCACCATCCTATGGGACCTGATGCTTCCTCCATTACTGTTCCTAACACAAGCCATCATCATTATTTAACTGCATTCCCCAGTATCCCCATGAGGGTGGAGTCATGTCTGTGTGTTCATGGCCATGTCTCCAGTGCATGCCTGACACAAATCTGTCACGTAGTGGCATTCAGTAAATGTTCACAGAATGAAGAGACTGCCTGGGGAAGAGTGGAGTTGCAGTGAGGATCCTGGGAGAGTGCAAATCTTCCAGGGGATGGCTTGTTTTGTGTCTACATTATGGTCCCAGTGCAATCTGGCTGCCCCTGCCCATGGTTTGATGAAGAAGACTTTTTTAGGTACAGATAAATATCTCTAGAGAGATTAAAACCAGTGAGGTTTTTAAATCACCTTTCTTGTTTTAGAAAACAAAACTCTGTAGTAAGTTTTCTTGTTAGCTATATTTTAAGCCTAAATAAGGAAGCTGGTTTAGGCCAACCCACTCAGGCATTGGCCTGGGTACCAAGTTGTCCTATAGGGGCCCAGGAAGAGGCTGAGCTCTCTGGACACTTAGACAAGGCACTGGCTTGGCCTAGTGCTTACTCACCCTCATGATAGCCTTGTGAGCCAGGTGAATTGAGGACTATTTCTCTGGTGGGAAACTGAGGTCTAACCCCATGGGGGAACTCATACAAGACAAACAGCGAGTGGCAGAGCTATGGCTGGCAGGTCTGTGCTCTTTGCACTAGTGAAGCAGGCTGGGCCAGGCCTCAGGCTTCTCATGGGGCAGGCAGGTATCCACTACCAGGCAGGGAGCCGGCTGGGGGCCCAGAGAACTGTAGGTGACTGCCAGTCCACTCAACAATAGATGCCACATGGGAATGCATTCTCTTCTGATTTTTGTTTTCTAAGAAAAGCCAGAAATCTGGATTTTGAGTAAACATTCCTGGTACCTAGTTCTAATTTAAGAAAGAAAAAGAAAACAAGGCTACCACTTCTCTGTAGACCAAGCAGTGCCACGCGGCCTAGACCCAGGCCCTCAGCCATGGGTGTAGGGCAGTGGAAGGTGAGAGGCTGGCAGAGAGAACTTAGGCAGTTCTTTCCTCCTCATGGGGCCTCATTTCCTCATTTGTCTGATGGAGGGAGGGGCTTGACAATTACGGGATTCCAGACAGGCCACATGTCACAATCGCTGGGGCTCTTTCAAAATACCATTCATGGATCTCAGCCACTGACTGGCCCTTTGAAGTCTCCCCAGGGAAGTCTAGGAATCAGCTGGTATGGGCGCCATGAGTATAGGCCCTCTGAGGCCTTCTGGTTCTGAGAGTTATCTCTGTTGTTACCACTAGTTCCTGGCCAGAGGGGTCTTTGTACCTTTCAAGCCCTAGAGTTGGGGACGGGGGTAGCAAAGCTTCCAGCTTTCCTTTTAAAAACCTGTTTCTAGATAATTCCAAGTCATGTTTGTGTGCATTTTCTGCATTCAAATGTTAACTTTGAGTATTTTGTATGTCTGTGGTTCCCTATCCTGCCATCCCCAACCAGAATCTGAAATGTCACTTGATGGCCTGGCTGTGACCTACATAAGTGGATTGTTTAAAAAAAAAAAAAGCTTCCCTGGCTTCATAGGATTAGTTCTATGTGTGTTTACTTTCTGTGTGCCAGATGCTATTCTGGAGCCCCAGCTCTCATGGGACAAATATCCTAGTGGAGAAACCACACAGTCACATTCCCACATATAGTGGTATGGCGGTGGCATAACGCTATAGAGAGAAATGGAGCAGGGAAAGATAAAGGAGGGCTGGTGGATGGGGGTTTGGTTTTAGTTCAAGAAAAGGCTCACTGAAACTCACATGACCTTTGAGCAGAGAGCTGAAGATGAGGGAATGAGCCAGGTGGATGTCTGGGAGAAGAGACACCCGGCAAGAGAAACAGCATATACAAAGGTCCAGAGGTAGGAGTATGTCAGGAGTGTAGAGAGGAGGAATGACTAGGAGGTCATGGGGCTGGGGTGTGATGAGGTAGAGAAGATACCTGGTCAGAGCTGTATTTTAATCAAGATCCCAGCTGTCCTGAGAGAGGCCAGAAGAGCCCACTGGAGAGGCTTTGGCTTTAATGCAGGGGAATGGTTAAGGCGAGGCAGACCAGGCTGGTGGGAGGGGGTGGGGACAGGCCAAGTGGTCAGATACTGGCTCTATTTTAAAAGTGGAACAGTCTGATTTGCTAATAGATGGGAACTGGGTGTGAGAAAAAGAGAATTGCCAAGAGTGACTCTCAGATTATTGGCCTGAGCAGCTGGAAGGCTCAAGTTGCCAGAGATGGGATAGGCTGGTAGAATTGCTGGCCTAGGGAGTGCAAGAGCTCATTTTTGAGCCTTCATTAGAGATATCTACTAGTCATCAAAAGGGAAGTGCTTGGGCAATTGGATTTTGGGTTTATTTGATTCCTTTGTGATTACTGTATATCCTCATTAAAGCAAATTTGGAAACTGGGTAAAGCAGAAACCCTCCTGACTCCCCTTGACCTCTGCCAGGCCCTATATGGGTGCTTTCTAGATTGTCCAGAAAGCTCATTATCTCCCTCATTTTGGATACTGTACTCCAGGTCATCCAGCCAAAAGTCACATTGGATGTTTAGATGGATGTCACATTGAGCCTGTGCCTCACATATATTCAAGCCCTATATCTTTTCAGTTCCTGTGAAGGCTGCAGCCTTCCCTGCCCTTCTGGTCTAGGCCTTAACAGTGTCTGGAGTCTCTGAGTGCAGGGCTCAACATCTGTGCCCATGCATGTGCTGCCCCTCTGTCCACCCTCCCTGAACTTTTACTGTGCCCTGCAGGCTGGCCTGTGCCCCTTCCTGCTCACTACTTTTCCTGAGGATCTTCTAGGTCATGTTCATCCTGACTTTGCCCACCAGGGGAAATGCCCAGCATTACCGGGCTTTGGTCTAGGAGGTCCCTAGCTCCTCCTTCCTAACAGTCACTGAGCTTGAGGTGTTCCTGAGGCTCCATAAGTCCCTTCGGTTGCAAGCTGGGCACGTGTCCTCTTCAAGAACCACTTATCAGCTATGGGCCAGGCTACAAGGCTTGAGACATCCTTGGAAACACTTCCTCCCTCAGACAAGGGAGGAAGATGTGAATGACCTGTATAGGAGCAGCCTCCCTGAGTCCCTTGGGGAAGCCATGTCTGTCCCCTTCTTGCTGGGTACACTAACTCTGTGTTCCTTTACACATTCCCCCTTCCTCTGAAGTCCACTCCTCTGTGTTCTTATACTCTGTGCCTTGGGGCCAGGCCAGCCCTTGCTGGCTGCCTTCAAGCTCGGGAACTTTTCACAGTGGAAAGCACTGGCAGAATGACATGCACTTGAATGCTGGCTCTGCTCTGAGCCCTGCAATCTTAGGAAAGCCACAAATTCTTTGAGTCTTCGTTTCTCATCTGCAAAATGGGGAGAGCAATGCCTTCTCGATGGGGTCATTGCAGGGATTAAATACATGGACTTAGCTTGTGCCAGGACTCCCACATGGCACAGTGTGTGACTGTGTGGTGAGCCACACCAGTCCTTTAAAGGCTGGTTTTCCAGATGCTACTGGAGTTCTACACTACCCCAAGGCAGCCCCTTCTCCAGTAAGTGAACTGCTAAAAACATCCCTGAATCTCCCAGGTTGCCTGCATCTTGCTTCCGGACCTGTGGCCCTGCCTGATCCCTTTGCCCCAGGACAGCCTCTCAGAGACCTGGGGTGGTAGCTGGTCCTGAGGCTGCTCTTTTCCAGCTGATCCATACTTGCTCTTGCTCAAAGGACATGACCTCCAGTTCCTTCCCTCCTTCACCGCCTTCCCAAACCCTGCCCTGTCTATGTCCCTCCCCTAGGACCTGGAGCAGAGCAAGACCATCCCCTTCCTGTCCTGCTTGATAAACCTGGGTTAATGTGACCTAGGCAGCGGAGAATTGCAGAAAACCCCATGGAGGAGCTTACGAAGGCTGAGATTTAGCTGGCGCTACCCCACCCTGGACTCCCTTTCTAGAAATCAGAAACCCTGAAAGTAGAGCATGGGGAAGGCACAAGGCCTGGAGGCCTGGGGGTCATATGTATTTTGGGAAGCTGTTTTGCTCTAGCCTGTGAAGACTGCCAGTAGTCTGGAATGAGGCTCCTAGCATTTAACCACAGGAAGGCTTTCAGATCACTACTTCCTCCAGCATGGGGCCCAGCCCACTCGGACTTTACCATGTGATATAACCACGGCTGGCCACATGCAACTCAGGTTTATTTATCTCATGACCACTCACTAGCCCAAGACTCCCAGGCTCTAGACCCCAGCCCTGCCTCAGCATGTCAACTGCATGTTCTTCCTCTGGGTAGCTAGGTGTCAGGTACACATGCTTGGGGTCAAGTCCCAGGCCCACTCCTTCCTGCATAGGTGACCTCAGCCCAGTGGCTCAGCTCCACCAAGCCCCAGGTTCATCTGCAGAAGGGACAGTAACCTGGCTTCCTCCTAGCTCCCAGATATTCTGCTGATCTTACAAGCCATGTAATTTAAACACCCAACACAATACCTGTACCTGGCAGGTTTATGGGCGAAAGTTGCTGTGGCATAATCCCAATCCAAGTGTATGTGACTAAGAAGTCATGTAAGCCCAAGTGGGTAAGTGTGTAGACTCTGTAGCCAGACTGCCTGGGTTCGCATTTCACTCCCTAGTTGTATGACCTTGAGAATGTGCTTAACCCCTTCTTCTGGGTGGTTTAGAGGACTAAATGAGTTACATGTAAGGCTTAGAGCACTGCTAACTATATAGACATTAGCTGTTATTATTACCATCATCATCATTATTGATGTTGGAGGTGAATAGCTGGCCACCTAACAGTGGGTCTCTCTTTCTGCTGTGCCTGTTTGCCTGTGCTCAGAGCCTCCTCTGACTAACATTTTTCTTGAGAAATGTCATTTATGACTTCATAGGTCATAATTAGAGACATCCATGGCTGAGAGGCCGAGGGCCCCCCACTCTGACTCACTCCTCAGCTAGAGTCAGGACGTGGTATCTGGGCTGTGGGGCCGGAATCCCTTTCTAGGACTTTCCCACTCTCCTTAGGGACTCATCACCAGCATTTACAGCCCATGGCTGGAGGTGGGTATCCTCAGAGAGAGAGAGGCTCTGCAGCAGGCAGGGGCAGGTGACTCTGGCTCCCACACTGGGCCTCAGCCCCTCCCTCTAATTGCTGGAATGTGTGAGTTGGGGCCTCAGTCAAAGAATAATCAGAGACAGCAATTAGAAAGCGCTTTTTATCAGCCAAGCAGTCTTTTAAGGACTTTACCTGTATTGACTCTGGTAAGCCTCTCAACAGTTGTGTGAAGTCTAATGGCCCCCATTTTACAGGAAAGGAAACTGAGGCACAGAAGTGTTCCTGCTTGTGGTCACACAGTTGATAAGCAGTGGAATCAAAATTTCAGCCCAGACATCTGGCTTGGAGTCTGTAGCAAAGAGCCCATAGAGCTCCCTCACTTGGCAGAAAGGAGGCAGGGCATGGTGGCAGTGGGGAGAACATTTCAAAACGTGTTCTGTTCTTATGTGTCTTCCATCGTCCTAGGGAAGTTGAAAACTCTGGATGCTGTTCTATAATGATCCAGCCATTTCCCTACATAAAGATAATACAGACTGGCCTCCAGTGGAGGAAGGCGTGTTTAGAAAACTGGAGAGGAGAGGAGCAGCTTGGGGTAGCTGTCCAGTGACTCAGAGCTTAGAGTCCCTGGGCTGGCCGGGGAGAGGGGCTACTGGGGCCTAATGTGGACATATCCATGTGCAGCTCCAGTCCTGTCTCAGCTGGTTCCACCTCCGGGCCCTGCTGTGCACATGTGGATCTTATATAAGCCCGTTTCCAGTTTCTGTCTTTGCTGGAGGCCAGGGCTTTGAGGGACCCAGCCCTCACAGAACAGGACTCTTGGAGGACTCTCTTTCTCCCTGCACCCCCTCCAAGTAATCCACATGGTGACGAAGAGTGTGGGAGTGGGGGCTGCAATAGACAGGTGGCTTGGTGGAGGAAGTAGGATTTGAGCTGAGTCCTGGGTGTGACCCCGCAGAGGCCAGGAAATACAAGTAAAGGATAGTTAGGAGACATGGGGTGGGGTACAGATTCAGACAGTCCATTGCAGCTTCTAATCAGTATAGGAGTCCTTTCGCCACACCTCTGACTGGTGTCGGACCTACTGTATACCTCCAGTGACAGAGAGCTCACCACCTACTAAACCCTAACCACGTGAGAGCATTCTTTCTCATTTGGGGCAACATTCGTCATAATTCTGTCTGCAGGAGAAATCTGCTCCATCCTCTCCTTGTCAACCCATCAGAGGCTCGATGACAGGTATCATATCTTCCCTCTGCTGCTTTTTTCCTGGCCAAGTAATTGCTGGTCTTAGTGGGAGGTGGTTTCCAGACCTCGAGTCTTTTTCTTGGTAAACTGTGATTTTGGGCTTGGCAATTAGAGTTCATCTCACATGCCTGCTAGGGTCAATTTTGTGGAGTGCTGTGTTGGAAGATGTGCGGAAGGAGCCTGTGATCAATTAGCAATGTCTGCCATAAGCCAGTAGAAGGTAGGGAAGCACGTGCCTTGGGTTTGCGATCCCCACTCTGGGGCTCTGGATGGTTGATCAGGTGCCACACCAATACATGGTCTTGTGCTGTGATCTTACACAGGGCTGTTTTCACTTCTTCTTATTAATTCATGTTAGTGAATGGCTTTTCAGCTGTATCAGTTCATATTAAATTTATGGCAGCCAAAAAAGAAATCCCCCAGTCTTTTTCATAAGAACAGCCATCAAAGCAGATCTTCCACTATCTTGACATTGATACTATATGGATATATATTTAACTGAGTCCCTTGTTGACAGGCACTTAAATTATTTCCAAATATTCATAGTTAGAAACAATACAGCAGAGAAATTCATTGTATTTACCTCTTTTCTTAATGTGAATCTCTAGAAGAGAGATTGCTGGACCAAGAGCATCTTCTCAGTGTGCAGGTAGAAGCCACCTAATCATCATAAAATGTTCCAGAAACTCTAAACTGTCAGGGACTTGGAACAGGTGCCCACCCTGTTCCTTGATTTGCATGTGGCCCAGCAGTCTGTGAGAGATCACAAGTCTAATTGTGGAAATGAGGACTGATTTCAGAATATTCAGTCCTGGCTGATGGACTCAGGTTGTGGGAGAAGCTTCCCCAAGGGAGCTGACCTAGGTAGCAAGATATTGAACTTCACATGGGAAATAACTGTGGCATAGAGGTGGTATGCAAGTGTGGTGTGGGGGTTGGGGTGGGGTGGCTGGTGGCTCAGGAAGGCAAAGGCAGGAGGGGACAGCCGGGCTGGGTGGCGGTAGCAGAGAGGTGCAGGAAGTGGTAGGGCTGGGCTTGGGCTTGGCAGTTAGTTCTCTGACCCAAAAGTCCTACCTATGTACTCAGATCAAAAGCAAAAATCTTTGTCCCTAGTGCAATTCGCTTGAGGATCTTG
The DNA here is from genome assembly GCF_902729225.1 of Pteropus medius. Lineage (NCBI taxonomy): Eukaryota > Metazoa > Chordata > Mammalia > Chiroptera > Pteropodidae > Pteropus > Pteropus medius. The sequence goes on along the minus strand of NW_024349800.1, from coordinate 210,481 downwards.
CTGCGGGGAGGGAGATGACTGTTCTGCTCACATTTGATACTTTTTCCTTCCCAAAGAAGGAACTGGGGTTAGAGCTGAGTACTAGTCAGGACAGAGGCTTAGATCCTTAAGTTTCAGGGTGTTGCTGTAAATAAAACATCTTTATGGGTTTAGTCAGTCAAGCATCCTCATTATTTAATTTGATAATTATTTCTAGCTACTACTCTGAAAAAGTTCTACCTAATTCTGAGAGTGCTCGTTGCTGAGCATACTTGTCAACACTTGGGCATTTTCACTTAAAATAATTATCTTCCTGTTAGCCAGATTAAGAAAAAAATTCTTCTTCTAATGTCTAATAATGTGTAGCTAATGATTATGAACAATAAGAAGTGATGTTTCTTTGATTCAAGACCAGTTCTTAAGCTACATACCTACATTCATGCTGTGCTCACTTTTATACACTCTTTTATTGGAGGACAGTGTTGGTTGTGGCACCATGCTGGCTGCAGTTGTAGGGCCTGGTCATTTCTTTTCTTACTGGGGTAGTTAGAGGTTGGTTTTGATTTTTTTGGATGTGGAAGGGCTGCCCCATTGCATAACTCAAGGGGACACCGTTCATGTAGATTGACAGGACTTGGTGAGAGATTGAATAGTGCATGGATGGGGATTGTCTGTAGGGGAGGGACTAAAGTGATGATGTCCAGGACTCTGGCTTAGGTCATTGAGTCACTGTGTGGTGATGGGGGAAAGATCACAAGTTAGGTTTGAGGCACATAGGATGTCCAGTGGAGATGATGTAAGTTCCATTATCCAGCACACAATAGGCATGGGGAAATGCTTTCATTCATTCAGCAATGAGCACATGTGTTGGCACTTGGGGAACATCGATAAGCAAAACAGACAAATTACCCCTGCCCTCATAGAACTTATGTACTGATGTGAGAGTTCAGACAACAAACCAAAAAAATATGATACATTATACAGTGTGTTACAAGGTGATGATCTTCATGGTGGGGGGAGCAGAGTAGGGGATTAGGAATGCTGGGGAGAGGGAGGTGTGGTTTTAAATTGGGCAGAGATCAGGAAAGTGTTCCAGGCAAAGAGAATAGCCAATGCAAAGGCTCTGAGGTGAGAACATACCTGACTCGAGAAGAGGGGAAGCCAGTAAGGCTGGAACAGAATGAGCATGAGGAAGAGGAACCAAGATGAAGTCAGATCTTGAAAGACATTGCAAAGACAGTGTCTTCTAAGTGTGATTGGGAGCAGGGGAGGCACTTGATTTGGTTTCTGTTTTATCAGGATCACACTCTGACTGCTGTGGGGAGAAGAAAGACAGGGAGACCAGTGAGGAGGCTGTTGTGATAATCCAGGGAGCGGGTACTGGTAGCCTGGACCACCTACTGAGCCTGGGTGTGTTTGGAAGGTATGGCTAATAATAGAGAAGCTGGATTTTTCATCCTGGTGAAGGGAAGGGCTGTGGGTGATTGTCAGACCCCTTCCGTTGTCCTTGAGAGAAGCCCTCTCTCTCAAGCATGTTCTGGAACCTGCTGGCCCAAGGCATTTAGCAACCAGATAATTCAGAGAGCAGAAATCCTGGGCTGGCACGAACCCAGAAAGTCCTTCCTCTCCCCAACCATCTCTGTTCCTATAAGATCCAAAGAGTGCCCCTCCGACTGGGCCAAAGAAAGTCTTTTTCCAGGGTGGCCACTCATGCTGATGTACTGCCTGTGAGCCCAGGCAGCCAGGCCCTTCTCTACTACAGGGTAAGGTACAGCCCTTAGTTCAGTGACCCTCAATAGCTTCTCTTAACCTTAGTCCCCTCTGCCCCATCCCACAGCCAACTGAGAATGATGACAACTTCTCAAATTCACAGGCAGACCCAGGCCCATACTCCCCTCTCTGCTGTTAGGAAGAATGCCCTGTTTTGCCTGTTCACATTTGTTTTGAGGCCAGATAAGCAAAGGCTAGGGAAAGGGTTGAATCCATCGCTGACATGAGAGGTGGGTACTGCTTCTTTCTCCCAGAGTGTCAGGGCAAAGTGATGAGCGTCCACGCCCGCCACTCCTTGGCAGAACCGCCAGCAGCACAGAAGCACCCTTGAGGCATGAGGAGCTTCTGCCTCCAAAAACCTGCGCAAAAACTGCTGTTTCCATGTGTTTCTGCAAACTTAGGGTAGTCAGACTATTTTAAATCCATCTGAGCATATGGATTGCATCTTTTCAAGGACAAGATTTTGTTTCCTGTCACCTCTTGCTCAGAAACAGATTTGGCCCCTGACTGAAGCATTTCCAGCATGTGGATATGTGTGTGGAAAGGCTTTTTTTGTGAGGTGCTCACAGGCTGCACAGAGAAGGTTAGACAGTGGGAGGAGTGTGGGGCTTTGGACCACATGACTGAGATGGGCTTTTCTGCTATCTGCTCATCTGTAAGTTGGGCTTCAGTCAGTCACCTTGGGGCCTGATATGGGGATCCCTTCACTCTTCCACACACTATTTATTGTGAGGCACTGTTCAAAGCTTTATGAAACTGTCAATGTAAAAAATGTCCAAACCTGTAGAATGAATGTATTTAAGCCAAACTGATGACATCCCGGAAACCAAGATCTCAAAAGCTCCAGAGAATGACAGTTTTGCAGTTTCTTTAATACCTTTGGAATTGAGGGAACACAAAGATTATATGAAGGTGGGAGAAAGCAAGGTACAGGATTGTTAATAAGATTATATGCTCCCTTGAGTGTAGTTATTTCTTTGAGGAGTCTCAAAAAGAGAATTACTCTGGCATTTCAAAGGTGTGTTAACCTAAACGCATAGGAACAACCAGGCAGGGCTTGCTTACGGGAAAGAAAAACCTTTCGCTAAAAAAATTGTATATGCCTGGGGTATGACTACCCACCATGACCTGCCCAGTAGGAATTTATGATCAGATCACCCTGTGAGGTTACTTTCCATAATTTCCCCCTTTTGATCATAAATCAATCTGAAGATTGCATTGATGACCAACCTTTTGGTCAGATAGTGTGGTCACATAGTGCTAGGAAGGACTTCCTAGGAAGTCTCAGTATCGACGTCATCTTGTTGACCATTGGGGTTGAGACAATACCACAATAATGGGATGTGAGTTGAGTCCAAATTTTCCCAAAAGGGAAGAGCAGGTAAATGGGAAGCAGTCAGGCCTTCTGGGCCTTCATTACCCAAAACACTATGTAGTTTTAATTACAAATCCTGTGAAATACCATGATCCAAGTGTTGCCATGTGTCTTACTTTTCTTTATTTTGCTTCTAGTGTAATATTTACAAGAGTATTAATGGTTAACTTACACATCTTCAGTAATCATAAACAGTTGGGCTATATAGAAAAAAACAAAGAACAAGTGTAACTATTATTACGACTATATTATTGGCAGATGGGTAAAGATAATCAAACAAAATGGTTTCCGAGTTCACATCAATCCATAGATATACAGGCCTTGTCGATGTCTTCGGATAGTTTTCTACCTCTGATATCAGCTGCTTCTCATCCTAGAGGAGTCTTTGATGTCTGTTGTGGGCAGAAGCAAGTTTTAGGGAAAAGGGTGGATGTTTATTTGCTGTTAGGCGCTTCATAAGTTCCCTTCCAATGAGGTTGGACAGTGTTTTTTTATTTGATGTCCTTTCCATTAAACATAATCTTCAGGTTGCAGTCAATGATTTTAAAGTCTTTGTCTCTTTTCAGTAATGTTAACTCATAAGTTCCTTCATCTAATTTAAGTCTAGCCTAAATGCACTAAGATGCATGAAAGAATGCAAAAAACAAAAAATGGGGTTTACCATGGATCAAGGAAGAGCTAAGCAGCCATCCTGGGTTTCCCATAGCCCCGGCTATTTGTTTTTTCTATCATTTATTTTAGAAAGCTTTCCACACAATTTAACATAAATTCTTTTTAGGTATTCCTGGTGGACTTCTGAATACCACAGTTATTCCTAGTAGTTTTAGTTACATATATTGAGATTTTCACCCTTAAAACCTTAATTTCTAATGAAAACTAAGAAGTCAAATTTTTGAAGACATTTTATAACCTCTAGAAACATATTTCATAGGGTCAAAGTCAATTATTAACATGGACTTATTTTTGTAAAACTGGGTAAAATATAAATACTATGTTTAATATCAATAATTTGAAAGATATGTCTGTTCTACTTAAACCAACAAACTTAAACTAGCTTTTATTTACTAAGGATTAATCTTAGATCACCTAAACTCGAAAAGCATTTGGGTTAGTTTCTATATTTCTGAGAATTTTAGAATACCCAGTCCTTACAAGTGGTTGCCTTCAAAATCAATTAATTATAATTTATTAAATTAATTTTAACAATACCATCTGGAAGTAGAAAGTTATCTCACATTTACAACATACATATATAGACACACATACAGACAGACAAGAGACCGTCTAGCCGTGAGAAAAACTCACTAGTTTATAAAAGGGCAGTTGGATCCAAATTTTGTTTTGGAAGTTGGGATAAAAAGACACTTCAAAGTTTTATCTGTCCTTGACAAGTCAAGTTTCAAATGACCTTCCCCCTTTTAAAATAAGGACAGCTTTTTTTTAAGACCTCAAAGAATTGGGTTGCCACTTAAACTATATCATAGGTTGATCCATTTATCTAAATCCTCTTCTTGAAACTTCAAGTGACCAATTAAATGTTTCATTCTGCATAATTTTATAGCTGGCTTTTTCTAATTGTGTGTGCAAACAATTAATTTACAAGTATAAAAGGATCCTTATCTCTGCCATCTTCCTTCTGGAGTGTTAATGGGGAGGCTGACTGTCATAGGGTTTTGTCAGCCTTGGAAGCACAATATCCATTGTTAATTTTAGTTTTCCTTTGAGATCTGTAGAGTCTGAACAGACTTCTAGAAAAACAGAAAACAAAAAAAACAGCCTTTACTCGCATATCTCCAGACTAGCCAAATGTGGTGAATATCCCTATAGGACTGTTTCACACCCTAGAGGAAATTTTTCCTCAGGCAACCCCAGAAAGATTCTTAGTCACTAAGAATACCTGTGATTCAGGTTGGGGAAGCAAGTGTCCTTTCTCTTTCAGAGTTGAAGAGAGTTTAGTCCTTCATTTAACCAGCAAAGGTTTTGTTCAGACTCTCAGTAAGCAATCCAATTAAAAAAAAAAAATTCTTTTTAAGTAGCAACCCATTTTTAACCTCCTTTCCCTGGGTTACCTCAACCCTTTACCTACCTTGAGGATTTTCCAAGAATAGTTCAGATAAAGTCAGGATCTGCTACCTAAAGCAGGGAGGTCCAGGATTCCAAGAGAAAACTCACTCAAGTTTTCCTAATGTGAAGTAGAGAGCCAGTGGAGCACAATGGGCTTGTGCTGGCACCTAGCACCAGATCCAGGACCACAGGATGGTCCTGGGTGGGTTTCTTCAGACTCCTGCGGACTGTGCCAAGTAAATGTCAACATAAGAAACATCCCAACCTGTAAGGAATTTTTGTACCTGATTATTTAAGCCAAACTGATGACATGCTGGGAAGCAGGTTCTCAAATGGTCTGAAGAATGATAGTTTTGTAGTTTATTTTATACATTGTAATTAAGGAGAGAATGTAAGGCAGATTACACGAAGGTGGGAGAAGCAAGGTACAGGATAGTTAACAAAATTATGTGCTCCCTTGAGGGTGATTATGCTTCTTAGGGGTCTGAAGAGCATTTCAAAGATGTGTTAACCTAGATGCACAAAAACAATGGAGAGGATTTGCTTCAGACAAAGTTGAACCTTTTATAGGCCTGGGGCATGACTACCCACTATGACCTGCCCAGTTAGGATTATGATCAGATCACCCTGTGAGGTTACTTTCTGCTTAGGTTTATTACAGAGCCTCTTTTTCGTCCATAAAACAATAGTAGAATTTTAAGTTCTACATGTTCCCATCCCTTTCCCTACCCAGCGCATCCACACTAGGCCCAAAGGAAGCTACAGTTGGGTGACTGATGTCAGGAGAGTCTTGAAGGGTGGTATTCTTCTGACCTTGAAGAAGGACATCTAGCCCCACCCACCCATATTACAGATAGGGAAGCAGACCTTGAAATAAGGTCCGACCCACCCTGCTTCACAGCCGTATCAAGGCAAAGCACCTGGTCTCTTAATTTCAAACCCAGGGCTCTTTATGAAGGAAAGACCTCTGTTACACTTTAGCTTCTGGGGAGCTGGATGGAATGTCCTTTTTCAAAGAGAACCACTGCATGTTCCTGGAGGCCAGAGCCAGTTGGTGGAAGGGAAGTCCTATTCTTAAACTACGAGTTGGATTTGTAGCCTACCCCCTGGCTTAGGGAAGAATTGGAATCAAAGGGCAGGCTGCTTCCTGTGGCCTGGGTCTGCTAGCCTTATCTTGGCCCTCTCTGCTCCAGGGTCTCCTTCCCCATGCCCCTACTTTGAGTCTGTCTCCCCTCAGAGTCAGTGAATAGTCTCACATTCTTGGCAATGAATCAGTCCCTGCCAGTCCTTGTAATAAGTGGAGGCAATGGAAGCAGAGCTGGGCAGGGGTAGATCAGTTGTCCCTTAGGCTCTTGAATGCAAGACATTCCCATTGGTCTGAAGATGGGACCGTTGAGGAAGGACTGCATCCTGTGTAGGGCCTGTGTTCCCTTCTGTCTGCTAGGCCACTTCCAGGGATTAGTTGGTTTTTAAAGGCTGAGTGCTATTCTACAGTGACAGGGAAATGGAAGGGTATGACTGGAGAAAATACAAAAAGCTGTATTAGACACGACATATAAATTTCTCCCTTCTCACCTTGTCCTATGCTGAAAAGCAATCTCCAGCAGCAACCAATGTCTATCATCTAAGTTCACGAGTTTGGGATCATTCCCTCTCTGTCCCCTCCACCTCATTTCCCAGTCGCCCCACACCTACTTGGTGCTTGGAACTGTGAGAAGGATATGTACTGGGGGTGAGGAGCAGTGTGATGGAGGGGAGCACCCTGTCTTGGGAGTCCCACTAACTTGGGCTTAAATCCCAACTTACCTACTCATTACCCATGTAACCTTGGGCAAGTCCCTGTACTGGAACAAGTACCACAGGCTGGGCAGCTTAAATAACAGACATTTATTCCTCACAATTCCAGAGGCTGGAAGTCTGAGGTCAAGGTGTCAGCAGGGCTGCTCACTTTGAGGCCTCTCTCCTTGGCATGTAGCTAGCCACTTTCTCACTATGTCCTCACAGGGTCATCTCTCTGTGTGTGTCTGTGTCCTGATCTTCTCAAGAATTTCAGTCATATTGGATTAGGGCACTAATGACCTTGTTTTAACTTAATTACCTCTTTTTAGACCCAATACTTCAGAATACATCTCCAAATACAGATGTATTCTGAAGTACTAGGGGTGAGGGCTGCAACATATGGATTTGGGGGAACACAGTTTAGTCCATAACAACACCAGTACAATGTGTGACCCCCGAGTAGTTATGCAGTAAAGTGTCACTTTTGTTAATTACTGTTTTTTAAAAAATTCAAAAATCAGTGGTTTACTTAATGCAATGGTAGGAGCGAGGGAGAGAAAGTGACAGGATCCATTCAGTCAGTGAGTAGGTACTGACCGAGCACCTGCTATGTGCAGGCCCTTCTGTTGGCACTAGGATTATCAGTGGTCCAATGGACTAAGCCTCTGTCTTCACAAACTGGCATTTTCGTATAGGAGATGGACAGTAAGCAAAATCAGTTGGTAAAGTATGTCAGATGTTGGAAGAGGTGAGTTTTTCAGATGTTGGAAGAGGTGAGTTTTACAGGGGTGAGTTTTACAGATGTTGGAGGAGGTGAGCCTAAGGAAAGATTGGAGCAGAGTGCCTTGGTAGAGTCCCTCTGGCTGCGTGGGAGGATCAACTATAGGAGGGTAAGGGAGAAGTAGGGAGATACGGTGTTGCGGACTCTCCCTGGAATATGATGGGCTGCCACTTGGCCATACCCCACTCCCATCTCCTGGTGTCCCTTCAAGCCTTAGTTCTGGTTTCTGGTTCACCGGAGGCGTCTCCTCTCTTTTCTGCAGTGTGGAGGGTGAGGCCCCCAGCAGCGAGACCTGCACTTCACTGGACAGCCCCTCAGCCTACCGCCAAGGATCCTTAGTGCCGAGCTCCTGCCTGAGCCCGGACCACTACGAGCACACATCAGGGGGTGCCTATGGGCTATACTCGGGGCCAGCGGGGCAGCAACAGCGTACACGGAGGCCCAAGCTGCAGCACTCGACCTCCATCTTGCGCAAGCAGGCCGAGGAGGAGGCCATCAAGCGCTCACGCTCCCTCTCTGAGAGCTATGAGCTCTCCTCTGACCTGCAGGACAAGCAGGTAGGTGGGGCTGGCCCTTTGGCTACTGAGGAATAGGCAGCAGGGCTGTTCTGCCTGCTGCGTGTCTTTCCAGGAATGATGTGACCCTTTACTAAGGCCGCCTGAGGTAGTAAGAGTTTCTCAGCTCTCAGATGCTGATGTCCTGCACTCCAACAGATAGAAATATGAGTTAGGCACATATTCCTCAAGAATGTGGTCTTTGCCTTAGACTGACCCCTCCATGATTTGCTCTTACCAATGTGTGGAGGGATTCAGAGTGGATGGACTGGACTATTAGACATTTCTTTAGTCAGGTTTTTGCCTCTGCACTGTTCATAGCCCTAATTGGCTGGGGTCTGGCGGGCTGTGCTAGGCATCCAGTTGTCAAGGCCTGACACCATAAGGACACAGATTGCGTGGCTGGGCACTCAAGTTCTTAGGTCCCAGGAGAGGCCTGATATCTTAGGAAGTCTGTGGAAGGAGCTCTGGGGAGAAGGAAGAGAGGTCAGTTTACAAAGGAAATAGCTCTTACTCTGAAAAGAACACCAAGCCCAACCACAGCCAGTGAGGAGATGTTGCTTATTATATACTCTCCAGTTTATATCTTAGCATTCTTGTGGAAAATCACCTCATTGAAGGCTGCACTTTCTCCCTCAGAGGTCTCAGCCCAGACCCACTGTGAGGCAGTACCTGTGTGCAAAGCCACGAGGATGTGCCCCACAGCCTGGCTCCAGGAAGATCTAGAGGCAGCTTCTCAGGGTTGAGGGAAGAAAGGAAAGGCTTGTTCCAGTTGGGTTTGGGGAGCAGAGGCAGTAGGAGGTCACTGTGGGGAAGAGTTCTCATTTTTAGCCTCCTTGGAATGCAGGCACATAGTAAGCACTTTAATAAGAATTCAGGTGTGAAACTGAAAGTTTCAGGCTTCAGAAGTCCCAGGCTGCCAGGAAGCAGTTGTGTAAACATGAAGGGCTGGTTATCTGCCCAACTTTCCCTAGCTCCTGGGCACTGAGTTTGGTCAATCTCCTGTAGGTCCCAGGCAGCCATCTCTACACTGGCCTATCAGCAGGATCCTTTCTAGCAGCCCCTCAGACACCAGGCTACAGAAGTCACCTTACCCTCTCTGCTGCTCACATCTATCCCATGGCCTGGCCACCCTCTGTCTGCTTTCAGTCTTCATTTTTGTCTTTTATGAAACAGAGGTCTGGGCTTTGTGTGCCTCTGACTTCTCAAGGGAGCAATGTGGGTACTGCAAGGTGGATCTTCCCCCACTAATACCGCCTACCAGCATTTCCTCTCCTGTTCTTGATATTGCCCACTGACTTTTCACAGCCCTGCCTACCTCAGTCCTGATCTCTCTTCATCCTTCTACTTGTGAGTTGAGATTGAGAGGGGAGCTGGCAGGTGGCCAGAGCTTAATAGCAAATGGCCCCTTGTCAGGCTGTAGGAGCAAATAGCCCCCTACCTCTGTGGTATTTGGCCCCATGGCCAGGCCCACTGCAGGAAGAACAGCCTCTTTTCTATTTATCAGTTATACGAAGGCAGCCAGGAAGCAATTGTGCAAACATGAAGGGCTGGTTATCTGCCCAGCTTTCCCTAGCTCCTGGGCACTGAGCTTGGGCAATCAGAAGTGGATCAGAAGCAGTTTGTAGTAGAGGACATCTGCAGTAGGACCATTAAAATAGAATTGAGAAAGGTTAAGATTTAATAGAAGCCTATGGAGATAATCAGGTGCTTCATACAGTCTTAATATGGTCACAGCTGCTCATTTTCACCCAATACATGAATGCCCACCATGTGCCAGACACAATGCTGGGTACTGGGGGAGTCAACGGTGGACAACGTTATGCTCCAGCTCTAAAGCTAATGCTGTGGTCCATAAGATAAAACATGGACAAGTTAGCATAAAGACATAGTTTAATTCCAAAAAGTGATACAAACTCTAGAGATTATGAAATAGTGGAAAGAAATTGACTGACCATGGGAGGTGACAGCATAGGATAAGGGTGGTGGAGAAGACCTCTCTAAGGTGGCATTGGAACTGGGTGTTTGAGAAAGGAGCTTTATAGGAAGAGGTGAGGGCAAAGTCCCTGAGCAGAACAAACTTAGGAGAAAGGATGGCAGGGAAGAGGTGGTAAGGAGGTGAGAGTGAGGAAATGATATTGAAGGCTGCTAAGCATTCAACTGGCAAAAGTGGGAACAGGACAGATTACATGAGAATTTTCATATGAATGTAGGGTGCCTGATTCCAAGAGGAGTTCAAGTCTGGGTAATACAGAGTCTTGTTTAAGTGAAAGGAGCCCAATGGGAAGTTATGGATTTTCCATCTGGCCCCTGAGTCTTTGCACCTTCCAGTGGTTTCCTGTCAGTGAGAGCAGGAGGCCTAAGTTGTTGAGAGAGGTAGCGTTTCTGTTTTGTGAAAGGGTGTTCCTCTCAGCTCTTCATCTCCACTGTTGAGAAGTGCCCCTCTAAGGGGAGAGTGAGGGCTTGGTGAGACAGCCTCAGTTAGGGGTTGGCTCCTCGTCAAACCATTTCTCTGAGCCTCTTCTGGCTAGCGTGGATTCTAGAGCCCCTCTGCATACTGGAGTATCAAGTGAGGATAATGCATATCAGATGGGCACATACTGATTGCATTCTCTCCCCTGTGCCCCAATAAACTTTCAGACCAGGCCTTGGCTGAGTTCTGACCTAAAGGGAAGAATGACTATGGTGAGTCCGGGAGATGAGTAAGAGCAGGCCTGGGTCAATGTGTGTCTTCTGGGGGAGGTAAGGTAGGAAGGACCGAGAGGGGCTTTGATGATGAAACACAGAGCCCATTTCTGCCTTCCCAAAGTGCCTTTTGGAACCAGTCTCAGGCAAACAGGATTGCTGCCTGGCTTGCGAGGTCCAAAATTAACAGGAGAAAATGGCCCTGGTGTGAGTTCTGGACCTGAGCTGGTAGCCCTAGCATCAAGGCTAACATAAGGTGCCCAGGACCATAAGCCTGGGAGGGCAGAGAAGAGAGGGCTTGCCAGAGCTCAGCCTTAGGCCTTTTATTGACCCTATGGGCTTTCAAAGCTCTACTCAAAATCCCCAAAACAGAAACTCTGCTTGTAGATGCGGAAGTGAAGTCATTTCTTTGGATGGCGTTCAGTAACTTCAGGGTGAGAAAAAAAAACAGACCCATGCTGGCTGACTATGGCCCTGGCCAGGCTTTGAAAAATCATTTTGGTCCACATGTACCCCCTCCCCTCCCCTATAGCAGTTCTGCCCTGCCTGCCACTCCTCCTTTGGGCCCCAGAAAGCTGGCATGCCTGGTGTTCAGGGGGGAGCTGGCATCCCTGAGATGGGTGGCCTTATGGAGCTGGGCACACTCTTAGTTTCCAGAGAGGTGAACAGGCCACCAACTGGCAAGCAAGGGGACCAGGACCCACACTTGGACCTGTGAGGCTTCGAGCCCTTCCTTCTCAGCCCCCACAGTGGCTCCGAGCAACCCTCTCCCCTGACTCCAGCATCTGTTTGGTTTTATTTCAGTAATGTGTGTGTCTGTCTATTCTCCTTCATAGACTTTTTGCTTTTTGAGTGCAGGGACCTTGTCTCTCTCGTCTGCCAGTTTTGGTGTGATGCCTAGCATGGAGCAGGTAGGACCTAGATGAACAGGGTGGGGTACTTTGCCTCCCTGAGCAGTGTAACTTGCTCCTGATGACTTGAGAGCTCTCTTGGTCCCACATTAGGTGCCTGCTCTGCCCAGCCCCCTGAGAGAAGCCATTCTTTTTCTTGGATTCCAACCGACCTGACTCCAGCTCCAGGAGTATGTTTCTCACTCAGGACTGAGGCATGGGGAGCAGTCCTCAGGACTTTAGGAAGCTCATGTGTCATGCTGGGGAGTCCCAGTCCCTCTTGCCTGCCTGCGGCCCTTCCCCATCTTTAAACTCCCAAGTCTAGAGGCTTTTGCGTATGTGTTAGGTGTCTTCTCTGGGCCTTAGTTTCCCCATCTATATTGTGAGAGGACTTGGGGACCCCATAAACTGGCAACACGTTCTAGGAATGCAGTTGAGGATCTTGTAGCCCCAGTTGTCCTTGGATTTAGTATGTGCTGAGCGCTTGCATCATCTCATCAAGTAATGACAATCCTCTGAGTAGGGCCAGGTTTAAAACCCAGGCGTCTGTCCTTGAAGCCTACTCAGCTTGGCAATGGAAATGAAGCAAGGCTGGAAGCCTATGGCTGATGCTCAGTGCCCAGAACCTTGTTCATATCTTTAATAAGTCTTTTAATCTGCACATGCCTCAGCTTTCTTGTCTCTGGAAGGGCTGCCTTCACCTCTTCCAACTTCTCCAAGTTTTGTTAAACTGCAAGCCACAAGATGTGGGAGGGCCAAGGCTTCTGTGGCCAAAGAAGTTTTGGAAACTACCACCTTTTAAAGATTCTAAGAAGTCCTTCAGGAAACTTATTTGCTTTAAGTTTAACATGGTATTTCTCCGTCTTATTTGACCTTGGATCCCAGATTTTCCAGCACCTCATCAGCATGCCCCAATGGTTGTTTTAATCAGCTTGGGGATGTGCCTTCCCAGATCATGCTGCTCTGGGACTGGGAAATGGGAATGACCGTTGCTGGTCGGTGTTGTGCTGCGCCAGCACAAGGAGATGTCTTCACTTTCCTCTTCCTTCCTTCTCCAGGTGGAGATGCTAGAAAGGAAGTATGGGGGACGCCTGGTGACCCGCCATGCGGCCCGCACCATCCAGACAGCCTTCCGCCAGTACCAGATGAACAAAAACTTTGAGCGCTTGCGCAGCTCCATGTCAGAAAACCGCATGTCACGCCGGATTGTGCTGTCCAACATGAGGATGCAGTTCTCCTTTGAGGGGCCCGAAAAGATGCATAGCTCCTACTTTGAGGGAAAGCAGGTCTCGGTGACTGATGATGGCTCTCAGTTGGGGGCCCTGGTGCCATCTGAGTGCAGTGACCTCGGTGAATTGCCTGCCCTCAAGTCTTCAGCCCCATCCAGCGACTTCACGGATGCCATCACAGAGCTGGAGGACGCCTTCTCCCGGCAGGTGAAATCACTGGCTGAGTCTATCGACGATGCCCTCAATTGCCGCAGCCTGCATGCTGAGGAGGCGCCAACCTCTGACACAGGGCGAGCCCGGGACATTGAGCCCCAGGCGGCTCTGCATGCCGTGGACCACCACAAATTGGACGAAATGACAGCCTCGTACAGTGATGTCACCCTGTACATCGATGAAGAGGAACTGTCGCCACCACTGCCCCTCTCACAGATGGGGCACCGGCCATCCAGCACCGAGTTAGACCTACGGCAGCGGGCTGGAGGTGCCACCCAGGACTACTGGGCCTTGGCTCACAAGGATGACAAGGGGGACACGGACACGAGCTGTCAGAGCACACCATCACTTGAGCGGCAGGAACATCGGCTACGGGTGGAGCACCTCCCACTGCTCACCATCGAACCACCCAGTGACAGCTCTGTGGACCTCAGTGACCGCTCAGACCGCAGCTCACTCAAGAGGCAGAGTGCCTACGAGCGCAACCTCAGCGGGCAGCAGGGCAGCCCCAAGCATGGTCCCCACAGTGGCCCTCCCAAGGGCCTCACTCGGGAGGAGCCAGAGTTGCGGCCTCGGCCCCCTAGGCCCCTTGACAGCCACCTGGCCATCAATGGCTCAGCCAACAGGCAGAGCAAGTCTGAGTCAGACTACTCAGATGGGGACAATGACAGCATCAACAGCACATCCAACTCTAATGACACCATCAATTGTAGCTCTGAGTCGTCATCCCGCGACAGCCTGCGGGAACAGACGCTCAGCAAGCAGACCTACCACAAGGAGACTCGCAACAGCTGGGACTCACCTGCCTTCAGCAACGATATCATCCGTAAAAGGCACTATCGCATTGGCCTCAACCTCTTCAACAAGTGAGTGCCTTCCAGCCCTGTAGGGAGGAGTAGGGTGGAGCAGTGACACCCAAGGGACCTCTTTCGGGGCCTTCTTATGCTCCAGTGCCTTTGTGAGCACTTGTGAGTGTGGCCCTACAGCAGTGCCTAGCTTAGCTAGTGCTATTTGTAGGGGAGATTGGAGCCTGGTGAGCAGTGTTGGGTGAGCAGACAGTAACAGGCTGAGCAGAGGCAGAGTGAGGGGGCTTTTCTGTGCTAAAGCAACACAAGTTTGGGTCCCTTTTGGTATCTAGAACAGTAACCAGCACACAGTAGGTGCTCAGGAAACTTTATGTAAAGGCTGCTGCAGTGTGTAATGCCATGCCTGGCTATGAACGTCAGACTCCAGGGTTTTAAATTCTTTTTCTCTGGGTGATGAGAGGTGAAAAGATCTTTGTGCAAGGGCGTGATGCAGTCTGTCTGAACAAGAGCTCCAGGGGCAGGTGCAGGCTGGACTTGGAGGCGCATGTTGGGGGAAGGAGGAAACATAAACCTGGGCTAGCAGAAGTCTCAGCCAGCCTTGACACCCTTTGGGAGGTGTATGAACTGGGTCCTGTTGAGTGGCCGATAACATGCTAATGGGTTCTTAAAAAAGGTGCTATGAGAGCAGTCCTGAGAGCAGATCTAAGGAGAGAGACACATACATAGCACTGCCAAAAATAACAAACATGGGAAAGGGGGCTAGGCACCCCATAGAGGGGATGTTGGCATGCCCTGGTTATTAAACCTCAGATTTTATATCATTTCCCTCTATGGGCCTTTAAGATTTGGGGTCACTGGATGCCATATGGTGCTAGCTCCTCCAGGGTTGAGGATGTGACCTACACTTCCCTGCTTCCTCATTTCCTAGGTCGGGGAAGTCTTATGGGCACTTTTGAGCCATCCCTGGTGCAAATGGAAGTAGTATCCAGGAGATACAAAGAGACTTGTTCCAGAGGGTGGGAATAGGGGCATTTAGGGGCTGTGGGTCATTGGTCCTCTCTCAACTAAGAACTAAGAGCCTTGAACTGCCAGGGGTGCTCTCTCCTGAGACTCCCATCTGCCCATAGCCTGCTGCATGTAAGAGTCCGCCCTGCCACTATGCGAACTTTGCCTAGAGTAGCACACTGGACAGGGAAGGTCATGTCCTGCTGAGCCCATTCTGAGCTCTGTCCCAGAAGTTTACCCTACCTGCTCCTGGGTACAGCTAGCTCCTGGATCAACTTAGACCCAGGCCCGTGCCCTCCTGGGGGAGGCTGAGATAACCTGGGAGCTTCCCCAGCACCCACGCTTACCTGGTCCCTGACAGAGGCTGTGTCCTGATAGCAGAGGCTTATCTTGATATAGGAATTCCAGCTGAGTGGACAGGTGGAGCCAGAAAAAACAGTCTCCCTCAACCAACCAGCATTAGTCTCTGTAGAGTCTTTCTAAGCTGTATTTAGTTTTTAATTACATGAATATGTTCTCCAGAGAAAATGAAGCCATTGGTTAAGAAAACATCCCCTTTGACTTTCATCATGTTGGAGTCTCTTCTCCCAGATTCTTTTCTCTGTGCATATGTATGTGCTCTTAGGACCTGTCAACAGCCTGGCCCAGAGCTGTTACTTCCTTCTGTATACCCTTGCGTATTCTTCTGTATAGCTTCATGCCTCAGAGGTCTTGTCTGTACAATGGAACTGAGACTAATAGCACCCACCACACAGGATGCGAGAGGGAAATAAGCAGATGTACAAAGAACTCAGAGTAGCTCCTGGTACAGAATAAGCCCTGCCCAAGTATTAGCTGCTGTTACTGTGGTCTTGCTCACATCATTTGGGTCTGGAGTAATGGGGATTACCTTACTGTGATATCAATGTGGTTTGCTGTTGGAGATCTTCCATGTCAGTGCTGTGGACCACCTCATTCCTGCTTGCTGCTATGTAGGAGTCCGTGTGTGGTTATCCATATTTATCTGGTTAGTTGCTTTCACTTTTTCATGATACAATGGTGAGTGTGGATTTCATCTTTATGCACACTCCCAAGGGAGTCTCTAAGGAAGGTAGCTAGAGGTGAAATTGTCAGGGCTTGGTAGGCATGTTTTTAATTGAAATGGGAACTGCCAATTTACTCTTTAAAGGGGGGCGCTACCCATTTCCTCTCTCTGCAGCTGGATCTGAGTTCCTGTTTCCTTCACATGCTTGTCAAGACTCAGTGTTATCAGTCCCCCACTTCCCAATCAAAGGGTAGAAATCTCTTGGATGTTTTAATTTGCATTTCCATGCTTCAAGATAGAGCATCTATATGTGTATCTTTTGGCCATTTGGATTTTCTCTTCTATAAAATGTCCATTCTTTTTGCACATTTTTCTAGTAAGTTATTTGTTATTTTGATTTGCTAGCAGTTCTTTATATACTGTGGATACTAATTCTTTATAAATATTTTCTTCCTGGCACATTTTTTTTTTTTTTTTTCTTTTGAGATATAATTCACATACAATTCACCCTATAAAGGATACAATTCAGTGGTTTTTAATTATACATCTTTTAACTTTGTTTATGCTTTCTCCTCCAACAGAAGGTTTAAATTTTTTTGTTTTTTTTTTTTTTTTTTTGCATTTTTAACAGATATAATTGACATGTAACATTATCTCAGTTTCAGGTGTACAATGTAATAATTCAATATTTGTATATATTGGGAAATGATTACCACAGTAAGTCTAGTTAACATCCATTACCACACATAGTTCCAATTTTTTTTTTCTTGTGAGAACTTTTAATATCTGCTCTCATTGGCTTTCAAAATACAATACAGTATACTGTACTCACCATGCTGTGTAAGAAATTTTTAATTTTAATTAGTCAAATCATCAGTGTTTTTTTATTAATTTATTTTTTATGTTGTATTTTAAAAGATCTGCTCCAAGTCATAAATGTAATTTTAATTTTCTTCAATGCCTTTATAGTTTTGTTTTATACTCTTCAGGAGTATAACCTGGGATTTGTTCTGGAGCCTGGTACAAGGTGAGGGGGCAAGCTTTTATTATTCTATACGAATTAGCCAGGTGTCTCCAAACAGTTTATTGAATAGTCTATCCTTTTTCTACTGACTTGAAATTTCATCTCATTCCTACTTGAACATGAGTTTTTGCTTTTATTCATTCAGCAAATATTATTGAACACCTCCTACATTCCGGGCACTTTTTTAGGGACCTGCGACGTATCAATGAGCAGACTAGAGATACTTATGAAGCTCCACACTAATGGTTAAAGAATTCCTCTGTCAACATCAGACTTTTAGTTTTATATGTTTTCTTATTAGGCAAAACCCCTCTTTTGTTCTTTTTAAAAATTGTCTTGGCTCTTCTTGGTACATATTCTTCCCCATGAATTTTAGAATCGGCTCGTTACGACTCATAAAAAATCCTGATGGACTTTTCACTGGAGTTCCCTTTAGCTCAGTCTACCTTGATCCTTTACAACGTTGAGGTCCAACCACAGGTGGTTATTTAAATTGAAATTAAAGCTAATTAAAATTAAGCCAGTTCCTCAGGCGCACTAGCTACAGTGCAGATGCCCACTTGTAGTTATTGGCTCCCATACCTCGCTCCGTAGTTCTAGCTCTGTGGCTGCAGAGCACATTAGATAGTGATAATCAGTAGTGCTGCCCAGGGTATAGGGCAAAGTTGTATGGGCAGCCCCCCTCCCCTGTGGCAACAGCCCTTGGATTCTTTGAGAAACACATCCTCCGCTCATCAAGGAAAGCATGTTACAGAGGATGGCCTTCTTCCCAGTGCAGCCTGCACTGCCTCTGAGCCTTGGTTTACCACCTCAGGGGTCCTTGGGAGGATTGAAGGAGAAACTACTTTTCCAAAACCACTTTATTTAAACAAGCAAATGCCTTTCTTACACAGATTTAGAGCTTTTTGGTTCATAAAGCCTTTTCACAGACATATGCCCACTGGCAGTCTTCACTAGAGGCCCAGGGCTCTCTGAAGAGGCAAAACTGGAGCTGAGAGTTTGAGGCCTTCTAGGGCTGGGCTGCTGATGTGGCTGGTTGTGTCCCCTGGAGCTGCTGGCTGAGGATGACCAAGGGCAGGGGATTCTAAGCACTAAGGACACTAAGCACCCCTACCACTCAAGGCTGAGGTCCCTCTCCAGAAGTTCCCTCCTCACACCTCCTACCTTTCTACTACCTACCTCTACTCCTTGTGGATCTCTTGCCCCATCTCCCTCCCCAGCTCTCCACCCTTGCCCATACCCTTAACTGCCTCCCCTACCCACCTAGCCTTCCAGACCACCCTTAGTTCCCACCTGATCCTAGCTGTGAGTTTTCCCAAAATAAACCCCTTCTTGAGAGGGATATGGAGAGTCAGAATGAGATATTCAAAGTGGGTGAAACTGTGAGGGAGAAAAAGCAAAACAAAGGAAACCTTTGTTGCCAGGTAGAGCTTGTTCCTGACCTGCTAGAGGAGGTCACCTCTCCCACCTCTGGAAGAGTGTCCTTATTCCCAGAGTTGCCCTGTGATAAAATAGGAGCCCTCATAAGTTCGCCTTTTCTCTAAGGAGCATGTAAGCAGGGCCTCAGCAACCACTTGGTGTGATAGTGTGCTGGAACTCCAGCTTGGGCTAGAGCCTGCATTGGGAGGCAGGCCTCTCCTCTATTCATACCTAGCTCCTGGGGCCCTCCAGCTGCCAAGTGTCACCCTGCCTGCTTTTCCTTTCTGCGTGCCTGTTGCCTGCTGGAGCTGCTATAGGATGGAGGCAGAGAACACTGTTGTGGGTCTGGAGGGTGCTCTGAGATTTCACCCTTCCAACATCCACGGGAGTCAGTTGTGCATTGCCTGTGAGAAGAGCAAGCAGGGCTTGACCAGCCTCTTTTGGTAAACAGCAGAGTTGGGGTTGGGTTCCTGATCTGCTAACTCCAACTTCGTGCTCCTTGAATATAACATGTTTATTGTGATTAATGAAAATTACAATGATGATAGCCTGTATATGTATATGTAAGGCACTGTGTCGAACATTTCATGTGTGTCATCTCCTTGAATCTTCACAGTAATCTTGTGAAGCTTGGCTTTAGGGAGCCAGGGCTCAGAGAGGTCCAGGCCCAGCTTGAGGCCACAGAACCAGAAATGCTGGCCCCAGGGTTCTGATGGGTCCTGAAGCTTTTTGTCATTGCTGGTAATGTTTACAGTTTAAACAACCAGCTTTCTTAGGAATATTTTGAGCTACTATGGAGATTGGGGTCTCATTCACTTCAACATGAGCTACTCCTCCAGCTGGTAGCCCTTACAGCCCTCAGAGATCCAAGGGTCCTCAGAGATCCCAGGGTCCGTAACCCTCTCCCACTTGACACTAGTCAAGTCCCTCAGGGCAGAAGGCAGTGTCAAGGCAGGTCCTGCACAGTGTATCAGCCATACTAGAGGGTCATCCTTCTACCTTCCCTCTGGGATAAGTGCAAGAAGGACCCCAGCAGCTAGGTTCAGCTTGCATTCTCAGTATCAGAAAGAACTTTGTAAAAATCAGAACTGGATAAAATAGCCTGAGGAGAATGTGAGCTTGCTAGTCCTGGAAGTGTATGAGCAGATGGAAGGTGGCTGCTGCTTTGTAGGACATTGGAAGAATTTGAGCCTGGGTTGCCAAAATGAGAGGCACTTCCAGGCATGCAGGGTTGTCCCTCTGAACTTGGCGAGTCCATCCCACTCCTGCGGCCAGCCTGAGAGCAGTCACCAGGGTAGCTTGGCCTCTTGACCTCAGAGGATCCTTAGGCACTGTAGGTATGCAGACCCTTGTGTTGGTCTGTGTTATTCAGAGCCTTCTCTGTTAGAGTAACAGGAACACAATCAAACTGGTTTAAGCAAAGAGTCCTTATGGTTCATGCATCTGAAAAGCTGTTGGGCATCTCTTAGCCATTTTCCCCAGAGTCGGCCCCGTTCCCCGCTGATCTCCCCACCAGTGCAGGAGGGCCAACCTCAGGGTAACCCTATCAGGCAAAAAGACCCTCTTCCCTTATTGGCACTGCTGGCTATTCTCTGAACTACTCACTGTGGTCGGCAGGATACAAGGCTCTGTCTGGCCAGGCTGGAAGTGAGGTCAGCCTGCTGGGTCAGGGGATGGAGCTCGAGGTGGGGTGGGAAATCAGATGCCTGGCAGGAAGGTGCTGGGCAGCTGTCTACTTCCACTTTTCAGCTGCTCAAGCAACTAAAATAAGCCCGTTTGTGACTCCCCAGGCTCTTGCTAGGAAAAGAGCAGACAGAGCACTCAGCATTTGGTTACAGCAAATTGGTGATCCTTAAGTACCGTGTACAGCCTCATGAGAACCCCAGAAGTTCAGCATCGCCACTGACTGCTCATAGCCCAGGGAGGGGAAATGCTTTGAGGAAAGCCACTGCTGTGGTCTGCATGTGTTCGCCTGTCACAGCTGAGTCTGAATCATTAGCTGACATGGAAATGCCTGCCTAGGCTGTTGGCAGATAAGGAGGGTGGGGCTGCAGACTCTCACTAGGCCTGTCCTGCCAAAACCTTGTGAGGAGACAGCAGGGCCCAGGATGCAGAGCGAGTCAGGTATAGATGGCAAAA
Organism: Pteropus medius; assembly: GCF_902729225.1. NCBI lineage: Eukaryota > Metazoa > Chordata > Mammalia > Chiroptera > Pteropodidae > Pteropus > Pteropus medius. The sequence continues at coordinate 189,745 of NW_024349800.1, read as the reverse complement.
CTGTCACACTTGGCACATTTTGATGCCGGGCCCTTAGAGGGTGAAAGAAAGAAAATCTAGAAAAAGAATAATTGGTGGTAATCCACAGAGAAATCGGGGAGAGCCGGATCAAAAGAGTTGGACAGAGTGGATTTCCAGTAGCAGCGATGGGATGAGGAGGGTAGAGTGAATTTTAGGCACCTCTTAGTGCAAAGGAGTTGGTTAAAAATCCAGGCACTCTTGCTGGAGCTGAGTTACTTGACCTTTCTATGCCCTCATTTTTGTTATCTGTCAAATAAGGCTTTTGCATTGGCTTCTCTTTCTTGCAGGGTTCCTTTTCCTGGCTCCCAGTTCAATGCCACCTTCCCAAGAAGGCCTTTCCTGATCGTCCCTCCTTGCCTCTTCTCACTAAAGTCCAGGCCTTTTCTAGGTCACTGTGGCAGGACCTTGATTTAGTTTTGCCTATCACCGGCCCTTTGCTTTTCACTTTATAACCAATATTTTCTGAAGCTCAAGGGCATTAACATATCATCTTCACAGTAACTCTGTTGTGTGCACTGTTGCTGTCCCCATTATACATGTGGTAAGGTAAGGCACAGAGAGGTTAAGTAACTTGCCCTAGGTCACTCAGCTAGTTAGTGGAGCTGAGATTTGCACCCAGGCTTCTGGCTCTTAAAGCAATGCCCTTGACCCCTGTGCTGTGAGTACCTCTGTATCGTGGGAGTTTATCTCCGTCCCTTATCACATTCCAACTAGGATGCATGTTTTCAAGGATGGGGACTTTATTTGGACATAAATGTGCTAAAACAGTACCTGGCCCCAAGTAGGCGCTCAATAACTGTGGAGTGAATGAAGAAGTAAATCAAAGGACTGAGAAGTCCAGAACTCATCCTGCAGGGGTTGGGAGATCTTGGAAGGTTTTAAAACAGTCCTGGTGACACAGTGTAAGGCAGCCATTCTCTGAGTTGCTTCTGTCCCCACGCCTGGATACAGAGCACATTTTGTTTGGGCATGCTCTGTGTAGGCCAGGCCCTTGCTAGACACTGAGAGTCTAGAGTCAGATGAGCCCTCTTTGCTTCTTAAAGCCCAGAGTCCCAGATGGAAGTTTACAGAGGCCTGTGGTACCTTCATAGGAAGAGAAAGAAAAGCCACAGTTGGGGAGGGTACTGGAGCCCCACCACCTGTGTCTGTGCCCTGGGATGGATCATGACACCCAACGACTCAGTTTCCCCAGCTGGGACTAACCCTTCTCTGCCAGTGTGTGCTCTGTCATACTAACACAGCACAAGTTAATTTCTCTGTCAAGGCAGTGTCTATTAGGTTGGCTAGGGCTCTGCTCATCAAGTCTCTTAGGGCCAAGACGGGCAGAGATATCCTTTGAGTATTAGTTTCCGGGTTCTCAGTGGCAAGAGAGGGTGCTGTAGGAGATGATGACGCTCCCACAGGAAGTGCCAAGCACCTCTTTTGCTCACAGGACATTGGCCAAAGCACATTATGTGGCCCCCTCATTGCCATAAGGGGAGGCAGGTGGGGGTGGGGGCAGTGGGTGGGCAGCACTAACAACTTACCCCCCTGAGTCTGTCCCTTCACCCAGCAGGTCATTGTGTGTGACACCTAGCAGGACATGTGCGTATGTGTTTCTTCAGTCAATATGGAAGCTTTGTGAAGGAGCAGATAGATAGATCTAGGACCACACTGCCTGGCAGGACCCCCAAGGGCATATTGGAGATGGGAAGGGCCTCACTATACTGGTGAGACTGGCCAAGGGCCAGCAAATTCTCAATTGGCAAGGGATTCATACCAGCAGATGTACAGTATACTGGCTGTGTGCAGTCAGAGAGGTCACTCCAAGTCTAGTCACTTCCCTGTGTAAAGCCATTCAGAGGCTCTCTTTGCCAGCCATATCTATCCCAGTTCTGGAGCTCCCCAGCCTGGCCTGGCCTCCCCACCCAGCTCCTCACTTATACCTCCTGCCACCATACCTCTCTTCAGTTGCTCACCAAGCTCCTGGACACTGGTCAAGGCCCAGATTCTTTTCCTGCATTATTGCTGTGAAACCTGCCAGGTAGAATCAGCCCCTTGGGTTCACACATGGATCCACCAGCAAATATTGTCATCTCTACCCTCAAATTATATCCAAAACCAGCTTTGTCTCCCAGCCGTGCCTGGATGCCTATGGGAGTCTCCTAGCTTGGGTCTAGCTTTGCTCCCCACAGAGCAGCCAGAGGGAACATCATGGACACCAGGTCCCATTACTCCCCTATTCAGAACACACCAGGACTCTTCATCTCATTCAGAAGAAAACCAGACTCCCCCTGTGGCCTGCACAGTACTTTGTAGTCTGGCCCACCCATCTACTGCCCTCCTCTCCCCTATCCCCCAGCACTCCTACTCTCAGCCACCTTGGAGCAGCCTCCTGGTCCTGAATCCTGCAGAATCCATTCCCACCCCAAGGCCTTTGCATTCACTGTTGCTTCTACACAGAAAGTTCCTTAATCACTTTGGTCACTGAAAGTCACCTGCAGGAGCCCTTTTCTAAAGCCTCTGCTTCACCTGCAGGAGCCCTTCTCCACATTCTCTGGCCATTACTCAGTCCCTTTGCCCTTCAGACTGTAGATTGTAGCCTGCCATTGTGCTAGGCATTCGTGGCTGGCCCTGCTCCCTGCTGTTGTCCCGAGTGGTGTCTGGCACAGAGGAGACACTTAATCTAGGAAGAATCTGCATTCTTAGGGTCCCTTGCTTAGCCTCTTCTTCCTGCAGTGTGTTCCACTCTGTCATTGTGCTTTGAGCTTCTCAAGGATGGAAGAGCCTGTATCCTGAAAGTCCATGATGCTGCAAAACATTGTGTGTAAACACATTGTGTGTAAAAACATTGTGATGCTGCAAAACATTGTGTGTAGGGGTCAGAGAAGGGAGAGCAGCCACCTGGGAAAGCAGGAGGAAGCAGGAGCTGGCTACATCTGGGCCTAGACACCATATCAGGGCTTCAAGGGGCCAGGCAGGCCAGGGGTGAATGAATGACACAGGGCACCTGAGTAAGGGAGTCTCAGACCAGTGCTCCAGTCATTGCCACATAGGAACACAAGCCCAGGGGTGACCTCTCACCTAGAAGTTGAGGGAGGGAGGCAGGCATGGGCTGGGGTCCTGTGAGGGCCAGTGTGGAGCTGGTCGGTGAGGAAACATAACTTACTCTGGCCACAGCATCAGTGGCTGAGTGGCTGGAGAGGCCTGGAATGTGGGGTGGTTCTTGGTTAGTGACCCCAGAATCATGGGGGAGAATGGGGTATGTGCGGGGCCCTGGCAGGGGTTGGAGGAACGGGGCTACTCTGTTACTACTTCAGTGCCAAGAACCAACTCTTCAGCAGCTGCTCCCTGCCCAACTCCTGAGAACAAGATCAGACTGTGGTCCCAAGATAAAAATAGCAAAGTCACCTTGCTGCAAGAGGTTCACTTTTGCTTGCATTTAGAAATCTAGTATCTGCTGGACACTGCTGTTAGCAAGACATGCATGGTTGATGGGGCAGGTTGACTCTGGCCTGTACCTCCATGCTCCCAGGGGACAGCAGAACATTGACCTTTGCCAGCTGGGACAAGGGGCAAGTCCGGCCTATAGTTGGTGGGTGATTTGGCTGACCCCACGCCAACTCGGGAGCATAGAGCTGTGTGGGCAGGGGCTGGTTCTGTATGGGGCCAATGTTTGGGGCAGTGCAGGGCAGTAGGGGAGGGTCCCTACTCCAACAACCATGGCCATGCTCCTGTGGCTGTCCCAGTCTTGCCTGTTCTTGGTACAGGGTCTGGGCAGTTGCACTCCGAGCAACGTGGGATCCCCCACGTTGCAGGCTCGGAGTGCAACAGGAAAGGGTTCCTGGAGTCTCTCAGGTCTGGCTGGGGCACCTTGAGTACCTGTGGAATTGGAGAGCAAGCCTGGAGGGGCCGGGGCTGCCAGGGCTGAGCCTGTTTTTTGTCCCACCCCGCAGGAAGCCTGAGAAGGGTGTCCAATACCTCATCGAGCGTGGCTTTGTGCCTGACACGCCAGTGGGGGTGGCCCACTTCCTGCTTCAGCGCAAGGGCCTGAGCCGGCAGATGATTGGCGAGTTCCTGGGCAACCGGCAAAAGCAATTCAACCGGGACGTGCTAGAGTGAGTTCTGGGGCTGGGAGTTGGACGTATCTCTGTGACAGACTCCATGACCTGTCAGATTCATCCTACCTGCTGAGACATGCACTGAATCCTCCCTTACCTCTTTCTATATCCTAGATGCCCCCAGACCATTTTACACATCATACCTTGCAATACATACACGTGAGCATCCACCCTTGGGTGCCCTCACTACATGTACCCTTAGCACCTCCACCCTTTTCCAGTCAGGCTGAGTCACCCAGCACTGGGGCGGGGGGCGGGGCAGGGTGGAGGGGTGGAATCGGAGGTCAGGACCCTGGTATATACCCTCAGAGGGAGTAGGGGGAGCTGGCCCAGAGAGACCCTAGCACCTCCAAGGTGGGCAGTCCCATACCCAGAGCTCTGTCCCTGCCTCTCTCTCTTGTTTCTCCTGGATGGGAGATCTGGGCGTGTGAGAGTCTAACCCCCACCTCCTGACCCCATACCCCACCAACCCATTTTGCTGGGGACTCTAGCACTCAGCTACTCAGAATCCTGCAGAAAAACAAGTTTCCAGCTCCCTAGGAGCTGCTGGCAGTTTTGAGAAGTCCTGCCCAGCATGTACGCTGAATCTCTCCATTCCTCCTTGAGACTATCCTGAGTAAAAAAGCAGCTGCATTTGATGCTTGTCTTTATAAAGCATTTACTATGTTCATGCCCTGTGTCCTCATCTCATCTTCTGGGGTGGGTATCAGGGATGGATGACTCCCTTTCACAGATGAGGAACCAAAGCCAATAGAATGGGATAGCTTGGTAAAGGTATCCTGCTCACTCTGCCTAGGGGAATATCTCTAGGCCTGTTGAGGATTTTTTTGACCCAGGCAGATATTAGCTGATATGGCTGACCCTGGGCAGGTAGTCCAGGAACAGAAATCAAAGCAGGGTAAAGAGTTAATCATCAGTAACAACGGCAGTGCCTTTCATCTCTCTAGCCCCTGGGATCAGGCCATCTCTGCAATGAAGAAGGGCCTGGCCACATGTGCACCTGCTGCCTCTAATGCTTCCCTGGGGAAGGTGGGTGGGTGCTGTGGCCTCTTTGTACCACAGGTGAGAAAACCCAGGGTCAGAGGGGGAGGGACTAGCCTGGGTGCCACCCTTCTCAATGAGCATATGCATGTACATACTCATTCAGTCATATACACAACACACACGCAGACACGCACAGAAGATGCAGTGAGCTAGGGCCTTTGTTGGTAGCTGATATGTGGCTAGCAATGTTGCCAACACCTAGCAGAATTACATCTGTGTCCTTCTTTGGCCAGGCTTGCTCACCTGGGCTGCTTTCTTCCTGCTCAGAGTTTCAGTTCTGGCCTCATTGGGAAAAGTCTGCTGTGTTGTTAGTATGGCTAATGCCCCTCTCCCCACTTTTAAACCAGTGTGAGGAAATGGTTCAGGGGAAAGCAGATCAGTTCCTTCATGAATCAGGCCCAAGACCATCTCGGTCTAGTCCCCCCACCCCTATAGCCATTACTGTGCTTCCCTCTGTGCCCCTTTCCACAGTGGCTTCTGGTCCATTGGAGATCCGTGCATGTTCTCCTTAGATCAGAAAATAGCAGCCTCCAGAAGTAGTGAAACTCCCCTTGGCCCTACTCTCCACACCAGCATCTTAATCTGATGCTGGTCAGCAGATTGTCCCATGTGGCCCCTCCCTTTCCTCACAAAGGTTGTTGCCTCAAGAGTCCCTGAGTGCTCAGAGAAGGTTGGGGTCACCATAGCTTATTCCAGGCCCATCGTCCCTAGCAGAGGGTGGACCCTGAGAATGAGATTGGGTCTCCCATGGCCGAGGCCCCTGCAGCCCCCAAGGGGTAACCATGGCTTCATTACAAACAGATAAACCAGACACCAGAGCCTGCCACATGGGTCCCTTGTGCAGACCTCACCTTCTGTGTTTAGGGATCCTGATCAGAGGGCAAAGCAGCCTGTACTATGAGGTGGGACTGTGATAAGATTAGAACCAACCAAAAGCTGATTACCAGAAGACTCCCCAAGCTCTGCTCTCCATTCTTCTGATTGGCAGACAAGAACAGCACCACCCCTCAGAAGCACCTCTCAAAAACTCCCAGCCAAACCCAGCCACCTTTCCCCATACCCTTGACATGAGGGGACAGGCTCAGTTTGAGATCGCTGCTTGTTAGGTTAGTGCCCCATTCTCCACTTCCTCCTCATGAAGATGGAAGCGTGCTCTTCACCTCCCTCACAGAACATGAGAAGACTTGTGCATTTTTTCTGCTATGTTCCTAGTGTAACATACATGCTTGGAAACGTGTTTTCTGCACCAACGGGCCTTATTGAGAATAGCCATATGCTGTGGCTTCCTGTATGTAAAAATTGCACTCATAGATATAAGCACCAACATTTTCCTAGTTTTAGGGGTTCATGGACACCTTGGAAGCATGGGGATCTTTGGCCATAATCTGAAGTGTTTGCTGATTGGAGGAAGTCAAGTGGAGGGCCCTCTCAGACAAGCGGCAGCCCTGTTCCCATTGCCCTCAGGGTGGCTCACAGCCCTTCCTGCACCAACCCCATCTGTGCTCTACCCTCTGCAAGCATGTGCTCACCTTCCCTAATGGGAAGGCCAGCAGAGGCTGTGCAGGCAGAGGACCCTGACATGGCCTTTGTCCCATTTCAGCTGCGTGGTGGATGAGATGGACTTCTCTACCATGGAGCTGGATGAAGCCCTCAGGAAGTTCCAGGCACACATTCGGGTCCAGGGGGAAGCTCAGAAGGTGGAGCGACTCATTGAGGCCTTCAGGTTGGGACCAGGGCAGGGCAAGGGGAAGGGGTCAGGGAGAGGGTGTCGAGGAAGATTCCTAGCTTACAGGCTGAATTCCCTTTGCCCCCTTCCTTATGCAGGGTCAGGTGGCCCTGAACTTGCCTGGGCCACGGTGAGGCAGCAGCCCCTCCTGAGTGCCAGGTGTTCTGGTGGTTAGTGCTATAGCCAGAGTTTTGAACAGTCTTTATCTTCCTCCAAGTCCTTATGAACCTCATCCATTTATGAGTTCATTTGTGTTATCTTCTGTTTGCCCTTTCCAAGGGCAGCCACTCCCTCATAGTGACTCATAGCTCAAGTTGCAGAACCACATGGCCTGTTTCTAACACTCACTCCACCACTTACCGGCTGTGTGACCTTGCGCTTTTTTCTTAAACTCTCTGTGCCTCACATCCTTTCCTATAGAGTGAGGATAACAAGAGTACCTACCCTAGACAGGATTGAAGGTTTAAACCACTTAGGATGTGTGGGTGCTACAGAGAGCCTGCACTCAAGGTCATCTGTCTGCAGTCTTTCATCCCAGTACTATGTGTACTCTGGCTGTGTAGGGGCTTTTGTGCTTCATGCTGGGCATGGCAGACATTGGTCAGCTGCTGACCCAGATCTCTTGGCTTAGCACCAGTGGTGAGGCCAGGGAGGAACTAGGGAATGGGAAGAGGACAGCCCCAGTGGAATGTTCAGCCACTTCCTTTCGGGAGGGTCTCTTGGAGGGGATGGCACTAACAGGGAAGACAGAATTGGAGTTCACATTGTCTGAGCGCTGATGGCTGCTACCTCAGTCATGTTGCCTCACCTGGTTTCTCTTCTCTGTCTAGACCCATCTCACTCACCCCTCCACGAGGTTACCGGTAGAGGGAGCCTCTTGGAGGTGGGTGCAGTGGGTAAAGCAGTGAGGACAGTAAGCAGATGACTCAGTGAGGCAGAGTATATTAGTGAGGCTGTTGGTTCAGGTGCCATACAAAGGTGCCCCAACAGCCACAGCTGAAATAAGACAGAAGTGCATCTCCCTCTGAGCTGGTGCAGGAGGCCAGGCTCCTTTCATCACAGGTCCAACACCCACTATCACATTGCTGTTCCAGGCAGGGAAAGAGAGTACAGGGCACACTCCTGCCTTTTAAGGTACAGTCTTGGAGGTGCTCACATTCCATTGTCCAAAACTTAGTTATCTGGCTGTACCAGCTCCTAGGGAGATTGGGGAATGTGGTCTTCACCCTGAGAACCACTGCCAGCTATAGTGCAGGTGGGTGGAATATAACTAAAGTGAGAAGGGATGAGTGGATAGTCAGGGTGGACTCTCTGCCAGGCAAGTGTTGTCCCTATTTACCAGATGCAAAAGCTGAGCCTCAGAGAGCAGTGACCAGCCTCAGCTGTTTAGTGTTAGGCTAAGCTGTGGCGGCTATCATGAGTAAGGGGCAGGCTCCTGACTGAGGTGGCCTTGACCTTCTTCCCTCACCCTGACCTCCAGCCAGCGGTACTGTATCTGTAACCCCGGGGTAGTGCGGCAGTTCCGGAACCCAGACACCATCTTCATCCTGGCCTTTGCCATCATCCTGCTCAACACGGACATGTACAGCCCCAACGTCAAGCCTGAGCGCAAAATGAAGCTGGAGGACTTCGTCAAGAACCTCCGAGGTGAGCTCTCCTTGCGCTGGGCTCAGAAGCACAGCCTCCCAGGTGTGGGGCTGAGAGGTGAATTCAACATAGCCTCACGCTGGGTGCAGGAGAACAAGGGAGCCAGGCTCCAGTGCACCCACTTCTTGGGCAGAAGGGCCTTCAGGGAGCGTTGATCCCAATAATGTGCAAATGCAGCACAAATTATCATAAAGGGCAAGTGCTGTCTTAAGGGTGCAGATAGTGGGGGTACAGATTGAGCAACGCATGCCTGAGTCTCTGGGTGCGGGGAGCCTTACTTCTGGAGGAAGTGATGTTTTTCGCTTGGTATGGATGCACAGGGGTTTGACAGGTTGAGGTGGAGGGAAGTTTCTTAAGAGAGAACAAAGGCCTGAGAAGGCAGCTTGTCACAGTGCCAGAGTGCTGAGCCAGACACAGGTTTACCAAAGTCTGGTTGGGAGGATGTGCAGGAGCATGGAATAGAGCCCAAGTGCTGGGAACCCTGAGGCCTCCAGCAGGCGAGGGCCAAATAGAGGGGCCAGCATACCCTGTCTCCCATCATTGCTGTGCCTTTCACAGCATCTGCCCCACCACTCCTCTCCTACATTCCATGTTCCTTTTAAAACTGACTTGCCTTGTTTTTGTTTCTTTAACTATACTTTTTAAAGCAACCTTATATCATCACTGTAAATGGGAAACCAGTAGCATTTGCCACACATAGGCAGTCATTATAAAAATGAATACAGTGAAAAGAAAGCACCACTGTTAATTCCAGCCAGAGCTGTTTCTGGCTGGGCCCTGAGGCTGAGACTGCCCTCTCTTCCTTAGCAGGTGGATCCATGTTAGATAGGTGCTGGTGAGATAGGCAGCAAGAAGGGAGGCCTTCTCCTGGCATCAAGTAGGGAAGGAATTGAAAAGAGAGCAGCTGTCTTCCAGGTGGCTCCATGTTAGCTGACAGCATGTCCCTCATGCACCTGGAGTACCTGGAAGGCAGAGTAGGAACTATGTTCCTCTTCTTGAGAAATTCCAGCTGTAGCAGGCTTGAGGTCCCCTTAGAAATGTTATCATATTTTTATAAAAGGAGAAAAAGCTGGTCTAAGTCAAGTCCAACTGTGAGCTTGTTGAGCCATTTATATTGTCTACTCTTCTCCTTTATTTATGTAAAACTTCTGTTCTGCAATCCCCTCTCTTGGGGCAAGATAATTCTCTCATGGAGGCTCTACGGGGCCCTCCCTGGGATTTGAACCTTCCTGATGTCCCCCTGGTGGTGGGCACCACCGTACTAGGATGTTGATAGCTATATGAGAAATAACAGGAGGAGCCAGAAATGATTAGCCCAGAGGACAGAAGACTCAGGGAAGGACAGGGCTGCTGAGTCAGATATTTGCCCTCTTGTCAGTGGCTTTGTGATTCGTATTCATCTTTACACCCAGCCATTTCATTAGTCTGGGAGACAGGGTGATGTTATCATCCCACTTCCCAGAGTAGGGGCTGAGCACCCTAAAACCAGTAGAGCGAGCTGCTGGTTCTATCTCCCTAGCTTGGGCTGTTCCTGCCAAATCACCTCTTTTTAATCCAGGGACTTGGAGGTGTTCTGCCCCATCTTCCTTGTGCTTTAGAAGGAATAACTAAGGCTCAGAGTGAGACAGGACTTGACCAGATCACACAGCAAGTGAGTATCAGAGGAGATAGGATCCTGATCTCCCAAAGCTAGGCTGGCACTGTGCCAGGCACATGTCTAGCTTGTTTATTTTAGAGGTTCCCTCCTCCCCCCCGTGCACACACACAACTGGACACACATTTTCTCCAGAATCACTCACTCCAGTTTCCCCAGTGGGGGTTCAAGGATAGGTAGAAGAGGAATAGCTCACCAGCATGGAAGCCAAATGAGCAGTATTTTCTTTTTATTGTTTTTGTTTAAAAAATTTTTAATGTATATTTTTTAAATTGGGTATTATCTTCACATAGTTCCAAAGCCAGAAAGTAATACAACCCAGAAATCATGCTCCTTTGTTTTTACCCAAATGAGTTGAAAATGTACATCCACACAAAAACCTGCACACAGATGTTTTTAGCAGTTTTTTCATAATTGCCAGAACTGGAAGCAACCAAGACATCCTTCAGTAGGTGAATGGATAAATAAACTGGTATATCTAGACAATGAGATATTATTCAGCGCTAAAAGAGATGAGCTACCAAGCCATGAAGAGACATGGAACCATAAATGCATATAACTAAGTGAAAGAAGCCAATCTGAAAAGGCTACATACTGTATGATCCCAACTATATGACATAATGGAAAAGGCAAAACTATGGAGACAATAAAAAGATTAATGGTTGCCATGGGTGGTAGAGAGGGAGGGATGAATATGTGGAGCACAGAAGAGTTTAAGGGCAGGGAAAATACTCCCTGTATGATAGATGAATGCAGGTCTTTATACATTTGTCATAGAAAGTACAACAGCAAGAGTGAACCCTAAGGTAAACTCTGGACTTTGGGTGATTACGAGGTGTCAGTATAGGTTCATCATTTGTAACAAATGAACCACTTGGGTTGGAGAGGTTGATAATGGGGGAGGCCGATGCGGAAGCAGAGAGTATATGGGAAATCTCTGTACTTTCCCCCAAATTTTTCTGTGAACTTCATTCTGCTCTAAAAATAAATTCTGTTTTAAAACCCCCAGAAGATATAAAAGGTCCATAGCAGAGCCTTCCACCCTTGCCATCTGCCTGGCCATACTTTCCACCCCTAGAGGTCATCAGTGTTTAGTTCCTGAAGTCCCACTCAAAATTCCTCTATTCAAGCAAGTACAGACTTCCATGATTGGTTTTACCTTCTTCTATATTTACTTTTTTTTTTTTTTCATTTAATAAATCCAAGAGATCCCAGACAAGAAAAAGTAAAGGAATTCATCACCACCAAACCAATATTACAGGAAATGTTAGAGGGACTTCTTGAAGGAGGAGAAAAAAGATTAAAAATATGAATCATAAAAGGGCAATATGAATAATAAAAGGGCACTTATGTGTCAATAATTAAAAGATTAAAAATATGAATAATAAAAGGGCACTTATGTGTCAATAATTACTTTAAATATTAAATGGACTAAAGCTCCAATCAAAAGACATAAGGGTGACTGAATGGATAAGAAAACAAGACCCTTATATACTTTGCCTACAAGAGACTCACATCAGATTGAAAGATACGCACAGACCGAAAGTAAAGGGATGAAAAAAATTAAAAGATACATGCACTCCTACATTCACTGCAGCATTATTTACGATAGCCAAGATATTAAAGCAACCTAAGTGCCCATCAGTAGATGATTGGATAAAGAAGATGTGGTACATATATACAATGGAATATTACTCGGCCATAAAAAAGAATGAAATCTTACCACTTTCAACAACATGGATGGACCTACAGGGTATTATGCTAAGTGAAATAAGTTAAAGAAAGAAATACCATATGATTTCACTTATATGTGGAATCTTAAAAACAAAACAGAAACAGACTCATAGAAATAGAGAACAAACTGATGGTTGCCAGGTTGGGGGTGGGGGTTTGGAGAGGCTAGGTGAAAAAGATGAGGGATTAAGAACAAATTGCCAGTTGTAAAAATAGTCATGAGGATGTAAAGTACAGCATAGGGAATATAGTCAATAATGACTATGGTGTCAGGTGTACTAGATTTATTGGGGGATTCACTTTGTAAGTTATATAAATGTCTAACCACTATGCTGTATACCTAAAACTAACATAAATTGTATGCCAACTGTAATTGAAAAATAAATTTTTTTTAAAATCCAATAGAATGCTTTTATGTTGGTTTGCTGTGGTCTTTATTGCTGCTTGCAGGTGCATAGTACTCTGTTGTGCCAGTGTGTGATGATTGGTTGACCAGTCCTCTGTTGATGGGTAAATGGGTTACTTCCGGTTTTCTCCTATTTGGAAATAATGCTGCAGTGAATAACCTTGTATGTGTATCCTGTCCCATGGGATAAATTCCCCCAATGTAATCAGTGGGCCAGAGGGTGTTTGAATTTATAATTGTGACAGTGCCAAATTGCCCACCATTTCACCATCCCACCTGCAGTCTATGGGATGCCCCTCCCATAGCCTCATTAATAGTGTGTGTTATCAAACCATGAGCCAGTCTGAGGCCTGAGGATGGATATGGGTTTGAGTTTCTTTACTCACAGCAATTCTGAGGGTGGTATAGCAGAAAGGGTATGCATTTGTCAGGGCATCCGGGTTCGAGTCCTGGCCTCCAGCTTCTGCCCACACGATGTGGGACAACAGCTGGCAAAACTGCTCAGACACACTGAGCTCTCATTTTGTGGAGCATGCCATGAGCTGCTCACACTTCCTCAGAAAGACTGAGTCACAAGGTTAACAAGGGATGAAGTGAGGACTTGGGCCCAGGTCCATTGGAGTCTGAACTCACAAACGCTGTCTACACAGCCTCCCCTCACTCAAACCCCAACCCCATGCTTGGGCCTGGGCTTTTCTATCTGTGGAACAGGAATGGTTATGCCCACCCCACGGGGCTGTGGTCAGGATCTGCAAGGTAATATTTATCAAGCTCTCTGAGCAGCCCCCCTACACTAGTCCAGGTGGCTGTGTTGGCCTTGTCCCTGGTGGAAGGATTCTGAGGAATCTGTGGATGACTGAGGATGTTCAGTAGCTGTGGGTCTGGAAGGTCTGTGGTTCTATTGGGACTGATGAAAAGGATTGCTGTTCTGATTTGGTTTTAAAAATGGTAACTCAGGGTGAGCTTGGGGCTGAATACCTGGCTGCTGTCTCCTACCCAGGGGTGGATGATGGTGAAGACATTCCCCGGGAGACGCTGATCGGGATCTATGAGCGGATCCGCAAGCGAGAGCTGAAGACCAATGAGGACCACGTATCCCAGGTGCAGAAGGTGGAGAAGCTCATCGTGGGGAAGAAGCCGGTATGTGGTGGCTCTGTGTCCCAGGGCAGCAGCTGGCAGGTGCGGGGATCCTCACCAACCGTTTCCAACCCTCTCAGTTTGACCCCAGACCTGCTGGTTGCTTTGATTCAAGTGGCTTCTAATATTTGGGACTAATGAGCCTTTGCTCTGGGTTAAAATCGAAGAGAACCTAAGGCACTTAACAAACCAACAGGCAGAATTGTACAGTGGTTCCTTGGTGACCTGAGAATGCCCTCAGAGCCCCCTCAGAGCCTGCTAACAGTAGGTCCTCCCCCATTTACCCCCTGGAGTGTGGCTGGACTGAGCTAAAGAAAGGTGCTGTGGGAGAGACATTGCTTCTTTGACTTTGCATTGCCTGTTAGTTCCCTCAGGGTGGGGTGTATCTTTTAGAACATTGATATCTTTTTTCTTTGTTTACTGTTTCCCCATGTAGATTGGATCCCTGCATCATGGGCTTGGCTGTGTGAGTATCCCACTGCTTTCACATTCCAGCTAATATCCCACCCTGGGGGTGCCCAGCATGATCATATTTCCTGGCTCCCAGATCCACAGGTCTGGCTGCTTGAGTTAATTTCTGGGGCAATAAGAAATTTAGTTTTCATAATTATCCCAGCCTCGAACCTCTGCAGGCCCAGAGTTCATGGCCACACGGGGAGGGCTGTGCTGTTAGGCTCTGAAAGCAGATAGTCTCCTTTCCTCTTGTCTGAGTCTAACTGAGCTCAGAGACCAGGTGCAGTATCTTGTACCCAGACCTCAAGATACTGCACCTGAAACAAATGATCTTGGTGTGCAATGGAGGGTCTTCTCCTTCCTTGCCCAGCCCACGCTCTGCCCACAACAACTTGCTCATGCATCAGGACCCTTTACATTTCCACAACCTTGAGGAAGTTTGTCTGCACACCCCTGGAGCACACATATATATGGCTAACCTGGCAGTCCCTTGACACATCCCTCGTGTGTCTTTACCCATCACTGGCCAGCCAAGCCAGGCTCACAAACCCCTCTAATTGCCCTCCTCTTCCCAGTTTCCCCTAGAGACCAAGACAACTGGATACTTCCATGACCTGCCCTCACTCACCTCTCTAGCCCCACATTTCACCATCTTTCTTTTGTACTTTTGCTCCAAACAGCATTGCTCCCTGAGCATGCCAGGCTGGGCCATACATTTCCCTCCCCTCTTCTTGTCTTCCTGATGCACTGAGCTTGGGTGCCCTCTACCAGGGTGCCCCTAGCAGAATTAACACTCTCTGGCTCCAACCATGCTTACCTGCTGGGGGTCTTATCCAGGCGTGTGCTATCTGTCTCCTTACTAACTCATCTGTCTCCTGCATGGTAAGCCTGGGAACTCCCAGAGCCATGACTGGGCTTCCCTGATGGTTTGTCACACCAGGCCTTGAGAACAGCTTGGGCTGCGAGGTGGGGACTCTTTGAACTCAAGGCAAGTGTGTAGAGCAGAGGATCAGGTCAGGTCCCACAGCATTGACTGCTGGTTCAAGAGTTTGGACAGGGTCTTTCAGGCTGCAGAAGCATCATAATCCTTTAGGAGTAGAAAATCTCCCAAGTTTCTGCAGTTAGCTGGTTGTGTGGCTGAGGCAAGTTGCTCAACCTCTCTGTGCCTCAGTTTCTTCATCTAGAGTAGACTATCTCTGGAAAAATGTTTGCAGGTTTAATGGGCACTTTGTGGGGACTCAGAAAATATGCATTCCTCTCTGGCTAGAGGTTCACATGTGAGCATGTTGCTCCAAGAAATCTGATACCTGCCTAAAAGAATTGAAGGGACATCTTACAAGAAGGGAGGTATTTACCATGGTCCTGCAGGAGAGTTCCTGAGAACAGATTGAGAAAATTGATACAAGCCAAAAAATACATTTCATTCTGCATGGTTTACAAGATAAGGCATTTTTGAACAAAAGGCCCAAGGGCTGGGTTTCTAGCACACAGGCTAGTCCTGTGCTGCCCAGCCCTCAGAGGAGGGTCAGGTGGCTGAGGGCTGCTTTTTCCCTCCCTGCACAGGTGCTCTCTCTGCCTCACCGGCGTCTGGTCTGCTACTGCCGGCTCTTCGAGGTTCCAGACCCAAATAAGCCCCAGAAACTCGGACTGCACCAGCGAGAAATCTTCCTTTTTAACGACCTTCTGGTGGTATGTGGTGCCCCACTGGGTGTCATGACTGAGAGTTGCAGTGCAAGGAGACCTGGCTATGTGCCTTGAGCATGAGAAAATGCACACATAGCTGTAGGGTAGAGGTGAGGGGTAGAGTTCTCCCATGTCTTTGGGTTACCGAGGGCAGAATCCAACTCAAACTGCTGCTGATGAAAACAGGGCTTCATTGGCTCATGTAAAAGTCCAGAGGGGGATTTGGAGCCCTAGCTGTGGCAGGTTCCAGAGGCTTAGACTTGTTAGCAGGACTCCTTTTTATGTTTTGTCTCTTAGCTGCATAGGCTCTTCCTCTGCATGGGCTCCCTTCGCAGGGAGGCTCCATCGGAGAAAGGAAAGTCAGCCTCAACATCTCCAGGCTTAATTCTGTCCCCTTGGCCACCAGTGGGATTCTCTTCCTAAGAATCCAAGCAAAGGTCTCATTTCCTGTGCCTGAGCCTGAGTTAGTCACAGCCTCAGGACTAATGGACTGAGAGTGGCAGAGAGATAGGGAGACTGAGGAGTTCTAGCCCAAAAAATGGCAGCACAGTTGCGAGCCAGTAGGGGTGAAGATGCCCCTGCAGAGAGCAGGAGGAACATGTTCTTGGATCTCTATCTTTCCTGCATGCCACAGACTTTCTTGCCAGAGGCCCCTGTCCCCAGTTCCCACCTGTTTGAGAATAAGTTACTCTTCTCTGATTCCTGAGATCATAATCCAGATAATGTGGGTTCAAATCCTTTATTAAGCATCCCTTTTAAGCAAGTCACTTCAGATCTCTGATTCTCAGTTTCCACTATAAAATTAATCTCTCAAAAGGTTACAGTGGTCAGATGGACATAAGACCCTTGCACAGTGCCCTCGATATCACATGAGATAATATGCCTTATACCTTTCTGCTGGGTTTGAAGCGCTTTGTAGCCAGCCAGAATGGCACCAGGGTCTCACAG
This sequence comes from Pteropus medius, assembly GCF_902729225.1. Taxonomy (NCBI): domain Eukaryota; kingdom Metazoa; phylum Chordata; class Mammalia; order Chiroptera; family Pteropodidae; genus Pteropus; species Pteropus medius. The sequence continues at coordinate 173,192 of NW_024349800.1, read as the reverse complement.
GAACAGAAAACAGTATCCACATCCAGGCATGAATGTACATATGTTCCTCCCTGTGTCAGCTCTTCCCTTCCACAAGGGTCTCCTGACCTCTGAACTGCAGAGTAATTCTCACACAGGAGAACATTGCCAAATCCATTTATAATCCTGAACTCCCTGAGCTGCTCCGGGGCAGTGAAGATGATGTGACTTAGCCTTTGTTTCTGGCCGCCCCTAGGTCACCAAGATCTTCCAGAAGAAGAAGAACTCAGTGACGTACAGCTTCCGACAGTCCTTCTCCCTGTATGGCATGCAGGTCCTGCTTTTCGAGAACCAGTGTAAGTCTATCCTGCAGGCCTGCCTTGGCCTAGATGTGTATGTGCTGGAGCACTTGTCCACACATGGCTATGACCGTCACACAGCTCTAACTTCATAGTCAGGAAGCACTCTTTTTCCCATTCTCTCTCCTTCCTCTTTCTGCCATCAATGACAGAAGCCCAGGGTGGCTTCTCCTATGCTCTCTTTGTCTAATAAGCAGCAATAATTAGGAAGAATTTAATAACCTTATACATAGTGCTCATTGAATTTACTTTTACTGTTATTTCTTGCAGGTGATAAGATTTTTTAATTTAGGGCAGAGTGAATTTATTTAAATAAAATATTGATAAGAAAGCATGAAGTAAATGGCATAGATGATATGCAAATATGGCCAAACAGTTGAAGGTAATACTGGAGGGACTGTACAGGTCCAGGGCTGAGCCCTGGAGCTGACAGCCAGGGTTCAAATCCTAGCTCTTGCAGTTAGTAGCTGTGTGGCCTGGCTGCTTAACCTCTTTGGGCTACGTTCCCTTTGTCTATAAAATAGGTGTTGCCAGTGCCTGCCTCACAGCATTAGATACCTGTAAAGCATTCCTGGCACAGAGGAAGTGCTTGGTCAGGATTCATTCTTAGGTACAATTGGAAGGCCTTCTTTGGGTGTGAGTGGGTCATGGGAGCCCTGGGATTTTGGAAGGGAACTGGCTGCTGCCTAGGACACTCACACTTTGTAGGCTACTCCTTTTTCTTTGCAGACTACCCCAATGGCATCCGGCTCACGTCTGCAGTCCCTGGAACCGACATAAAAGTATTAATAAACTTTAATGCTCCCAATCCTCAAGACCGAAAGAAATTCACTGATGACCTACGGGAGTCCATCGCGGAGGTGCAGGAGATGGAGAAGCACAGAATAGAATGTAAGTTGCAGACCTCCTGGGGAGGAAGAGCCATGACCTTGGCATCTTTCGGACACAGGCGTTGGCTTCTATATGGTGGCAGTAACTCTGAGAGCCCGCAGAAATGAGATTCACCAGTCTTTTCAGGTCTCCCCACAGCCATGTGACCAGCAGCCCATATGCCAAGGTCACAGGAGATGATACAGAGAGGGAAGGGGATGGCAGAGGCCTCCTGGTGAGAGCCAGGGCTTCAGAGACCCAGGCCCATCCTGCTTGTGATACCACGTCGCATGCTCTAAGTACAGGTCCCTGGCAACCCCATGAGACAAAAACTCCTGGAGCTGAGCTCTTTGCACTTCAGTGTCATTATTTATTTGCCTTCCAAATCAGGGCCCTACAGATTGATGAGGTTACAGCCAAGCCCATCACCTGGGTTCTGTTAGAGCCCATTATAACCCTTGCCTCTCCTGGCTCCAAGCTTCACTGCCAGGAGGCTCAGGTGTTTCTCCCTCTGGCACCTCCATGCAAGGCCAGTTAACTCTTGCTCATCTCCAAATCCAGGCAACTCTGTCTCCTCTGACCCTCAAGCCTAGAAAGTGACTGTGTTTCCTGTGGATTACAAAGCACTCTGACCTCTCCAACCTCCTTTCTGGGGTCTCCTTTTGGCTCCCTTTTATTGAAGATAGCCAGCCATTACATCTTCTTTTTCCTAAGACAACCATGCTCCTTACGTTTCCCCCATTCCAAGCAGATGGAGACTCAGTACAGTGCCAACCTTGAACAGAGGATGGTGGTTTTCTGCATTTCCTCCTGGCATAGGTCCTGGCTCTGTCTGCCATCCCACTCCCTGCTGCCCTCTCCTGGCTAAACATGCTTCTCTCACTGAGCCCTTGCCCCTCTATTTCAGCGGAGCTTGAGAAGCAGAAAGGCGTTGTGCGGCCCAGCATGTCCCAGTGCTCCAGTCTCAAAAAGGAGTCGGGCAACGGGACGCTGAACCGGGCCTGCCTGGATGACAGCTATGCCAGCAGTGAGGGCCTCAAGCGCAGCGCCCTCAGCAGCTCCCTGAGGGACCTCTCGGAAGCAGGTAAAAGCTGGGCCTAGGACCACCTTCCTAGCCTAATGGATGCAGGACTCAGACCAGGCATACCAGCAGTTGGGGCATGAATTCTGTGCCGGAAAGGGACCGCGGTGGTGGCCAGCAATAGAGGGCTCAGACTATTGGGTTCCTTACAACCACCCCCAAATCATAGTATCATATGACCAAACAGAGAGGACATCCCGAAAAGGCAAAAGAGAACAGGACCGATTGTCAAAGGCAGAATGGCAGGAAGGTTACCCCCATTCATTCTTTCTTCTAGAGGTTTTATTTATTCTTTTATTTTCTGAAAATTGCTTTCGCGAAGAGTGAGCTAGGCCCACTGATGGATGTGTCCCATTTACTCTGTGCTGCTGCATCCTTGTGTTTTATGCTGATGAATGAAATAGAGTAAAGCCCTCTAAACTGTGTCTGGAAACCCCCACTCCCACTGTCCCTGGTCTTGCTTTTTCCCCAGAGGTCTCCTTTCATGGGAAACCCAGGCCTCCGTTCAGCCCAGAATCGGTTCCAGGGACTCTATTCAGCCCTGGGAGTCGAGAAAGCCCTGGTGGAAACTGAGTTTTGTTGTTCTTTGTGTGTTTAATTTGTGTGTGTTTCTGCGTGTTTAATTTGCTTCCAGTTTCTTAACCCCCAAGCAAGTAGCACACCTCAAGCCTCCCAGATTTCTCAGGGCAGAGGCAGGGTACACCTGGAGCATCAGGGTGCTGCGGGCTTCTGCCATCAACTGTACAGGTGAAGGAGGGAGGTACGGGAGCAGACCTAACTGACTACCTGTGAGCTCTGCTCCAGCCTGCTTTGCCTGCTGGCTCTGTCAGAGAAGCTGTGGAGTGAGGGAATGCACCCTGGCAACCCCTCAGTCTTCCGCTAGTTGTGTATACCTGGTCATTTTATCCCAGGAAGAGGCTCAGGGCCTGTGGTGAAGCAGGGGTTGCAGTGCATTGTTGCACAGTGGGCATGGGGCTATGCCCAGTACTGTAGGCTCCCAGGACTCTGGGCTCTACCTGCCTTGAGGCCCCAGGTGTCCTGGCCCCAGGAACCCCTGATTTATTGGGGGAGACCCTATTGGGTCGAGATCAGGCTTCTCTCCAGTGGCCTAGCAGTCCCCTTCCCTCCTAGGGGCTTGCCTATCTCCCCTGCCTCAGGTATCACCAAGTGGCCAGCTCTGGGCCCATGTAAGAGAGCCTACTTATGTCCCCATCTTGTACCTGCCTTGCCAGCAGCTCTGCCTCTCTTTGTTTGGCTTATTCATTTCCCAGAATTTTTTTCTTTTTTCTTTCTTTCTTTTTTTTTCTTTTTTTTTTTTAATTTGGATTTTTTCCTTTTTATTTTATTTTTGTCTTGTCATTTTTTTTTTCCTTCATAGTGAAAATCAGAAATCCATTGCCAACATGAGGCTTAACCCAGGGTTTCTCAACCCCAGTCCCATTGACATTTTGTGCCTAATAATTCCTTGCTGTGGGGACTGTCCTGAGCGGGAAGTTCAGCAGCATCCTTGGCCTCTGTCTTCCATTCATGACAATTAGTAATGTCTCCAGAAATTGCCAGATATTGTCTAGAGAGCAAAGTCACCCTTGGTTGAGAAGCATTGGTTTTCCCTGTGGCTTGTTAAACTCAGCTAAACATAACAGTACTGCCATGAGCCTCTGCAGGCTGGGAGCATGGGGCCTGTGTTTGAGTTTGTGCAGTGGAGCAGGCTCTGGCCTCTGTTATCTGGAGGGCTGGGGGCCCTGTCTAACCTCCTCATGTAGCAGTGGCTCTGTTAGAACTGAAGTTTTCAGCATGTCCAGACACACTCAGTACGGTCCTGGTAGTCAGGACCTCAGTGGTCCACTCTCTGAGAGAGCTTAGGGGGTCAGACAGAGCCACACGCCCAGGCATATGGCCATGTGAGGGATGGAACTCCAGGGTTTGGCTGATTTCCATTTATTATTTCTATTGCCACTGTCACTTGGGGATTCTGAGCTGAGAAGGACTCTAGAGATTATGTCCTCTCAGGGACCAAAGCCACACTGAAAAGAATCCCCAGGAAAGAAAATCCCCTACCCCCAGGAAGGTTAGAGAGTGAGATGAGGTGGGTCTTTGAGTTCTGGTAGCTGCCAAGGCCCCAGACTGTGTACAGGACACCTGTGGCTTCCAGAGGGAGACACTCCAATGTCAGTAGCCTTTTCAGAAGATGCTGGACTCGGCAGCTGAAGGTGCGGAATTAGGTGCTCTGGACTAAGTTGGGGCAAAGCTCTCCAGAGGCAACATCAATCCCACCTACCATGACTTTCACTGAGATGAGCTTGTCGAGAAGATGCTCAGTGCTTGGCAAGTCATCACTCCCAGAGCAACTGCCCCAGATCTGTACTCATACATCCCTCCAGGAGAAAACACACCAGGAAATTGTCCTCAGTCCTCCATGAACCTTGGGGACCCAGTAGGCAGTCATGGCCTAGGAAGAAGCCTGGTAGCAGATACCTCCAGGAGCCCCTGACATTCTGAGAAGTAGAGGAAGGGGCCTGAGTAAGCTCCAGCTTCCTACTGAGCTGTGAGGCCTCATTACATGTCTCTCCACATGGTCTTCCTGCATCTAGGGCCCTGTACTCATTTCAGTGGTACCAGAGCTCTGTTGGCCTGAGATCAGGACTAGCGAGGACCATGGATACAGGTGTGACTGAGCCTTACTTAGCCACTGCCCCAGATCAGTCAAGTCATAGTGGACACTATCTGTGGGCCCCCAAGGTCATCCTGTCTCTCCCTGGCTGAGCTGCCCAATACCAGTCCCCATGGGGATATCTCTTTCCTGAACCCATCATTGTCCCAGAAACAGCTGGAGACCTACTGTGTCCTGCACCAGGGCAGCCCGGTCTGGGGAGACTTGGCAGCTATGGGTGACCAGTTTCCAAAGCAGCACCTGCTGTCCCAAGACAGGTACTCTGCACACAAAATGGCTTGTGGCTACCTCTCTTGGGACAGGGGCCATGCTCAGGGGTACACTTGAGATGGCCACCCAAGCAGAGCCCAGCAGAGGATGTACAGCACACTGATTCCAGAGTTATGCTGATAAGATCTTCTCCCCTCTCTGCCTGCTGGTCATTAGCTATCAGCACCTGGCTAAGTTACATCTCTGGGCCTCAGTTTCCCCAGCTGCAACATAGGGACTTCTACTTTCCTCCAAGAATCTCTGTAAGAGAGTCGATGCATGCCAAGCATTTAGGGCAGGGCCTGCCCCACAGTTTGTGTAGCTGTTGTCACTAATTATGCTTGGCCTTTAGCATTGGTAAGGGCCACAGGGCAAAACCTCTGGGCAGAGAGCCCTGCCTGCATCCTGTCCTGACTTTTAAGAGTCAGAGAAAGGCTCTAAAGAGCCATGCTAGGAGCCCCTTCCAGACATGATTCTGATCACAGCTGTGGCTGGGCTGGTAGGGCCTGATTTGGCTCTAGGAGAGGTACTGGGGTAGGCTCACCTAAGGCTAGTGCAGGATCCTGAGAGAAGGAGAAGGTACCTGTAAACAATGCAGGTGAGGGGTAGTGTGGGCACGTGGCATGAGCCACTGTTCTGGCATATTTTACTTCTATTATAGATAGTGTGGGATGTGGTTCCATAGTGTAGCGGTTATCACATCTGTTTTACATGCAGAAGGTCCTGGGTTCACGCCCCAGTGGAGCCACAGTCCATGGTCTACGGCTATGCCACCCTAAACAAGCCCAATGTCTGATCTCGGAAGCTAAGCAGGGTCGGGCCTGGTTAGTATTTGGATGGGAGACCACCTAAGAAGACCAGGTGCTGTAGGCATAAATAATAATAATAATAATAATAATAATAATAATAAATAGTGTGTGCACATGTGCACATGCCTAGATATAGGTCTGTAGTGTGCAAGTGTCTGTGGATGTGTCTGTGAGTGGGGTCTCTGAGACTAAAGTGCAGAAAGCTCTTATAGGCACACCCCACATTTCATGCTGATCCGAGAAGCAGAGAAGATAAGTTCTAAGAAATTCAGCATCACTCAAAGACATCCAAGTTAAAGCTCTCCTAAGTCTTGCCCCACGTTGGGCAGGAGGAGGAAGAGGGGTAGGGGTATTTGTTCAGCTCCAAGTCAGCACCATATGAAGTCCCAAACCTAACTCCAAGCCTGGCCTTACTCTCATTGGAAGATATAAGCTGGCTGGAAGGCACTACTGGGCACTGGTGAGGCAGGCTTTCTCCTCTGTCCCTGGTTTTTAACCCTTAGAGAGGCCAGAGAGTGGATTTAAATTCCCAAAGACAACAGAGATCTGACCTTTTCTCCACACGGTGCCACAATATTCTGAGTGTTTGATGTTTGTGGCCAGCCTAGGAGGGGAGGCACAGATGACACGCCCATTTCACAGATGCAGAAACTGAAGAGTCAAAGGAGTGCCACATGGGGTCACCTCCCCGGCCAAAGAGCCTCCTTCTGGGAGGCTGGACTCATTCTGCTTCATGTCCCTGGTCCACTGTGTTGGGACAGAAGGGAGAAAGGGAAGAAGGTCAGCCTCTTTTCTCACACCAGCTGAAAGATGAGGAAATGGGACCCTCATCTTTCTTCTGGCTGAGAATAAGGGCCAGGTTGTGCCTGGTTCTCCTGGGTCTTCAGCAACTGGAGGTTCTCTCACACATGCCAGAGTCCAGCAAGGCCTTCTTTAGATCTCAGGCTCCTAGTTGGAATTCAGGCTGTTGGTGGGGAGGGGGGCAGTAGTCAGCAGGCAAGGCAAAAGGGACTAGATCTCTCCTGAGCCTATCGTGGCCTGCCTAGGACCAAGACCCTGTCCTGGGCATGGCCTGGAATACTTAGGCACCTCCATGAGGCCCAAAGGACCCATAGGCACACCCTCTCTACCCAATGTGGGCCTAGGCTGTAGGCCACAGAGAGGCACATGGCAATCTCTCCTGTCTTCCAAGCTCCCCTGGGTCTGGCCTGGGTCCAGCTCAGAAGGGAATATGGCCAAAATTTCTAGCCTTAGAGATAGACAGGCAGATCTGTAGGTGAACCCTGCTCACTGTAGGGATTGAGCTGGTCAGATCATTGGCCAGAGCCTGTCTCCCCCTTGGCATGAACAGAGGGGCACCTGGGGTTTGACCCAGAACAACTGTGGTACTTAGCTCATGGCCAGGGCTGCAGAGATGGAAGGAAGCCTAGAGAATATCAAGTGGGAGGCCCCTTCTCTGTGTCCTGCTTCCCATTTGCGTTCCCAGAGCTTGAACATGGAGGCTGGGTCCCTAAGCTTGAGCACCTTTCTTCCTGCCGGCCTAGATGTCTTGCAGGAATTCACAGAGGGGTCCTCCTGAGGGATTGTGGAGGCCAGAGTAGCCCCTGGACATCCCAAACCAAGAGAAAGACTCAGCCTCCCTCTAACATAGCCTACCATGTCCCATGCACTGGGGACATAAAAAGCCATTGAAAGTGAGAGCTGAAAGAATGCTTGTGGCATCCCTAGTGGGTGGTACCCACCACAGAGAAAGAAGCAGGACTCCGGTTCCTTCCCAGCAGCACTGGACCCTATCTCTTGGCCCCAGCTAGGGCCCTGCACAAACCAAACATTCAGCCCCAGAGCCAGCAGTATCTTTAATCTATCCAGGAAAAAAAGGATGCAAAGTTTAGTTTTCTCCTAACCATTAGGCCCACCTTTCCTGGAAGGGGGAGCTATTAAGTATGTATGTATATGCAGATACGTACCATACATATATGAAATCCATTGGAAGCCAGACCCATGCAGAATCACATTTTGTTTGTTTTTAGCTGTTGGAGAAGTTGTCTTTACCCCTGACGCCTGTTAGCAGCTTGCTGAGGCCAACCTGAGTATGGGGCTTCAGATCACACTTGTATACCCACTTAAGCCTCCTGGGGGCCCTCCCCACAGTCTGCCAGCCCAAGAGAAGGGTTATAAAGTTGGGGCTGGTTGAAAAGATTTTTTTTCCTGTCTTTTAAATCCCCCCCCTCCCTTTTTTTAAAACTCATACTGTCCTGCTGCCAGCTCCCCACCGCTCACACCCAGCTAGTGGGCCCCATACCTGAGCCTGGTGGTGGTAGTGGCACAGTGCCCCGGCCTCATGTCTGCGTCTAACCTCTGGTATTGCATGTTCTGGGCAGGGAAGCGAGGGCGTCGCAGCAGTGCGGGATCGCTAGAGAGCAATGTGGAAGTAAGTAGGAAGCACCTACGTTCAGCTGGCTGTCATGTGTTGCCTCCCCAATCCTTGGTTTATATCTATTGTCTTTGTTTATTGTTTTTTGCTCTTCTCCTTACTGCACAGAGGCACAGACATGTGCTCCCCGCACTCCCCCTCCCAACCTGCCTCAGCCCAATGCATGCCAGCTTCCTCTCTGCCTAGAATCTCCCGTGCCTCTCACCGCTTGTTTGGGCTGGAATGGTGGGGATAGTTTTGGATTTTGTTTTGTTCCCATTTAACCCCTGTACCCTCTGGTCCCAGAGCATGGTTAACATCCCCAGCTTCCAGGCATTTCCCCCGGGTTCCCCCCAATAAGCACTGCTCTTGGGTGGGAAGCAGCAGTTGCTAAGCACCCTCCAGCCTTGCTCTAGGGGTTTTGCCAATTTCTGGACTTCCATGCTCCGCCACCCCCATCGCTTCCTTCCTGGAGTTTCGATTGCTGTGTGTTTATAGTCAGGGTACCATGGAATTGCTTAGCTAAATTGGGGGAGGAGGAGAGCTGTGAGAGAAAGAAAAACTGGATTTCATGAGATTTCATTCATTTTCCAACCATCTCTATATTACTGTTCACATCTTAACCTCAGCTTGCAGATCTTTTTGTTTCTTTTTTCTTGTTTGGTTTGCAGTAGGTAGCTGCAGTGAGATGCCTAGGCAGTCCACCACCCCCAGAACAAGGTTTCCCGAGCCCCTTCTGTTCCTCCACTACCTTCTCAGAAACCTTGGGACCCACACAGGCTGAGCAAATGTCCTTAGACCCATTGAGAGGACCCAGGAGAGCTGAGGGTGTGATTTCAGCAGGAATGGTGTTTCTCCTCATGCACACTAGCCTGCCCCACTTTCCTCAGCACACACCACTCACAGACATCACCAAATAAATTGTTCTGGTCTGAAAGCTCAGGCTGCCCACCGTGGCAGGGTGCTTGTCAGGATGAGAGCCTAAACTTGTGCTGCTACTACGGTTGACCAGAAAGGAGTCTCTCCTCTCCTGTCCTACCTCCCACTTTTCTCACTGGAAGGCTACTGAATGTCCCTCCATGCTCCCCCTCCCCGCACAACTGACCTGCCACAGTAGCTTGAGAGGAGGTGGCACCAGAGTCCAACTTCACCCAGCCCTATCCTCTGTGGCCAGTGAGTTGAACTAAGGCTTAGCAGTCAGTGGGTGAACTTTTTACATTTTTTTAAAAAAATCATTCTGACATAAGTGCTTTAAGATCTTTTAATTTTGATTTCTATGAATTTCCTTTTTAGGGGTCCATCATTAGCAGTCCTCACATGCGCCGGAGAGCTACATCAACACGAGAGTGTCCATCTCGCCCACACCAGACTATGCCTAATTCATCCTCCCTCCTGGGCTCCTTATTTGGGAGTAAGAGAGGGAAGCCCCCTCCTCAGGCTCACCTGCCCTCAGCTCCTCCCCAACCACCCCCACACCCACCGAGCCTGCCCCACCCACAGCACTCCATGGCTGGCCATCACCAGGGGCTGGCAGAAGGCCCTCCACAGGCCCAGATGCATGGGCACCATACCCAAGTACTGCCACATGCAGCAGAACCCGCCTCCCCACCACTACCACCCCCCTCAGCACGTCCAGCATGCACACCAGTACCACCATGGCCCCCACGGGGGGCACCCATCTTATGGGGCCCACTCACACGGGCACCCACTGCTGCCCTCAGCCCACACTGGCCACCCTGGCCACACAGGCCACACAGCACACCACCATGGGCAGCCCCTTGCCCCACCGCCCGCCACCAGCAGCAAGGCCAAACCCAGCGGCATCAGCACAATTGTGTAGACAGCTGCGGGATGGGGGCCAGACTTCCTGGAATAAGTGCACACCACACAGAGGCATGCCTGGGGCAGCCAGCCTCAGACCAGACCCAGAACACTTCTGTTTTCATCTTCCCGCCCTGCTCCCCCACAGCCTGGATGGAACCCCTTGAGCCCATGGGCTTGTGTCATAGGGAACAAAGCTCCTGATTTGATTTAGCATTGGCACCCCAGGTTCCATCCACCTCAACCCAAGGGGTGGTCCTCAGCCACCATCAGCCTTGAAATGGTGCCTCCAGCCAAGTAGATGTTGAACTGCCCTGTACCCCACTGCAGCCTTCAGCTCTCTGCTCCCTAATTATACATGCATATGAATACCCAGCCTAGAAAAAGAAGAAACGAGACACAAAAAACCAGAGACAGAACAAAACAACCCAAAATTTGCTGCATTATTGCTCTTTTATTGACAATGGGCAAAAAATTAAGTAGACCTGATATGGTTGATGAAAATACGTAAGTAAACTTTATATGATATAAATATATATATAAATAAATAAATAAATAAATAAATAAATAAATAAATAAATAAATAAATAAATGTATATATGCACACACACACACACATACACACACACACACACACATACACACACTGTATAGGTAGTATTTGTGTGTGAAAGGCAAATGTTTCAATCCACAAAATTAGCAGTGTAGACTTTACAAAGAGCTCTACTTACCTAATAGGAAGACAATACCTAGATGAATGTGCGAGAATGTAGACCAAAAACTAAATGCTAGGAACAAAGTCAGATACATCCATATTTTCGTAAAAAGAAGAGAAGTCCCTCTAGGACTGACTAAAATCTTTACGCAATCATTACTAACTGTGCCAAGTAACATAGCATCTAACTGTTTAAAAAGTCCAAAATGGCTTTGTATAAATCCTTATTTTATTAACAGAATATTATCATAAGTAATCAGTATTATAACTGCTCTGTTATTTCAGGTAAGCAAATAGATAAAATGCAGTAAACTATAGTAGCAACTCAGGACGACTAGTTAAGAACTAGTTGTCTTAGAATATTAGTTACGCAGATTCATAGACACTTTAATGGCTGTGATAACTGTGAATTTCCATGATCCATATTTCTTTTGTATGCACTTGATTTGATGCACACTCATTCAGAGTCCTCTCAGAGAGGCACCCATATACCGCAGATGTATCATCTCCAAAATGAAAATGACCAACTCTCATCTTTGTCTCCCTAGAACCATAACTTCCTCATCCTGTTTCCAGCTGCAGCAGGCAGGAGCCCCTGAGCATGGTTCCACTAGGAACCTCTGTCAAACCTGCAGACTGATTCTAGTGTTTAGTAACCCAGGGCGGTGTGTGTGTTTCCCGTTTTGTTTTCTGAGTGGTAGCTGTGATCATTGTAATTCCATATAGCCATGTGCTAGCACAACCCTCGTGTCATCACCGTGGCCCATCTGACCTCAGCTGACAAGTGCCCAGCCCTCGCCAGTGAAGCCCCTGCTGCCTTCTCATGATCCAGTTAGCTTCCAGGGCATCACATGACTCTCAGCTGTGCTCTTGTCGCTTCCGTGTTGTGGTGACACCATCCACTCCCCTGGGGCCGGGCGCTGCATGCGTCCGGTTCTGTGCTTGAGTCACCCATGGGCCATACTTTGTAGTTTCAGCCTTTCGAGCCACTGCAGCCACCAGTGCTGTGCTCCTAAGCCATGGGACCCGAGGACTGCCCCACGGCACCTGCCCAGGCGAAGAGCCCTTTCAGAAAGGGCGAAGCTAACGCAGGACTGTGAGCCATGGGGGCTCTGTGCTCCGTGGAAGGCGTGGCAAGCTGTGGCCAGACGGCAGACAACAGAAGGGAACCCACCCTGGCCAGCTGGCTGAGGGTTCTGTCCATTTCCCTCCCCACCCACCCCTTTGTCATATCATTGAGGTCACCATACCAGCAAATCTGCAAACTGAGCACTTTGTTTCTCCACAGAGAGCAAATACAGCGATCTAGAGTTTAGCCTTTTTAAAAAAGAAGTGTGACTTTAACCTTGTCTGCCTTTATCTTCCCGTCGGTGTAGCATGTCTCTCTTGGGCATCTGCTCAGAAAGGGAAATAAAAAGCACAGGAGTGCCTGATTTGGGCCAGGCACTGCTGATAGGAGGCTCCCCGGTTGCATTGACTCCTGAATTCTTTGTTTTTCCTTCAGAGCCAGGCTCCCCAAGGCACTCACATTCTCTTTTGTTTAGTTTAAAGGATGTTTTTCTGACAAGGAGAAGTCAAATTATACCGTGTCATCAGTGTTGGTTGTGTGAGGCCACATCTGTTTATTGTGTATTTCCAAAATATAACAGTGTTACTGTTGACAAATAGTTGAAGTAAAATGATAACTTATTAAATGTCTGGCTTTTCTTCACCCTTCTGTACCAATGGTAGAGTCCAAATGTAAAATCTAGGTTGTTCCAGAAAAGATACAGTCGGTTTTGGTCACCCTTTCTGAAGAGGTAAATATTAGTGAGAAACAAAAACAATTCATTGATGGGGGCCAGTGGGAGGGGCTTTCTCTGCATTGTGTCCTTCATGCTCTGAGGGCTGTTCAGAACTCTCACCTCCAACACTGTCATTGGTGTGCCCTAAAGTTTTGTCAGGATGCCCCAGGACCAGCTTCTTGAACAAATTTAGTTTCTCCCCATTTTTCCAACTTTACATACAGTGTATTGGGATCAGGTCAATGAGGTTTCTATGTGTTTTATTTACAAATCTGTCATGAGAAATGTTTCCAGAAATACATAGTTCCAATGAGGAATCTGGAGCCACATTGCCCAAATCTTATTTGGGAAGCAAAAACTTCTGATAAACTGGTGTCCCCCATGTTGCTTTAGTGGGACTGTTCTCTCTAGATCCCAACCTGTCAGAGTCACAGCTGTAGGGACCTATAATTCACAGAGCCTCCCTACCCGCCCCTCCAGGAGGCAGGAGGCTGAGTGCCACCAGGATGTTTACGTTATCCTTTCTTACTGTCAGGACACACTTGGGACATTTTTCTCAAGTCGCACAAATTATTTCAAATACATAATTTCTGACAGGAATAGGAGACTATTCGAGGAAACAGCTGGTAGTATCACAAAAGTCTTTTCTGGGACAACAATTAAATCATGTATTTGTATTTTTTAAGTTTATGAATGAATTGTACAACAATGTAAAAAATAAAGTTCATCCTAATATGATGTGCACATCTTGCTTAAAAATGTCTTCAATTATCCAGTATAGAGCGATTTTTCCATCATGCGCTGCATGCAGCAGAAGCCTCGTTTTTCTTTAAAATGAGCTGAAAAAACAGCAGATTATTTAAACATGACCCTAAGTGTTGACTCAGCATTCCATATGAAGCTACGTCTCTACAGATAAGCATGCATCTTACAGTTTCTTTGTAAAATATCATCATCCTTCCTGCCTAAAAAACAAGTAATTTTGTACGTATTTTAAATAACAACAATAATCAAGGAAATAAATTGCATAATGAATCAGTGTGAAGTGGGGGTGGTAAAAAGCGATAAGCAGGAGGAGCCTGCTTGAGATATCTTGTAGCTCATGTGCATGTTAGTTTCACTGTTCTGTCACTGAGGTCACGTGCAGTTTCCGTCTCCTCTTGAGAACTGTCATTCACTTTCAAGTTGTTTTAAACAATTAGAATCAGGTCTTGAATGCAGACGGTTCAAAGACTTCAACAGACACCTCGCTCACAAGAAGTCCGGCACCCATTATGTAACTTTGGGGAGGAAAGGAGTGTTTTGTTTTAATATGCATTCTGTTTGTGAGTAATAACAGACTCTATTGATGTAATATCATAGCTGTGATCATGTGGAGAAATCAAATAAATCCTTTAAAATTCTTGGGTTCTTTCTTTTTCTGCAAAGTTCAAAAGTTTCCTTACTAGCCACAGAGAGATCTTCAGCTTACAAGTTTGTCCATTCTTTGTCATGACTGTGGGTATTAAGTTTCCTGGAAGAGATTGGCCTGACTTAATTTGAGCATGTTGAACAAAAACTTAAGATAAAGGTGCATATCACAACTTCAGCTCTGATTGAAGATGTCAAAAGTATTTATAATTTCTAGTAACTTTCAACAAATTTTAGTGCTTTCATCAAGTTAGAGATCCTATGAAGCGTTGAGGTAGACATATTGAGAGAAGAAACGCCAATGGCCCAGTCCCCAAATGTTTGGAGAGAGATTACTTTATGAGGTCAAAGCTGCCCATTTTCCCATGTTGGTTAATGTGGTGTGCAAAAGCCAGGAAGGTGAATTCTGATTTTACTGGAAGAGTTCTGTGAGAACATGATTGACTTGTACTGTTTCTCCTTTCCTGGAACCAAATTCAGTTCTAGAGAATGCTGCCTTAAAATTTTAGTATGTATTATTGGGTAAAGAAGTTATGGTTCATATATACAATGGAATATTACTGAGCCATTAAAAAAATGAAATCCTACCATTTGCAACAATATTGATGGACCTAGAGATTCTTATGCTGAGTGAAATAAGTCAGAGAAAGATACATGATTTCATTTATATGCAGAATCTACGGAACAAAAAGAGCTAATCAAAAGCAGACTCACAAATACAGTGGACAATTTGGTGATGGACAGAGGGGAAGGGTTGGTGGGCTGGGAGAAAGGAGTGAAGGGTTAAAGAAATACAAATAAGTAGTTGATAGATGGTCATGGGGATCGGGAGTCATGGCATAGGGAATGTAGTTAGCATTAATATATTGGCTAGGTGGAAAACCAGAGGAGAGAAGGAGCAATTAGGGGGAACATTTTATAAACTATATAAATATCTAACCAATGTGCTGTATATTTGAAACTAATTAAAAAACTTTAATATGTATTATAAAGTAAAACCAGTAGATCTAATTTGTGGAAAACAAAAAAGGTTAACTTTTGTGACCAAAATTAGCTGACCAAAAGGCCCACCCTTCATAAAGAAGTAAATTTAGATCAAAAGATGTTCTCAGATTTCTGCACCTGGGTGGCCATCTCTTTCCCAGGCCTTTCAGGGGTTCGTCAAGAGATGAAGCTGGTTACTAAAATTCCCTGAAATACTTAGCTTTGCTTCACTGTTTGAGTCTACAGTTCCTGAGACCATGTCACTAGCTGCTTGATGTAGGTAAACCACTAAGCCAGTGCTTTGATGTGATGATTCTCTGCGTTTTGTGCTTTTCTCCCCGACCAGATGGTGAGCTCCTTGGGAGCAAAGGGTGCATCTGATCCACTGTTTCCAGTGACCAGCACAGGACTGGTCTTGTCAAAATGCATCTGAAAATGATGGTTGGAAGGGGGAGGAGGAGTCACAGCAAAACCACTGACTGATCTTAGTGTGTGTAAATCATTCTTACGAAAAATTTATGGAAACTTTTTTGCTCAGCGTTTTGCTAGCCTTGATATTAAGAAGTCTAATTGGGAACATACATGACACAGTCAAAATTCTGCAAGCATGGTTCATGGTCACTGACTTTCCTTCCCCCCGCTCTACATTTATAGCCTTTGTGTTACTTGACCTCTCAGCAGCTTTTGATACTCTTCCTCATTCCTTCCTGAAACACTACTTCCTTGGCATCTTTGATTCCACACTCTCTTCTTCCTCTCTAGGGATGCCTTCACTGTCTTCTTTGCAGCTAATACTCCTCCATGAAGCTGATAAGTGTTAATTTGAGGATCAAGTCCAAGCTCTCTTCCTTTACTTATTTATAGGCAATTTCATACAGGCCCACAGTTTCAGTCTACTTCCTACATACCGATAGCTTCTAAATTTGAATCTCCAGCACAGACCTCTACTCTGAACACTCATATTTACTTGGATCTATCAGTAGTGCTTGAAACTCATTATCTCCATGACCAAATTTATGATCACACACACACAAACACACATACACACACACACTGGAGCCTTCACTATGTTCCCTACTTTGGCAAATGGCATCGCCACAGAGTTGTATAAATCAGAACTTACGAATTGTTCTTTACCCCTGTCCTTGACTCTCCAAATCCATTGTCACCGAGCCCTTTTGATTGTTAAGTCCTACATTTTCTTGAGTCTATTTCTTCAAATTCCTCACCCTACGCTGGGCCATTAGCTGTGTCACCTAGACTAGAACTCCCTAACTGGTCTCCTGGCTACCACAGTGGGTCCTTCAAATCTATTATCCACATGGCATCAGAGGAATCATTTTAAGGTGCAACCTGTTTAAAGCGATGTCAATGGCTTCCTATTCCCCTTATGATTAAAAAAAAAAAAAAGTTAGATCCTTAACGTGGCTTTCATGAGGCCTGCATGATCTGGCCCATGCCTATCACTTTCCCTCATTTACCTCTTGCACTCTAGCTACATGATACTTTCAGATCCCCAGAAAAACTGTTGCCTCCTGTCACTGGGCCTGTGACAGGAGTGAGGTTGCTTTTCCTTGCGTCTGTGTTCATTAGCTCTTATTTCACCAATCAAACTTTAGCTTGACCATTACCGCCTCTGAAATCTATTCCCTGTGGTTAGATATTCAAAAGTGTGATAATTTAGTTACAGTACATGTCACAAGGTCAGGACAGTGACTGTTCTTGCACGCTGCTGTAACCTCAACATGTAGCACAAAGTAGGTTCAAAATGAGATTAGAGACCTAGGAAAGTGACAGGCCAGAGTGCTGGGGAGAGACTGGGTCCTACTGGCATTCCTTGTTGAAGGAATAATTCGGGAAATGCTTGGAGGGTTTTAATCACTGTGTTTTAGCTTTTATCAAATGCATTTTAACATTTAGAGTATTTGGAATGAATAGATTCATAAAAAGCAGGGGGGGAAATCACCCATAATCCCACCACCCCAAAACTTATAATAAAGTATTTGGTCTACTTCCACTCTATCTTTTCTTCACACATATTTCTCAGTTACCCAAAAGGTTTGTAAGTGTTATTTGGTGCCCCTCATGAAAAAGAGTTTTCACAATCAAAAAACATCCAGGAAATGCTGATGTAGACAAAATTAAATCAGTTTACTTACCGCAGAACTTCTCAAAGCCTTTTAAAAAAATGATGTGCGTTGCAAATCTCTGAAAGATAGTCTGTTTCCCAAACATATTTAGCTGTGGAACTCTTGCATTCTACAGCATATAGTTTAGTAAAAGTTTGTATGTATATTCTGATGTTCTGAATGGCTCAACAGTATAACATCTGCGTAATAGCCAATCATATGGGTGTCCCATGATGTACTTGCCATGCAGATAGTGTTATTTTGGTGAACGAAGAACAAACAGAAGAAAATAATGGAGTTAATGAGCAGATTTGGTGATTCTGGTAAGGACTTGAGACCTGGAGAATTTGGGCACCACTGACCTTGGTAAGTTCCTGAGATGCACATTGACACCATTTTTGTAACTCTGGGTAGCTGTGTGTCACCTAAGATGCATCTCTGTTCAGTGCATTCAATTCAGTGACCACTTCACCTGTAATAAAGATTTATTGGCTGGCTGATGGCAGGTATGGTGTGAAGGCTGTTTATCCCCATTTCTAATGTATAGCTTCATGACCCTTTACAGCCCTTTCAGGGAAATCTTTTCTTCCCTTTCTATCACTCCTAACCCTATTCCACCTCTCCTCCACAATGTGACCGGTGTTCTATATGAAAGAAGTTCCACTCAAACCTGGAAGGTAGAAACTAAAGCACTTTAATCATCATCTTCCACAGAGTTCATAGGGAATAAAGCATTCTAAAATAAAAACAAGATAATTGAGGCTATCTATATTGAATCTCTTCCCACATCTTTCAAGAACTGTTTAGAAAAAGAACAAATATAAAATCACTTTCAGACCGACAGTGTAACCGGGAAAGAGCAAAACCCATGAGTTCTAATGAAAGGTCAGTGGGAAATATCTTAGATTAGCAGAGTTGACACAAAATCCCACACCAGAATATAAATCCAGGTGAGGATTTCATGGAAAAGGGGAAATAGCATGGTCTTTATGGTGATAGGGCACATATAACACCAATTAGAGTTCATATCCATAAGAACAGACCAACCCTGAGTAGAGAAATGCTGAGAGGAGAAGTGAGACTTGGTGGAATAAAAAACAAAAGACTTGGAAAGTTCACGGAACCAGAAGTGGCAGAAGGCACTGCTTCTGGAGAAGAGAGAAGCACCTAGGAAAAGGAAGATTTCCCTTGGACATTTGGTATTGAAGAGAAAGAAGGAAGCAGCTAAGATAAGGGCCCTATTAAAACAAGATGCTGTCAAAAAATCAGAAGACAGATATAAAAATAAAATATATTTTATTAAAGGAATTGCAGTTACCATATCGACAAAGTAGGATATTACTGGACTAAGAAATCAAGCCAATCACCAAGCCCTAGCCTTTCCCCATAACATCCTTGCTATTGTTGATCTTAGAAAATCCAATACAAATAAACACAAAGTTTTCATACAAAAATACTTTAAGGAGAAATATGAGAAAACTTTTTAGCAAATAAAAATACACACATGCAAACAGTATAAAAAGCCAAAAGCAGAGGGGAAATTATAACAATTCTCATTGTTAATTAAATTTAATTAACCAATAACATATGAAAGAATGCTACAAATCAGAAACTCGGAATAAAAATAGACAAATAAGATGTGCAATGGGAGCTCACTAAACTCAGAAAAAAATGAAGAAAAATAAAAAATTATCTCAGGTCCCCAAAGGAGAATAGATATAACTGAAAGTATGGAAGCGGACATTGAAGATGAAATAAAAGAATCCAAGAAAAATGAAACTTAAGGAAGTATTACAGATCAAAGAAAATAGAGGTGTAGCAGATGGAAAAGAATATCTAGCATACATATGATTGGAGTCCCTGAAGAAAGGAAAACAATGAAATAGAACTAAGATGTAAAACTATAATTAAAGAAAATGTTCTATGATAAAGAAGAGCTAAGCCTACATCCTGAAAGGTCCCACTATGTCCTTGGGAAAAAAACTAACCCAGAATTATAATGAGAAACATGTCCTAGTAAAATTAATAAACTTTGATGGTAAATAAATTCTCTAGACCTCCAGGCAATAAAGTCAAGTCAATTACAAAGAAAGGAAAATCATATTGGTACCAGGTACCTCAAAATAACATGCAAATCAAGATAACAGAGGAACAACATTTTAAAGAGACTCAAAAAGAAAACCCATGAGTCAAGGATTTTATATCTAGCCAAGCTGACTTTTAGATATCAATAATATAAGAAAGCAGCTTTCAATAGGTTTTGAATATACAAGAATGTGGTGAATATACTCCTTATGAGTCCTTTCTGAGGAATCTGTCACAGGACGAACCATTCAATCAAAAGATTTGAGAAATTTTGGCAAAAGGACTGATGATAAGCAATGGATATATTTATATAGATCTAAGACTAAAACATTGTGTCAATAAGTATAGAAAAATAGTATGTAAAGTTATATGTTCAGACAAATTAAAAACAAATTTTTAAATGGGAAGAGAAGAAAGAGAAAGAAGAGCAGAATAAACTATTCACTGCTGGATTGTTAATAGGTGAGAACCAAATGATATTATTAAACCTGATAAAGACAAATAGTAAAACGCTAAGTAACAAAAAGGGGAACTAAGAACATTATATGAAGGTGTTATAAATGTAATCTAGAACAAAAATACAAACTTTCCCAAATACAGGAACAAAATAAAGCAAATAGGGTTGGGGGAGGGGAGAGAGGAGGAGAGCCTTCAGAGTGAAAGATACACAATAATTGTAACAATACACACAGTAACTTACAATATAAAATATTACAGCAAGAATACCAAATAGATGTACCAATAAATGTGTATTTAGATCCCCTATTTAAAATATTTTAAGATTGGCTTATGTATTACTCAACTATTGCCATAATAATTCTGTGTAACAACCCCAAAATTTAACAGCATTAAACAATATACATTTATTTCTCAACCATGCATCAGCAGGTTAATTGGGGTTTAGCTGATCTAGACTGGGCTCTGCTCTGAGCTGCAGGTTGGGTCTATGACTGTTCCTCATTATCCTTGAACCAGTGCCTATTTGAGGTATGGCCTGTTCATGGCAAAGGGCTAGAGTACAGGACGACAAGCCCAACCATGCAAACACATTTCAAACCTTTGCTCATGCCATGTACACTAAAATTACATTGACAAAATCAAATCCAAAGTCAAAGGGTTGGAAACTATACCCTGCCTTCCATGAAGTCATGGCAAAGATATAGAAAAATCGTATATTCAGTCTACCTAAAATCACAAAGCAAAACCTAACCAACTCTATGCCAATGTACCCCAGGCATACCTAACACAAAAATTCAGAAAGGGAAAACAAAGAAATGAACTAATGTGTACAGGCAAATGCAAACCAAAAAAGGTGGGGAAGAAGTTTCAGTCTTAATATCTGACAAGGTAGAATTCAGCCTTAAAAACAATACAGTGACAATAATGCTAACAGCTATAATTCTCAATGAAGATATAATAGTAATGAATATCTATGCATCAAATAAGACAGCAGCAATCTGCAACAAAAAGCAAAAATGATAGAAGATGCAAGAAAAAAAATTAACAACAGTTTAACACCATGCTGCATCCAAGACAATTTAAGAAGAGAAAAATGAAAAGTTTCTTGTGGCTAGATACCAGACTACATGGCCCAATATTAGAGAAAACACCTTATTTCAGGCACACATGAAACAATTTATGAAAGTAGACCATATATTAAGGCATGAAGAAAACATCAATAAATTCCTTAAGGAGGAAATACAAACATTTTCTCCAATCACAACACAGTAAAACTAGAAAATAACTATAAAATCAAAAAGTCCCTTCCAACTGGAAATGTTATTAATTCTCTTAAATTACTCTTGAGTCAAAAGAAAAATAGAAACTAAAACTGTAGAATTTCTTTCAATACTAGAATCTGTGATATAAGTAAAACAATAATCCAAGGAAAATTACATCAATAAAAATGAAAGAATGAAAAGAAATAGCAAACTCAAAATTAAGAAAAGAGAGAGTGACGTCAGAAACACAGAGTGAGAGACGTCCCTGGATCTCTTCCCTTGAAACAACAATAAGCTGAACATCTTAAACTCAACAAATAATACCCAAACTGCACACCAGCACATCTGAGCATGGGATCTGCACATAAGAGTTACCACAGGTCAGAACCCCCAGTGTCGGGTGTTGGACAGGGGGAAACAAAGAAACTACCTCTCCCACCTGCTAAAGCTCCCTGTAGCGGGGGGAGCGGGGAAAGGTATGGCGAGCTCCCTGAACAGCCCTGCCTGGGAGGGATGTGAGCTCCACACAGCCCACGGCAGTCCAGTCATCGGATCAGAAGGCAGAGAAAAGGGGACGGCACAAAAGCAGGGATGGCAGAGAAACAACAGTTGATTTTTACCAGCCACGGTTGCAAAGCCAAAGCTGAGATGCAGTCCCTATTCCCCAACCCAGAAGACCCCACCCCCCATACCATCCAAGACAGAAAAAGTGGAGCCCCAGGGGAATCTGAGCAAGCACTACTGAAACTGTCACTAACACTGAAAGGGACTGAGACTGAGGGTAGAGAACGTGATTAAATGTCTATAAAGAAAAAAAGATATTATTAAGACTTCATATAAAGCAGAGATGCAAGAGGTTTAGACATCACTTACTGGAAACCAAAAGAAAACACCTTCTTTGCAACAGGCTAGGGACCATTATATACTAAATCTTCTTTCTGGAAAAAAAGCAGAATACACGTCCATTAATGCCCAGGCAGAGAAACCCATTAAATACCATGCACAACGAAGGTGACAAAGCAGTTCAAAAAGAAAGAGAAAAAGCTTCAGAAAATAAGCTTACGGACATAGAAATATGCAACTTAAATGACAGAGAATTCAGGATGATACTTCTGAAGAAACTCAATGAGATCCGAAACAATTCATATCAACAGTTTCAGGAATTGAAAAAAACAACTAGACGAGCAGAATGAGTTCTTTAGTAAGGAGATTGAAACCCTAAAAAAGAACCGAATAAACCTTCTGGAGATAAAGAACATACTGCAAGAGTTGGAAAATGAAATAACAAGCTTTGGAAATAGAGTCGACTAAATGGAGGAAAGGATCAGTGATATCAAAGACAGAAATCTAGAAATACATGAGAAGGAAGAAGACAGAAAACGAAAAATGAAAAATAATGAAAGAGAAGTACAAGAACTAGTTGATACCATCAGGAGAGGAAACATAATGGAAGAATAATGGGCATTATCGAAGGCAAGGAAAAGGAGTAGGGACTAGAAAGCATTTTCAGACAAATAGTTGATGAGAATTTCCCAAATCTAAGGAATGAGCTGGAGCTTGGAATTCAAGAAGTCAACAGAACACCCAACTCTCACAACCCAAAAAGGCCTTCACCAAGACATTGTGTTAAAATGATCAAAAATCAACAATGACAGAATTATCAAGGCGGCCAGGGAAAAGAAGACGGTAACCTATAAAGGAAAACCCATTAGATTATCATGAGACTTCTCAGAACAAACCTCACAAGCAAGGAAGGAGTAGAATCAAGTATTCAAATTATTAAGTGAAAGGAACAACCAACCAGCCAAGAATAATGTATCCAGCAGAGCTTTCCTTTAGATATGAAAGAGAAATAAAGACCTTTTCAAACATACAAAAATTGAGGGAATTCTCTCACTACAATGCCTGCATTACAGGAAATACTGAAAGGGGTCAGCTCACCTAAAACAAAATGACAAGAAATAAAAAATAAATAAACATAATTAGTTGAAAGGCGACTACCAGGCTGATAGAAGCACAGGAGTGCAACCCTTACTACGAGCAGGACATTATAAGCTTAAAAATAAGAAGAGATTTGCTATAGCAAGATAGGTATGAACATTCAGCATACATAAGGACAAATTGAAATAACAATGACTGAAAAGGGGAGGATTCAAAGATCCACATTTGCAAAGAGGAATGGAGATAAGGCACATGCAGATGAAAATAGACAAATGTAGATATATACATATATATGTATATACATATATATGTATATATATATATGTGTATATATATATATATATATATACACCTTCTTTGCAACAGGCTAGGGACCATTATATACTAAATCTTCTTTCTGGAAAAAAAGCAGAATACACGTCCATTAATGCCCAGGCAGAGAAACCCATTAAATACCATGCACAACGAAGGTGACAAAGCAGTTCAAAAAGAAAGAGAAAAAGCTTCAGAAAATAAGCTTATATATATATATACACATATATATGTATATATATATATGACTATCCTATACTATTCGTAATGGGAACTACACACCAAAGATTCAGAACTGAAGTATATAACATAAAACAAGAAGAACCAGAGGGGAAAACCACAAAAGCTAAACCCCGCCCCCCGCCCAAAACAAAACAAAACAAAACAGACACACAAGGACAAGGAAGCGATGGAAAAACCAAGCTACCAAAAAGCAAAAGATAAAATAGCTATAAGAAGACCTCATATTTCAACATTCACCCTGAATGTAAATGGACTGAACTCACCAATAAAAAGGCATAGAGTTGCAGAATGGATCAAAAAAACAAAACACAACCATATGCTGCCTCCAGGAGACACATCTCAGCTCCAAAGACAAATATAGACTCAAAACGAAAGAGTGGAAAATGATATTTCAAGCAAACGACATTCAGAGAAATGCAGGAGTAGAGGTACTAATTTCGAAGACATAGACTTCAAAATAAAAAAGGTAAAGAAAGATAATGAAGGACACTTCATAATGAGAAAAGGAATGATGCACCAAGAAGACATAACACTTATTAATAAATATGCTCCCAATCAGGGAGCCCTGAAATATGTAAAGCCATTACTAACAGAACTAAAGAGAGAAACAGACTAAAACACTATCATAGGTATTTACCCCCAAAGACTTGAAAACTCATATCTGAAAAGATATTTTCACACCGATGTTCATAGCAGCATTATTCATAGTGGCCAGCACATGGAAGAAACCGAAGTATCCTACGATAGATGATTGGGTAAAGAAGCGGTGGTACATATATACAATGGAATATTACTCAGCCATAAGAAGAGATGAAATACTTCCATTTGCAACAACATGGATGGACCTCGAGATAATCATGCTGAGCAAAATAAACCAGACGGATAAAGGTGAAAATCACATGACATTCCTTATATGTGGCATATAAACCTAAAAGCAACAAATGAACAGGACAATAAACAGAGACTCGTGGACATAGACTAGTGGTGGTTACCAGAGGGCAGGGGGTAGGGTGAGGGGGGAAGTAGACGGGGTAAAGGGGGTTAAATATGTGGTGACAGAAATCTTACTATGGTAGGTGAACATACAGTGTAAATATATATATGCCTTAATGTTAAAGTGTACAGCTGAAACGTATTGGATTTCATTAACTAATGTCAGCATAAAAATAAATTAATTAATTCAAAAAATTTTGGAGGTAGAGATGAGGTTAAGATCCCCTAGGTATAGCCAAATGCAGGCCCTACAATGAGGAGAAGCCTAGTGTCTTCAGAGAGTAGGAGATGGACTAGGTATGAAGGCAGGAGTGGCAATGAGAAAGGAGCCTTGGAGAACAAATTATAAGATGACTTTAAGACTGCACTCAGGAGTCAGACTGGTTCCCGAAGGTACTGGGCAGCCATGAAAAGTTGTAGAGCAATTCAGTGCCAGGGTAAAGGGTGACCTAGAAAGGTCATGAAACAATGAGAGGAGAGAGGAACCAGGAAAAACCTGGGTGCAGAGAGAAGAGTCAGCTGAGGAGGAGAGAACTCCAAAGAATAACACACATCTAGGGATGCCAATTAGGTGTTGGGTGAATGGGATGGCCAAGAGTTGAATCAACTATGACCTGGGTGGCGGGGGCTTCAAGAATGATGTTGTCTTTATCCGATACTGAGAAATCAAAAGGCTGAGCAGTTTTAATAAAGAGAAATGCTAACTCTTAACTGGGGTGTTACCTTTAATACCAGCAGAGGAAAGCTAACTAATTCAGGCACATGACCTACAGTGCATCAAAATGAATTTCCTATCCCCTTTGTAACACAAAACAAATCTCTTATGGCCTTTCTGCACTCCCAAGAAACAAGAGTGGTATCTTTTTAAGTGAAACAGGCAGGACTTAAAACAACATGTATACTAGTAATGCAAGACAGGGCAAATTTCCCCAAGTGATGGGGAGACCAAGCCCTGTACAGAGAGAAAGGGGCCTTTTGGCGGAGAATGAAGAAAGAATTCAATACACTTGCCAAAGTTAGAGTCAAAAGGAAAGTTTATTAGAAAAGGAGTAACACTCCACAGACTGAGTGTGGTCTCCTCTCAGAGGCAGAGAGTGAGAGGGACCAAGAGGGATTTGGAAATATAGTGAGTAGACGGTGGGCTGAGTGTTCAGGGAATTCAGTTTTTATATCACTCTTTTTAGTTCCTGTGAGTTATTGTTTAAAAGACTCTGTTAACCCATTTCCTTTGATATGGACATACAGTGAGGAAGGGGAAGAGTACTATCCAGAAAAGGTAAGAATATACAAAGTGAAAGGCCTGTTGGCAGTTTCCAGCCTTTGATCCTGAGGTTCCCCACGCTTTTTGCCATAGGCAATGACTCTTGGCTCCTGTTTCCCCTTCACAGGGGAATGGGTTGTTAGCAATCCCAGCAGAAACCTTACTCTGTTCTGAAGGTGTCCTCCTGGCCTGGCTGTAGGGCTGAGCAGCATATCGCAGTCTCTGAATGTGGCTTTAGTAACATTTTTAATTCTCTTGCCTCCTCCCTACACCATTAGGTCCATTTTTGTTAAAATTTATACCCATATATAAAACAACAGGGAGATGTTAGTGATGACTATCTCTGGTCATGCATCATGTGATTTTAATTTTTTTTTTTCTTTTATGTTAGTCTATTTCTAAATGTTTTACAAAGTAAGGATACACTGGTTTTTCTAATAGAAAAAAATTACTTAACCTAAGAGGCAGTGATGCCAGTCTTGAGACAGGGTTCAAGGAAGAGCAGGTGCTGTCATTTCAAGAACACTCAGCAAAAAGCCCATGGGCCCTCCCTGCAGGGCCAAGAACACCTTTCCTCCTTCCTTTTCTAGCCAGCTGATTCCATTTACCCTTCCAATCTGGCTCCCATGGCCTCTTCTCCAGGAAGCTTTCCTGATACATCCACCCCAGCACCCCTGCTCCAATGTTTGCCAGAAATTCTGGGACAGGCCCTTGAATCTGCATTTAGGTGGAACTTCAAGTGCATCTAATGCAGGTGATTTAGAGCCCACACTTTGAGGACATGGATCTTTCTTCTGGTCAAAATGAGAAAAGTCACCTCAAATTCCATTTTCTCACACAAGAACCCTACAATTAATAGTTTAGTTATAAACCAGTGGTTCTCAGCAAGGGGCAATTTTACCCCATCCCTCCAGGGAACAATGTCTGAAGAAATTTTTGATCGTCACAATTGAGAGGCTACTACTGGAAGCTAGTGAGTAGAGTCACGGATGCTGCTAAACATCCTAACAGTGCACAGGGCAGTCCCACAACAAGAAATGATCTGACCCAAAATGCCAATAGTGCTGAGGATAAGAAATCCTGAATATAAATGAAAGATTAAAAATCAGAAACCCTAAGCACCCAACGTCAGAAAGACTCCTTTGAGAAGTCAGGCTGGAAACCTGGAGAAGCCAGAGATTTTCCAGTCACAAAAAACTGGGTTCTGATTCTGGCACTGTCATTCACTTCACCGTCTCACTATGCTTACTATAAAATGAGAATAATCGTACTTGTCTGGAAGGTGCTGACAACAGCAATAATAGTACCATTCTTCATTGATTTTCAGATGCACATCACTCTTATTTTTTAACATGTCTAAAAATGGGGATGCATCTTTACAATTAATGCCATGGCATAGTTTAATTGCCTGAGTTTTATTATTGCTTTCAAATTCTCTATAGATAATGCACATTCTCCTTCTTGCTTGTGCCTGGGGGATCACTCCCACTGCCCTGCCTCCAGGCATCTGACCAGAAAAAGGAGATACATGCCCAAGGTCACCACCTAATTCAAGATGAAGACAAAGTTGAATTCAGTTATCTGACTGCAAAGCCTGGGTCTTTCTACTTCTCCCAGCATTCTCCTTCAAGGGCAGTTCAAAAGGTAACTTCCTGGAGTTGTTATAATATTGACACAAGTAAGACTCTAGAGGATCTCTGTAAAAATGTTAACACGGTGTCATGGTGGTGGGATTTTAAAAAATGTTTTCTGGGGTCGGGTGCCCATGTTGGCACCGGCCAGGGACAGGAGGTCCCGAAAAGTGGCGGAAGTGGAGGTGGTAGCTAATGTGCATGCACATAGACATGGAGTGGTGGTACTTCCTAAAACCTGAGTGCATCCTGGAGGGATGACTTACTACTGATACAGAAACCAATGTGTGCACCAGGAAAATTACATGAAGGAAATGAAGGGATGCTGGCTTTTATCTTGTTACTGGTGAGAAGCCACAGGCCTCTAGAAACATTTCAAATGAAACACAAATATCTGACTTACCAAAAGATCCTACATTTTCTGAATACCCAGCAATCTTTAATCAATAATACCTGACTTTTCTTGAAACTTTGTCCTTAGTGTACCAGAGCCCCAAGTTTATTTTGTGAAAATTTGTTTTCTTTAGTAATTCCTTTGTCACGTTGATGTTAAAAATTTGGGTCCATGACATCCAGACTTTGTCCTCTTCATTTCATGGCCTCACAGTCTGTGTAAAAAAATACCAAGAGATTTTCAGTGTGGAAAGCCAAGAGGCTCAGCAGTCTAGGAGTACCCACCACTGCCGCCCGTGCCCTACTGGCAGTGAAGCTAGGCCCTGCTCTCCACCTGTCTGACTTCTGTTTTTGACTCTCTCTTGGGTTCCAACTCACATTGGACTAGGCCCTGTCACGCTTCTGGGTTCTTGGGAAAAAAATAAGTCAAAGCAATTACCTACAAATGGTGTCCTTTCTAGTGATTCCAATCCCTGGCCAAGCTGGGCCACAGGTGGGCAGGCAGGTGTAATCATATGCACACACACAAAGGAAGAACTTGCAAGAGCTACAAAACTTTTGAAACACCAAAGCGATTGTTACGTAAAAATATCTAAATAGAAAATCATGTAATTGTTATCATTAGGTCAGTGCAGATTTTCTTTTAGTAGGTCTAGGGTGGTGCACAAGATCCTACATTACTAGCAAGTTCCAGGAAAAGCAAGCACACTTTGTATAGTGAGTATTAGGCTATATGCTAAGGCTACACACACAAAAAAAGCGTTTACTCCTGAATCCAGGAAGACTTTGACCACTGCTGGAAACACTACCGTGTCAACTTTTTTAGGCTCTCTGTCATCTGGCAGAAGGAAATACTCAATGTGGTAGAAACTGCGAAGCTTTGCAACAGGTTTCTCCATTGGGGGTATTTCCTACATTTTTCAATCAAACTTATATATTTTCCTTTATGACCTAGAAGATATAGATTTAATGAGTCTTGCTTTCACCTCTCATGGGAAAGCAGATCTGTTTCCACGGTTCTCTGGAAACAAGAAAGAGCCCCATGTTATGAAAGGCTGCAAACTGCCACACTGCTTGCCTGGCTTGAAGGACAAGATGCAGGTCAAGCCCTCCTAGTGAGCACAGTAGCAGGCTACTCTGGATGAGGACTAGGCACCAGGGTGCAAAATTTAAATGCGTGACTCTGACAGTGAGTGTCTCCTTATATTTTTTCACTTTAGGCGCTTCACCTGCCTCTAGCTAGTCTCAGCAGTAAGAAGCAAGTAAAAAAGAAAAATCATAGCACAGTGTGATTTATGCAATACCAGCAGCATAAATAAGGTTCTGAAGAACAACAGAGGAAGTAGGGGTAATCTCTTCCTGGGAGTGGTATGGGAAACTCCCAAAGGGACCTCAGCAGAGTCTTGTAGAAGCAAAGCTGACAGACATTTCAGGCAGAGGACAGAGCCCAGCAAAACCTCATGAGTGAAGCTGAACGAAGTAGGGTAGATGGGGTGAAAGAATGCAGAAAATAAAGCTGGGCATCAGCCAGAACCCAGGGCCTCCACTGCCTGCTCTTGACATTAAACTGAACTCTCCAGTCTAGGGCTTTGCACACCATAAGAAGATGCTTCAGGAGCTCCATAAATATTGAATCCAAATTTTATTCTATGAAAATGTAACTACTATATATAAAGCTGTAGTTTTCAAATTTTCAACTTTTTAACACCCAGCAGATTGCTTCTGTATTAATTCTGTGCCACCTGAAGAGTTAGCTTTTGTGCAGAGCTTGGAATATAGCTTCTCTAGCCAGTCCTTGGGAGACATTAGAATTTCTTGTGAAGTTGCAACTGATCAGAAATCTTGCTGCATTTTATAGGTCTGTGTTCTGATTCCATCCAAGGTGAACTAGCAAGTGGACATATGGACCCTCTTATTTCCTGTCAACAGGAGGGAAAATTGCTACAACCCGGTTGGTGGGCAATTTGACAGTATCTATAAGAAAATGTAAATGCATACAGTAAGTCCTCACTTAATGTCGTTGATAGGTCCTGGACTTTAAATGAACAACATATAATGAAACCAATTTTACCACAGGGTAATTGCTAGAAACAAGATTTAAGTCCCTATGGTATTTCATCAATGTTATAATGAAATGACTTAATGAAAACATTATTCAAGGACCTGCTGTACCTTAAACCCAGCAATTCCACGTTTTGAAATTCAGGCTACAGAAGTACCCCCACCCCCAACACACACCCAGAAATGTGCATACAAAGAGGGCTATTGCAGAATTGTAACAGAAAAAATTTGGAAACAACTTAAATGTCCTCCAGTAAGGACAGGGAAAAGTTAGGGAGTATTCTAAAAGCTTTGCTTCTTGGCAAATTGATGTTCTCCTGTTTCTCCAGGCACATAACAGCACGAAATCTCTCTCCCGGAAATCTCTCTCCCCTGGCTTCAGTGAATGTAGCAACAGTGTTCCTCAAGCATAGAGATTCTATTGTTATAAAATTTCTCTCAATTGTAATTTGAAGTTGCCTTATGTTATGGAAATATCTTGCTAAGTAAAACTACAAAGCAGGACAATTTCTAGTGGAAATCTCGCATTTTAAAATTCTGGTCAATCAGTACTGATTATAAATAGCTACTCATTTTCCCTTGGAATCTCAAATCTGTTTACATGCCACTGAACTCTCCTCCAAGATTTGGTATCAGTGATTTACTGGGCAGAGCAGTATGCAACAAGCCATTGATGCAATGGCCCGCTAGAGGGTGCATTCACACTTTCTCTCTCTCGCTCTCTCTCTAAATTAGAAACAGACAATAGAATACTATATAGGTGTTTCAAACAAAACAGCAAAGTAAAAACAAATATGCGTATTTCCTCTCAAACATCTAAGACATCGTCAATTTTTTTTTCAGTTCCCATTTACTTTTGGCTCTTGGGGCAATGGCATTTTTTCAACATGGAAAAAGCAAGTTCAGCACAAAACAGAAATTTGAAGTGTAGGATAGGATAAAACCAAGGGTAGGAGGTAAAAGTAATAGCAAAAGAGATGAGATGTTGCCAAAAGATGGTGTCCTGTACCCTCTCCTCTGGGGAATGACTCAGACATTTCAGTGGCAGTACATATTTTTCCATACACATACAGTGAGACCAATATTCTTTTGGGGGGGGGGTGAGAAAAGGTGGGAATGGGGAGGGCCTTTCTGGAGGTTTAGGGACAAAAAGTTCAATTAACCAAGAAGATAGATCAGTTCTAAATATGGTATACATCTAACCAAATAGCCTCCAAAATATCTGTAGTTGACAGCTACATGGGCAGGATGGTTTAAGTAGACATACAAAAAAAGTAGAGTACTTTTCTCTGCCCCTAATCTTGGAGTTCAACTATGTGACTTGCTTTGGTCAATAAAATGTTTGTAGGTGGGAGGTGCCCAAAGACTTGAAGAGTGCTTGGGTGACTGGGCTTGCCCTCTGCTGTATTTCTGCCTTTCCATAATATGAATGTGTTTGGGTTAACCATATGAGGAAGATGAGAGACACATGAAGCAAAGCAGAGCCACTGCAAGGAGCCCAGGCTGGATCAGCTAATGTGCTCATCCAGGAGAACAAGGGATTCCTATTTGAAACCACTGAATTGGGGAGCTTGATTGGGTTTGTTACACAGTATTGTTTCAGAAATAGCTAATTGAGATATCTTTAGACTCAGAGATTCAATACATCTGAAAATCTGTATTTTAAATAAGGAATTAGGTGATGTATAACCAGTCTTTGGGAACTAAGGCCTTAATCTCTCTGTCATTTCTTCACCTGCAAAAAGCAGAAATGACATCACCTACTTAGGGTTATTGAGAGGACTAAATATGTGAAGAGCACACAGTTTGCCTGTTTCAAAGTGGATCCCTAAAATTGCAGTTTCTTTCCTGACCTCTGCTCCTGGAATCCACCTACTGTGGGGAGCTGGTAGAGGGAGCATATGTGCCCTAAACTCCTGGTCATTAGTCCATCACTTTTTTGCAGAGGGTCTTGGAATTCTGCTCTGGCACTTATCAATATTCACTGCGAAGGCCAGTGAGATGATGAATTTACAGGGGACAACCTGAAACACATCAGTGTTGAAAGTGCTGGCAGGCCTCTCTAATGACTCGATGCTGCTGCACTGGTCAGAATCTGATTCCTGGGCCTGGGCCCTGACCTTCAGGTACTCCTCCTCATCACACTCGTTCACGGACTGGTAAAAGCTGTCCATGGAGGGCATGAGCCCCATACTCGCCCTGTCCTCATCCTCCCACTCTCAGTTAAGCAGTGACATGCTGAAGAATGTCCTACACACACAGCCCTCCTGGCTGGAAGAAAATAAAAGTCACTTTTGTCACCACCCTCTGCTCTCAGGAGATAAGCCCTTCCTCTTTCAGGACCACCCACCATTCTCCTCCCTCCCTTCCCTTGTCCTGTTCTGGGTTGAATGGCCAAGGCCTGGGACACTGCCTGACACAAGGTAGGGACTCAATAAAGGTGGAGAATGAATGGATGAACCACCGAGAATGGGGGCTGGCAGTAATCATGATATTGAATAACCTCACTTTCTCTGACTTGAGTCTCTTCTCTCCTCCAGCCCCAGCTGCTCCTCCTTTCATGAATCAGAAGTCAATCATCTGCCACTTCTGGAATATCTACCTCAGGTGAGTGTAGTTCCGCCCCCCGGAACCACAAGGGTTGGAGGAGAATTCCCTGTGCTTCCACTCAGGGAGGCCTTAGGGAGAGCTGCACCAAAACAAAATGTTTGTTTGCCATTTGGGGACAGGCAAACCACGTGCAGGGGACAGCATGTACAAATTCTGAGGGAGAGGAAAGGGGCAGTCGAAGGCTGAGGGAACTGAGAAGCCTGAGTGATGGGCTTTGGGGGCTGGAGGCAGGTGGGACACACGGTCACTTCGAGGCACCAACAGTATCTGCGAGTGGATGCACTAGGCAGCAGCCGGGGCTCGGACCGTAGCGCGTTAGTCAGCTCTCACATCCCCTGCACAGCCGCCTGGGCTTGGAGGCTCCCAAGGACACGGTCTGTCCACTGGGACAAAAAGGGCCAGTGAGGTCCGGCAGTGCAACTGTGTTTGACAGTTGCTAGGAGATGGGCATGGATAAGACCCCCAGGCCTGGGCTCCCCTGGGGGCAAGACTTTCTGTCTCAGACCTGCTGTACAGACAAGGTCTGGCAAGTTAAGTAGATGTATCCAAATTTAGAAATGAGTGCATTCATTCATTCATTCGTTCGTTCATTCATCTGCCCACTCATTCAATCTGTAAGGAATTCCTGCCCTGATTGTGAGCACCTATAACACCCCTAACCCTTACTTATAGTATGAGATAAAGGCAAAGGAAGTAATGGGCTCTGTAAACTCAGATCCCCCCACCCATCCCAAATCTCTCCCATATAGAGTTTCTGCTTTTGTCACTGAAGTCCTTAAAATACCGTGAAAATTCTATTAGTGATTGTGAGCTCCAACTCAGATGAGTACACCGAGGCTTAGAGAGGTACAGCGATTCACGTGAGGTCACACAGCAAGTGTGTGGCAGCACTGGATTGAAATCTAGACTATCTGATCCAAAGCCAGGGCTCTGCTATAAAATACCCACTACGCCCACCTCCATCTAGGGGCTGAGAGAGCCCTAGCTGCTTCTCCCATTGTAGAAGGCCACAAAACACCAAAGGGGATGCGTGGAGGGACACAAGGCAGAAGTGACTGGCACGAGGGGTAAGAGGAAGCCTTCATGAAAGAGGAGACAAAAGTCAAAACTTGGGGTTTGCCAGGCAGTGAAAGCAAGACAGATGGAACAGAGGGGTGAAAGCACATGGCAAATTTAGGCAAGAGTGGTGGGCAGGGCCTCTGGTACATAGCGAGGAGGGCAGGCATGGCGCTAAGACTGTGGGCATTATCTACTGACATTGCAGAAATAGAATGGATCATGCAAGACTACTATGAAAAATATATAACGCCAAATTTAATAACCTAGAATAAATGGACCAGCACTTAGAAAAACCCTCCCTAGATTGAATCAAGAAGAACTGGAAAATCTAAATGACCAATTAGCAGTATGGAAATTGAAACAATCATCTAAAACCTACCAAAAAGTAGAAGTCCAGGACCTGATGGCTTTACCAGTAAATTCTGCCAAACATTCAAAGATTTAATACCTATTCTCCTCAAACTCTTCCAAAAATTTGAAGAGGAGGCAATACTTCCCAACTGATTTTATGAGGCCAATATCACCCTGATATCAACACCTGGTAAAGATAACACACAAAAAAGAAACTACAGACCAATATCATTCATGAACATAGATGCAAAAATCCTAAGTAAGATACAAGTGAACCAAATATAGCAACATATTCAAAAGATTATACACCACGATCAAATGGGCTTCATCCCAGGGGCACAGGGATGGTTCAACATACGGGAATTGATTAATGTGATACACCACATAAACAAATTTAAAAAATAAGAACCATATAATCATATTGATAGATGCAGAAAAAGCCTTTGACAAGATACAGCACCCATTGATGATCAAAACACTTAAAAAAATTGGTATAGAAGGAAAATACCTTAACATAATAAAGGCCACATATGACAAACCATCAGCCAACATTACACTTACTGGAGAAAAACTAAAACTTTTCCTTTAAGATCAGGAACAAGACAAAGCTGTCTACTATCACCACCATTATTCAATATAACATTGGAGGTCCTAGCGAGTGCAATCAGGCAGGAGAAAAATATAAAAGGCATCCCAAATAGGAAACGAAAAAGTCAAAAGGTGATTATTTGCAGATGACATAATTCTCTATATATAAAATCCTAAAGACTCCACAAGACCACTACTAGAAACAATAAGCAAATACACTAAAGTTTCTGGATACAAAATCAATGTTCAAAAATTCATTGTATTCTTATAGTCTAATAAGGAATGGTCAGAAAAAGAGGTGGAAAAAATAATTCCTTTTGCAATTGCAACAAAATGAATAAAATGCCTAGGAATAATCTAACGAAACCTGTGAAGGACCTATATGATGTAAACTATAAGACCCTATTAAAAAAAATCAAAGAAGATACAAAGAAATGGAAAGATATTCCATGTTCTTGGTTGGAAGAATCAACATAGTTAAAATGACCTTATTACCTAAAGCATTATATAGATTTAATGCAATCCCCATCAAAATCCTATCAGCATTTTTAAAAGAAATAGAACACAAAATAATCAGTTTTGTATAGAAGCACAAAAAACCCCAAATTGCCAATGCTATCCTGAGAAAAAGGAATGAGGCTGGAGGCATCACTCTTCCCGACTTCAAATTATACTACAAAGTGACATTAATCAAAACAGCGTGGTATTGGCAAAAAAAACAGACACACAGACCAGTGGAACATAATCGAAAGTCCAGAAGTAAACCTATGTTTATATGGGCAAATAATTTTTGGTAAAAAAGCCAAAAACACACAGTGGAGAAAGGAAAGCCTCTTCAATAAATGGTGCTGGGAAAACTGGAAAGCCACCTGCAAAAGAATGAATCTAGACTGTTGTCTATCACCATACACCAAAATTAACTCAAAATGGATTAAGGACCTGAATGTAAGACCTGAAACAATAAAATGCATAGAAGAAAACATAGGAACGAAACTCATGGACCTTGGACTTAAAGAGGATTTTATGAATTTGACCTCAAAGGCAAAGGAAATAAAGGCAGAAATAAATGAATGGGACTACATGAAACTGAAAAGCTTCTGCACAGCAAAAGAGACCATCAACAAGGTAAAGAGACAACCATGCGAATGGGAAAATATATTTGCAAGCAATGCCTATCATAAGGGCCTGATATCCAAAATATACAAAGAACTCATGCAACTCAATAACAATAAAAAAAAAATGATCCAAAAAAAAAGAAAGGCAGATGACCTGAACAGACACTTCTCCCAAGAAGACATACAAATGGCCAACAAACATATGAAAAGATGATCAACATCACTAGCTATTAGGGAAATGCAAATCAAAACAAAAATGAGATATCATCTCACGCCTGTTAAATAGCTGTTATCAACAAGACAAGTAGTAACAAATGTTGGAGAGGATGCGAAGAAAAAGGAACCCTCATACACTGCTGGTGGAACTGCAAATTGGTACAGCCAGTATGAAAAACAGTATGGAGGTTCCTCAAAAAACTAAGAATTGATCTACCATATGATCCAACAATCCTTTTACTGGGTATTTACCCCAAAGATGAAAACTTATATCCAAAAAAATATTTGCACAGCCATGTTCATAGCAGCAGTATTCACAGTGGCCAGGACATGGAAGCAACCGAAGTGTCCTACAATAGAGGATTAGCTAGAGAAGCTGTGGTACGTATATACAATGGAATATTATTCAGCCATAAGAAGGGATGAAATACTGCCATTTGCGACAACCTGGATAGACGTCGAGATAATCATGGTAAGCAAAATAAGCCAGACTGACAAAGTTGAAAATCACATGATATCACTTATATGTGAGATATAAACCTAAAAGCAACAAATTAATAGGACAATAAACAGAAACTCATGGACATAGACAATAGACTAGTGGTTACCAGAAGGTAGGGTGAGGAGATGGGATAAAAGGGGTCAAATATTTGGATGAATGGATACAGATGTGGTATATATACACAATAGATATTATTTAGCCATATAAAAAGAATGAAACCTCACCATTTGAAACAACATGGATAGACCTTGAAGGCCTTATGCTAATAGAAATAAGTCAGACAGAAAAAAGATAAGTACTATACGATCTCTCTTATATGTGGTATCTAAGTAAGAAAAAAAAAAACTGGGGTCATGGATATTGAGAACAGTTGGTGGTTGCCTGGGGTGGGAGGTCAGGATGGATGAAGTGGGAAAATGGGGCCAAAATGTTCACAGTCCTGGGGATATAACGTATGGTATGGTGACTGTAGTTAATAATACTGTACTGAAAGTAGCTAGGAGAGTGGATCTTGAAAGATCTCATCACAAGAAAAAAATTTGTAACTATGTATGGTGACAGATGTTAACTACAGTATTGTGGTGATCATTTTGAAATATATACAAATGTCAAATTACTATGTTATACATCTGAAACTAATATTATTTTTCAATTGTACCTCAATAAACTATTATTATGTAAAAAAGATGACTCCAGTGAGTTCATGTAATTACTTGGCTCTTACATTATAGCAATTAGTTGCTTTGGGAATTTGGAGGTTTCAACATAGCATGTGTGTTATCTTATATGCTATTCAGAGTGGAATAGTGGGGTCTAAACCTCTAGAACGTGGATCCTAGGCTATTTTGACTTTTGAAACATAAAGGAAAATAAATTCGAAGGTATTTTGTTTTTGACA
Organism: Pteropus medius; assembly: GCF_902729225.1. Classification (NCBI taxonomy): domain Eukaryota; kingdom Metazoa; phylum Chordata; class Mammalia; order Chiroptera; family Pteropodidae; genus Pteropus; species Pteropus medius. Next base: position 135,959 of record NW_024349800.1, on the reverse strand, counting down.
TTATTAATTCTTCAGCTTTCCTAAGGGTTTGAAAGACTATCATCATTGGGACCAAGTCTAAATTTAAAAGCCCCTAATTTCTTAATTAAACATTTCAACATTAAAGTTTTTTTTTCATATTTCAGAGCCAGCAAAGATAAAATGATCCTAATTATAGAACTGGATACCTAAACTGTGTGAGCACTGGTGGTGAACATGTGACACACTCCCAAGAACTCCTAGAAAAACTTGTGAGAAGTTTTCAAGAGCCTGAGGTCTTTTTTTTTTTTTCAGTTGAAGTATAATTGACATATAACATTATATTAGTTCCAGGTATACAGTATAATGATTTGATATTTGTATATATTGCAAACTGATCACCACAATAAGTCTAGTTACCATCTATCACCACACATTTATCAGGTTTTTTTTCTTGTGATGAGAACTTTTAAGATATACTCTTGGCAAGTTTCAAATATGCAATACAGTATTATTAACTATCATCATCATGACTGTTCTCTCATTTATAGAATGGCCATCAAGTAACAAAAGTGAATTCATGGGTCTGTTTGGAGGATTAAATGATGTAACACATGTAAAGTACATAAAATAATGCCTAGTATAGAAAGCACTCATTAAATATTAGCTGCTGTTATCACTGTCTTTGAGGACACTTTTTCTAATGACCAAGATAAGGCTTAAAAGCAGTGTGGTAACCTGGGCCTCAATTAATCTGCCTGATGAATTTGACTGCCCCTAATAATGATGACTCTATATATTCTAGTTTTCTTTGAAATTTGGAAGATATTAGTTTAGGTATTGTTAATCGAGTGAAGTTTATTAATTAACACTGGTTACTGTAACAACACCACCCTGAAATGTCAGTAGCTTACTACAATACATATTTCTTGCTCATATTCAATGTGGGTGTCCCTATTCTTCCTCTGGCTTTCCTCCATATGGTTGACTCAAAGACCTAGGTTCTTTCCATCTTGTACTGCCAGACTCTAGGGTATATTATCCTCTGCTTCCAGCTGGCGTGAGAGGCAGCAACGAAGAAAGACCATTAGTTTCTTAAAAACTGGACATAAGTAACATAGTACTTCCATTCACATTATGCTAGGAGAACATTATTCTGGATGTAGGGGAGGCCTTTCACTGACAATTGGGATATAATATCCCTGAAGAAGGGATATACTTTTCTGGTTACTAGTTGTCTCTGCTATAACACTTCTTCCAAATAATAGATAATACAGTTGAAGGTCAGTTGGGAGGGCACTTGCCCACAATCACACAGCTGACAAGTGGCAGAATTGGGACCAAGTCTCTCTCCTCATGATTACTTTTCATGATCTTTCCTACATCTTGTTCTGTCTCCTACCTATGCAACAGGCTATGTAGTCTTAGGGGCTTTTCCAAAATGTTCAACTGTGCCAGGGGTCTCTCATTTAGGAGGCTACTGATCCCAAACCATAGCAGAAGCAATGAGATGTGAGTTCTAGGACACAGCCCCAGATCTGTGGCCACGATCACACCCTATTTATTTTAGAAAATACTGTGTGCCAAGAATCACAATACCTCCTGTATTAGTCTGCTAGGGCTGCTGTAACAAGGAGCCATAGAATAGATGGCTTAAACAATTTATTTCCTAACAGTTTTGCAGGCTAGAAGTCCAAGATGAAGGTGTTGGCAGGGTTGTTTCCTTCTGAGAATCTATTCCAGAACTAGCTTCTTGTGGTTTGCTGGCAATCTTTGATGTTCCTTGGCTTGTAGAAGTATTATCTGGATCTCTGCTTCATCTTCACATAGCATTCTCCTTATGTGCATATCTATGTCCAAATTTCCCCTTCTTATAAGGGCACCAGTCACATTGGATTAGGGGTCCACCCTATTTCACTATGACCTCAGCCTACCTTGCAATAAAATGCAATAGGAAATCTTTCCAAACAAGGTCACATTTGGAAGTAATGGGGGTTAGGACTTCTACAAATGAATTTTGGGGGTACACAATTCAACCTATAACACTTGTCAATCCCAAGAAAGAAGGTATCTAACAAGGTGGCTAACTGGGCTAAAACAGAGCCTAGCTGCCTTTTCTAAACAGGGGCTTCTCATGCAAGCCACACTTTAGGGAGAAGCCTGCACTGAACTGCCTGTTTGCACTGTGTTCCTGCCATCTGAGCCAACCCTTATAAAGGAGTTCCTGGAATTGTATTTCAACCCATAGGGCTGAGATATTCCCCTTCCAATTGAAGTCGCACAGTTTTAGCCCCATTAGCATCTTCACTGACTAATTAGAGCTGCTCCACTCCAAACAATCAGGACAGTGCTTTTTGGGCCAATCAGACTATGAAGATTTGGAGTCCTCATGTGCATCCTCAAACCAATCAGGGACCTGTGGCAGGCCTTCTCTCTATATGTCAGTTCTCCTCTCCACACTTTCCCTTTGCACTAAAGACTGTGTTTCTTCAGCTGGAGTTGAAACACCGAAGACATCTTGCCACACTAGAGTGGAGCAGACTGGAGCAGATGAAGAGGAGCAGAGCAGGACACAGCTGAATGGACAGGTCCAGAGCAGGGCAGAGCTATCTCACTTGAAGGCCACCTTGCAGCTGTGGTATTCCACAGCCATGTTGTATCATAATTGAGCTGTAAAGCTATTGAGCTGTCTTCCGGCCATGCTGTTCTGCAGCTGTGCTTTACCATAATTAAGTTGTTTGCACTGAATAGTTTCCTTCTTCATCGCACCCCCAATTGGGGATTCCTGTTGGCATTGAATAAGCGCCAATGACCATGAGTTGACACACTCCATTACCTTTGTGGCTTTCAACAAGCTAGTGACTTCCATGTTTCCATGACTAATGTACCCCAAATGGGAACAAATATAAATCAAAAGGGAAGGAAGTAATAGTAGATATTAATAGTATAATTTAGTGTATGAGACAAAGGATCCTCTGAAGGACACCTCTATAGGCACAAATCTTTGATCTCTAAACAATAATGTGTCAATTTCTCTCAGCAGGAAATCAATTGGTGATAAAAGCTGCAGAACTTATTTGTGCCCTCTTGTTAGGATATTGACTGCTTTGAGGCAGGAACCTTCACTAGACTAACCCATATTTCACATAACTGATTATTGATCTTATAGCCTTGGAACAGAAGACAACTCTCCTTTCTTTTCTCTAATTCTATAAGTAAATTTCTCTATTGGCTTCTGATTTTGCAGCTTTATCTCTGGAGTATCTAGTAGTTTTCTACTGAGACAGTCCTTGAGACCCAAACCAAACATCCTGGTATACTAACATTATGGCCAAGTAAGAGTATCAGCTTATTTGGTGGTAATTTATACATGGGAATCAGTTGTATTGATGTGACTCATACAGGAAGAACACTGAGACACAGGCATACCTCAGAGATATTGTAAGTTTGGTTCCAGACCACTGCAATAAAGCGAATATTGCAATAAAGCAAATCACACAAATTTTTTGGTATCCCTGTGCATATAAAAATTATGTTTAAACTGTAGTCTATTAAGTGTACATAGCATTACACCTAAGAAAACAATGCACATACCTTAATTAAAAAATACTTTATTGCTAAAGATGCTAATCATCATCTGAGCCTTTGGTAGGTTGTAATCATTTTGCTGGGTCTTGCCTCAATGTTGATGGTTGCTTACGGATAGGGGTGGTGGTTGCTGAAGGATGGGGTGGCTATGGCAATTTCTTAAAATAAGACAACAATGGTGGTGCTCTTTCTACCACATCTGTAGTTACTTCCTGCACTGTAGTCTTGAGCCTTCAAAGTCATCTATGATGGTTGGAATCAACTTCTTCCAAACTCCTGTTTATGTTGATACTTTGACCTCTTCCCATGAATCACAAGTGTTTTCAATGGCATCTAGCATGGTGAATCCTTTCCAGAAGATTTTCAATTTACTTTGCCCAGATCCATCAGAGGAATCACTATCCATGGCAGGTATAGCCTTATAAATTGCATTTCTTAAATAATAAGACCATAACAAATATAATCACAATGAAAAGTTTGAAATATTGCAACAATTACCAAATGTGACACAGAGATGTGAAGTGAGCAAATGCCATTGGAAAAATGGCACCAATTAGATTTGTTTGGTGCATGGTTGCCACAAACCTTTAATTTAAAAGTTATTGGCAAAGCACAATAAAGCAAAGCACAATAAAACAAGGTATGCCTGTACTCAGTGAGGGTGTTCTAAACACTGAATATAGGAAATTTTATGTCTACAGCAAGGTTTAAAAATGACATTCTATTTTTCATAGGCTAATACGTATAAGATGGAAAACTGTAGCTATTTTTCATTTTTATATTATTAAAGAAAAAACTTCATTTAGTGTTCTAGAGGCTTTCATATGGATTATTTTACTTACTCCTCATAAAAGTCCTGTGAGATTAGTGGTATTACACTCATTTTTACCGATGAGGAAACTAAACCTTGAAACTGGCTTAGTAGAAAACTTTTTCCACTATACACTCTACTGAGTACTTAAAAATTATGCCATACATTTTTTCTAATTTTTGCTTTGGAAACTGCCACTGAATTTCTCACGTGCTTAAATGCATACTAAACAGGAACCAACGCATTAGCAGATTACTTGATCGATCTCACGTTTGTTTTGAGCTCAAACTCAAAACACAGGTTTTGCAATGTCACAAAGGCAGCTGTTTCCAATGAGAAGCTGAATGCTCAAACAGGCATATATGACTACTGATAAAGAAACCAGGTTGACAAATCTTTACAACTCAAAGACAAAATAGAAAATAGATTGCAGAAGATGCTTGCAAATAAATTGCAGCCAAAAAAGTTTTTGAGCTCTCCTCCCCTGATGCTGTGTCAAGTTTTTACCCAAACAAGTAAACTTTACTGGGTCAGCCATAACACCGTTGAGATGAATGAAATTTCCTACCATTCTCTAGGAGTTCCCATAACGGAGGCAAAAAGCATTTCTCAATACTGTGGAAAATGCTATAGCCAGAGTATAAGTCCAATGGGAGGTAAGAAGAGAGAAAATCTTCGTGGAGGAAGCTGACTTAAGGACCACTAGGAAGTGCCCAGTTGGCCCGGATAGAGGCAACGCTGGACTGTGCAGTGTCTCCGCGATGCGGGCTCTCCTCCCTAGGCCCTATGGCCTTTCCCGACCTGTCCCACTAATTATTGTTCTCAGTCTGTTAAGGGTGGAAAATTTTCAAGTGAGCAAACTAGCTAAGTCAGCTACAGGGAAGAAATATCTTTAGATATCAGAAGTTGTCCTACTTGCTTGTGTGTGGTTTAGGAAGTGTATTGTATAAAATATGTAGATGGCCAACGTCTGCTTCTGTAATCCATTTACTTGTTAATTAAGGGTGTTGTTCCGGGCAAAGATATGCTAAAAGCCAACTTCCACTTCTGTAATCTGCTGGCTTGTTCAGGAGACCACCAGGATATGGTCTTGAGCTTTATCAGCTGCCTGCTCCGAAAGCTCGGGGCTGATCTCCTCTAGCCCTGCGTGGTAGAGAGTCAGTTGCCGGCCGGCTAATAAAGGCTCATAATTAATCTCAATTGTCTCCGTGGGTCTCAGAATCGTTCGCGCCATAACAAGTCCCGGTTCCCTCTGTAGCTCCTCTTCCTTTGCATGCCCATTTAAGTTGGTGTTTCCTAGGGATAGTTGTAACTCAGGGCTTTATCCAGACCTCTCTCCGGTGGAGCACCCCTTTTCCTTTTCCAAAAACAAAGAAACAAATAAACTACATAACATATACATAAGCTATGAATCAAAACAAAATGAAGCTCACGAATCCACATCCACCTATGAAATGTAACAGTACTCATACTGTGGGTGCCCCTCCTGAGGTAATAACATGATATTTTCCCATTCTCTTGCTTTTCTTCAGTTTTACCACGTATTCGTCGCCCTAACTAGCGAGAGGAGGCAGCTAGGTCGCCACTTAGGTCCCGGTACTCCAAAGAACCTCTCCAAGCTGGCATTTATGCAAACAACCGCTGGTATTTGAAAACAAAACCCTCCCTCCGCCCCACTCCGCAAGCCTGACGGTGAGACCATCCAGCCGGTGACCGCCCCGCTCCTCTGGTATCCTCCCCGCGTGAGGCCGCGCAGGCGCAATGGCGGCCGGCAGGGCGGCGCAGGCCAGTGGCGTCATCTGGCGGGGCGGTGTAAGCCAGTGGCGTTGTCTGGCGAGAGCCAGGTGCATATCACTGAGGCACGGAGAAGGTGGTGGTTGTGGTGAGAGCGTGAAGGATTTGGGGCAGTATGGGCTGCTGCGGGTTATTCTTGCGCACGACAGCGGCGGCGCGTTCTTACCGGGCTCTAGTGGGCTTCACTGAGAGTCGGCGCCCGCTGCGCACCTGTCCGCCGAGCCGAGCTTTCGTCAAGGAGCTCTTCCTGGGCAGAATCGAGAAGGTAACGCAGTGTCTGGATCTGCTTCCTGATTTTTGCCCTTATTAGGAAAGACTGGGATCGAGCTTTGTCCGTGTCCGCATACCCGCTTGACAGATACACTTGAGGGGCGGGGCGTGCTAAAACTCCAAATTTCTGAGTTCCACTGGATCATGTAATTTTTTCCAGGGAAAGAGAAGTGTCTTTCCAGGGTAGGGGGCCCTGAGAATCTATGGTTTTGACAAGTGTTCCAGTTAATTCTTCTCAGGTCATTTGGGAAATACTAGGCGAGGCGATTCAACCCACCACTCGGCGTCTGGCCCCCAAATGTGTAGGGCTTCCTCTCTGAATCCTAAACAAAACTCGGACCATGCCGCTCCTCTGTCAGCTTCCAGAGGCCCCTAAGCATCCACAGCTGAGTCCCAGCGCCTCACCTTTGTTCCGCCAGGGGAGGAACGTACAAGGCCCAAAGGTTTAAGCAAGGGTAGCAGAGTGACAGACTGAGCCGAAGATGGCATCAGCCCCGAATGCGATGGGACCTAAAACTTATATGGGGCTTGAGGCGGGCCTTTTGGCCGGAATATTTTGGGCGTGTATATTGGCGGGGAAGGGAGCAGAGCCCAGTGAAACGGGAGGAGAGAATGTAGCGTTGCCAAACCTGATGCAAGGTCCGGTTTCCACACAAAGATAAGGGAGAAGTCAGGTTCCCACACTACAGGGATGGGGGGATAGGGCCTTCCTAGACCTAACAAACCTGCCATTTAGGTTCTCTTGCAGTCTGGCTCCAAGGTGCTTTTCCCACCTTATCCCCTCCACTGGTCACACTACCTAGTAGTAACCCAGCTCTTACCCAACAGTAATATTAAGCATTCAACCACATTTACTCTCCTTCCTGTAACAGTGCCCATATGGTCTGCATTCTCTTACTAGATGAACTGTCTTATAGCAAAGGCCAACTGCGTTACTAGACTTCATGTCTTACCTGCTCAAGGACATTGATCGAGTAATTCTCACCTTTTCATCTACATCATCAATTGTTCCTTCTCTCCTGCATCTTGAACTCATACCTTTCAGGTTTTCGTACTTTACAATCTACTATACTGCTCTTATGAAAGTAGTAATGACCTTTGTTTTGCGTTGTCAAATCTAGAGGTCTGTCCTTAGTCCTCATTTTACTTGACTCATCACTGGCATCCGACAGTCTCCTGGCTTCGAAAAAACCATTCTCTCCTAGTTTTTCTATCTACTTCACTAATAGATCTTTTTCAGCCTCCTTTGCTTGTTCCTTCTTAGCTCCTTGACCTCTAAACATTGGCCAGCATTTTCAAACAGACTGAGGTTCAGTCTGTAGACTTCTGTAACCCCACTTTGGATGATTTAATTCAGTATTATGGCTTTAAATACCATTAACATCCTGATGTCTCATATATTTCTCCAGCTCCGATTTCTCCCCTGAACTTGACTCCTTTTATGTCTACCTTTCTACCAAAAGCTTCACTCAAATTTAACATATCCAAAACTGAGTTCCTGGTTTCCCCACCCAACCCTGTTTCTCCCACCAGTCTTTATCATAGATTTCCCTGACTCTATTGTTCACCTTGTTCAGGCCAAATACCTGGAGTCACTTTTGATGTCTCTTCTAATCCTCCACAACTACTCTGACAGCAAATCCTGTTTTCTCTAGTTTATATTTAGAATCTGAACACTTTTAAGCACCTCCACCATGATTGGTTCAGGTCAACATCAACTCTCACAGCATAATTGGGGTTTGAGCAGGAATGTGACATCAGAGATACTTAGGCTCTTAGAATAGAAAGAGACCTTCAAGATCATCTAGACCTGTAGTTATCACATTGCCCTTAGTTGGACCCTTGCTATTCAAGGAAGTGCCCCTGAGGCTGCTGCTGGGACCATTGGGAAGTCCAGTGGGAGATATTTGTGTGACCTTTCTCCCCATTTGTAGTCTCAACCAGGGCAGCTTTATCTGTTTTATGCATTTGGTGTTTGCACTAGATTTAACTAAAAGAGATGTTTCACTGCTTTAAAAAATTTGAAAGCTGCTGATGGAAATTCAGCCCAGCACCCATGAGGCCCCCCATTCAGGTTTTGAACATTGATGTCAGAGATTTGTTCTTATGTGCACCTGAGATCTCTGTCCCTGTAGCAGTTATCCTTTGCTTGTACTTGAGGGCCAACTAGTTCCCAGGCTGTTCTCTTTTCTCATCTGGAGTGCTCACTGGCACTGTTGTGGAAAAATCCCAAAAGCTCCAAAACCCAGTCCAACGAAAAACTAAGCAGTTCACTCAGAGAGGAGAATTGAGAATTTATTATGGCAGTCCCAGATGAGCTCTGAAGATCTGGGCAGTGGGCTCAGTTGAAACATTTTACATAATCTGATTGGTCAGTTTGAACATAAACCGTTACATACAGCAGGAGTTGCTATGCAAATTCCAAGCAGTAACATAGAGAAGGGCAGGGATTGCTATGGAACCAGTAAACAAATTGTTACAGGGAGCAGGAGTTATTGGGGTACAAAGTGCTACATGAGGCGGGAGCTGCTAAGGTACAAACAGTTGCATTGGTGGAACAAAGGCACAAACAGTTACATCTGCAAGTCGAGCAAACCTCACGGGAGCTTTTGCATAAGCCCTTGCATGCAGCAAACATTTGCAGAAAGCAAGCATATTTACAGAAGCAGAAAGCTGATTAGTTTTTAATGAAGTTGCCCAAATTTCCTCTTCAGTACCAGAATAATCTAATCTTACTCTAACACAGCTCATTGCACAAGGCCCAGGTGAATCCATGAGGCTGTGAAAGCTAGTACAATGGATTGAGCCTCTATATATTCAGCTAAGGAGCTGGCTTTGTTCTGAAAGGCTGGAGAATGATTAGAGTCTCAGCATATTTTCCTTCTAGACAGTCTTGAAAGCAGGACCAGGAATAGCCTGGAGGCAGGAATTTCTTTAAGTCAGCTGTCACTTTTGTATAGTGACCAACCTGTAAGCTTATAGTCATGAGTCTTGAGAGGAGAAAACAGATTTGGGAGCATATTACTAGAGTGGACAGTCTCTGGTGGAAGATTGAGGACTCCTGCTTTGAACACCTTATCCTGAGACACATGGTGAGAGGTGCCATGAAGAGAGGCAGGGCTTCTAGGGGGTTGGCAGCTTGTGATCTGGGACATCATTTCTCAGCAGCTGTGGGTCCAAGTCCAAATACCCATTTTACGATGGCAGGGCTATCTGGAACCCCCAAAGCCAGAGGGGCTAAGAACACAACAGGATATTTTTAGGCAATATAATAGTGATAGCCCAGTGGGGAATCCTTGGCCAATCAGAAATATTGGCCACTCATTGGTTTGAGACAGATTGGAAGCTAATTTGTTTTCCATGGTATGAGGTGGAGGCAAGAGCCAGTATCTGATACAAATAATTACAGTTACTTTACATACTAGGAAATATCTCTTTTGAGCCTCACAGCTACCCTCTGAGGTATCTGTAACAGAAGAACTGATACTGAGAAAGGCTATGTGGCTTACCCAAGTCACACATCTAAGAAGTGGCAGAGCCAGGGCTGAATTAAGGTTGATCTAGTTCAACAGCTGAACTTCCTCCAGTGACTCCATTACCTCACACGCTCAGTGCAAGTAACAGATGTCATTAATCAGGAGAGATGGAGATTGGAGTATGCAGCTGGATAGGAACCTGGCAAGATGTCAGACTTTGTAACCACAGTATGCTCCTGTCAGCTGCAGCATCTTTGAACTCACAAAATAATGCGAAATTTTACATTTTAGTAAAGAGCTTTAACACCTGTTATCTTCCATGATTCTCATGGTTCTCATGACCTTGAGTAAATATTACCAGCATATTATGGCTGAGAAAATGGAAATGTGAAGAGGGAAAGAAATTTGGTGAAGTCTACACAATAAGCTACAAATCAAGGAACAGAACCCAGGGCTTTGAACTGTTAGTCCAGAGCTCTTTGTTTTGTGGGAAAATCATAACTTGTTATTGATAAGGAAAGCTGATCAAAATCAGAAATAAACCTGCTTGAGTAGAAGAGGAGTATGTATCTAGGTGGTGGAGTCTAACGTACAATTCCTGCCTCTTAAGCACCTTCTGGGGTTTGCTTTCTAATTCCTTCAATGAGTTATGTCCTGCCTACCAGATACAGAATCTAGCAAATCTGTTTCCTTCCTTTTTGACTGGTATCACCACTATGAAAAGTTGCTAAAAATTAATTTTTACTAAGTGTTTATCATTTTTAGAAAGAAGTTTTCCCATTCCCAGAAGTTAGCCAAGACGAACTTAATGAAATCAACCAGTTTGTGCGACCCATAGAAAAATTCTTTGCTGAAGAGGGTACGTGTGATTTTCTTTATCATTACCATGTCCATTTTAAGGGTGATGCTTTGATGTTTATATTAGAAGCAGTATACATAGAGAAAGTTCTCTTGAGTGTCATTAATCATGAAAAATGATATCTATTGATAGTATATTGCTTTAAGGATTACCCCAATGTCTGTTTAATTATATTTAATTATAAGATATCTAAATCAGTGTTTTTCAACATATCTATGGTGAAAGACCACTTTAAAACATTTTCAAACTGTTGCAGACTGACATTTTTGTAAAATACAATAAAAATGAACAACTAGAAAAGTGAAATTAAAAAAAAGCCAAGGACAAATTATAAGCCCATTGATCACGTGCTTAGTTGAGTAGCAACGCAAAATTGCTGTAAATGTTGTTGAGGGCACCAATGTAGATGGCAGGATTCCTCTCATAGAGTGAGCAGCCAGCCCTTTGAAAAGGCAGCTGCCTGTGCCTGAGGGAGCTCTCTGGAGAGCAGTGATGATAGATTGACAACAGTGCTCCTCCAATACTGAGGACCCCAAAGAGTTCATGTTTATGTGGGTTTTATCTATCAATATATGCCCTATCAGAAATTAAATTTTTAACATACTGTGTTCATTTATTCCTTTAAAAATAATAGACCAATTGTATATTATCATATACTATTTTTAATGAAAAATATTTCCAAACAAAAAATAGTGAAGAGTGGTATTTTTAGAATAGTTTTGTTAATCTTTTAAATATTTGAATTATTTTAATATGAAGCAACAGATATGAGAATTCAGGTGGAACCAGTTGGATTCCAGCTGGATTCTTTTATCTGTATATACATTTAATCTGTGATATATATATCAGGTATCCTCAGGAAAACTCCACTGTACACTCACAACAGAATTTGAATTAAAAAGGCAAAGAACATCTTGCTACTCATATTAAAATAGTTTGACCCTGCGGACTTCTTGAAAGTGTCTTAGGTCCTCCAGGCACACTTTGAGAACTGCTGCCCTACATCATTAACTGTTACATTGCTAGTTTAAAAAGTTGCTTAGTTGTATATAAATATCTATTATTATTTAGAAATATTTGCTTCTATTTTTATTGTAGTTAACTTTCTACTTGTTTCATTTTTTAGTTCCTTAGTCCCTTGTTCTTTTTTTTTTTTTGTTAATCATTTGTTAGAGTGACATTGGTTAGTAAAATCATACAGGTTTCAACTGTACAGTTCAGTAATGTCATATGTATATTGCATTGTGTGTTCACCACCCAAAGTTAAATCACCTTCTGTCACCATATATTTGACCCTCTTTACCCTTACCTACCTCCCGCCTCCTCCCTTTTTTTCTGATAACCACTAAATTGTTGTCTGTGTCTGTGAGGGGTTTTTTTGTTTATCTTGTTCATTTGTTGCTTTCACTTTTATATCCTGCATATGAGTAAAATCATTTGGTTCTCAATTTTTTCTGACTTATTTCACTTAGCATGGTTATCTCAAGGTCTATCTATGTTTTCACAAATGGCAGTATTTCATCTTATGGATGAGTAATATTCCACTGCATATATGTATCACATCATCTTTATCCAGTCATCTGTTGAAGGACACTTCATTTGTTTTCATGTCTCGGCCACTGTGAATAATGCTACAGTGAACATTATGGTGCATATATCTTTACAAATAAATGTTTTCAAAATTTGGGGGGCGGATACCCAGAAGAATGATTGCTGGGTCATATGGTAACTCTATTCTTACTCTTTTCCATAATAGGTATGCCAATTTGCATTCCTACCAGCAGTGTATAAGGGTTCCTTTTCCCAAAAACCTCTCCAACACTCGTTATTACTTGTCTTGTTGATGATAGCCCTTCTAATAGGTGTGAGGTGGTATCTCACTGGGCTTTGATTTGCATTTCCCTTGTAGCTAGTAAAGTTGAGTATCTTTTCATATGTCCGTTGACTATTTGTATGTCTTCTTGGGAGAAGTCTCTGTTCAAGTCTTCTGCCCATTTTTTAATTGGATTGTTTGTTTTTTATTGTCGAGTTGTATGAGTTCTTTTTATTTTTTGGATATTAGGCCCTTATTGGAGGTGGTGTTTGCAGATATCTTTTCCCATTCAAATAGTTGCCTTGTTGATGGTTTCTTTTGCTGTGCAGAAGCTTTTGGTTTGATTTAGTCCTATTTATTTTTGCTTTTACTTCTCTTGCCTTTGAGGTCAAATTCATAAAATCTTCTCTAAATCCAAGGTCCATGAGTTTAGTACCTATGTTTTTTTCTATGCAGTTTATTGTTTTAGGCCTTATATTTAGGTCTTCGATCCATTTTGAGTTAATTTTGGTGTGTGGTGATAGTCTAATTTCATTCTTTTGCATGTGGCTTTCCAATTTTCTTATCACCATTTATTGAAGAGGCTTTCCTTTCTCCATTGTATGTTTCTGGCTCCTTTGTTGAAAATTATTTGCTTATATATATGGGAGTTTATTTCTGGATTTTCAGTTCTATTCCATTGGTCTGTGTATCTGTTTTTCTGCCAATACCATGCCGTTTTGATTATTGCAGCTTTGTGGTATAATTTGAAGTCAGGCAGTGTGATACCTCTCCCTCTGTTATTTTTTCTCAGGGTTGCTTTGGCTCTTCAGGGTGTTTTGTGCTTCTATACAAATCTCCTAATTTTTTGTTCTATTTCTTTAAAAGAATGCAGTTGGGATTTTGATGATGTTTGCATTAAATCTGTATAATGCTTTAGGTAATATGGCCATTTTAACTACGTCGATTCTTCCAATCCATGAACATAAATATCTTTCCATTTCTTTGTGTCTTCTTCAGATTCTTTTAATAATGTCTTATAGTTTTCAGTGTATAGGTCTTTCACATACTTCATTAGGTTTATTCCTAAGTATCTTACTATTTTTAGTGCAATTGCAAAAGGAATTTTTTTTCATTTTTTTCCGAAAATTCATTGTTAGTGTATAGGAACACTGTGGATTTTTGAACATTGATTTTGTATCCTGCAACTTTACTGTATTTATTTATTGTTTCTAATAGGTTTTTTTGGTGGTGTCTTTAGGGTTTTCTATGTAGAGAATCATGTCATCTGTGAAGAGTGACAGCTTGGCTTTTTAATTCCCAATTTGGATGCCTGTTATTTCTCTTTCTTGCCTGATTACGGAGCTTCCAACACTATATTGAATAATAATTGTGATAGTGGACAGCCTTGTCTTGTTCCTGATCTTAGAGGGAAGGTTTTTATGTTTTCACTGAATATGATGTTAGCCGAGGGTTTGTTGTATACAGCCTTTATTATATTGAGGTACTTTCCTTCTATACCTATTTTATTGTTTTAATCATAAATGGATACTGTATCTTGTCAAATGCTTTTTCTGCATCTATTGATATGATCATATGATTTTTATACTTTATTTTGTTTATGTAGGGTATCACATTAATAGATTTGCATATGTTAGACCATACTTGTGCCCCTGGAATAAAGCTCACTTGATCATGATACATAATCTTTTTAATGTATTGTTGTATTCGATTTGCTAGTATTTTGTTCAGGATTTTTGCATCTGTATTCATCAGAGATATTGGTCTGTAGCTTTCTTTTTTTCGTGTCATCTTTACCAGGTTTTGGTATCAGGGTGACCTCATAAAATGAGTTAAAAGTATTGCCTTTTCTTCTTTTTTTTTTTTTTTTTGGAAAAGTTTGAGAAGAATAAGTATTAAGTCATCTTTGGATATTCGATAGAATTCACTAATGAAGCCATTTTGTCCTGGGCTTTTGCGTTTTGGAAGGCTTTTGATGTTTCAATTTCCTTGCTGTTGATCAGTCTATTTAGAGTTTCCATTTCTTTGTGATTCAGTCTAGGAAGGTTATATATTTCTAAGAACTTGTCCATTCCTTCCAGGTTATTGAATTTGGTGGCATATAATCTTTCATAGTATTCTTGTATGACACTTTGTATTTAGGGGGTATCTGTCATAACTTCTCCTCTTGCATTTCTGATTTTATTTGTGTCCTTTCTCTTTTTTTCCTTAGAGAGTCTAGCCAGGAGTTTGTCAATTTCATTTATCTTTTCAAAGAACCATCTATTATTTTGCATTAATTTTTTCTATTGTCTTTGTTCTCAATTTCATTTAATTCTGTTCTAATTTTTATTATTTCCTTCTGCTGATTTTGAGCTTCATTTGTTCTTCTTTTTCTAGTTTTTTAAGGTGTAATGTTAGGTTGTCTGTTTGGGATTTTTCTTGTTTTTGGTGCTAGGCCTGTAATGATATGAGCTTTTATTACTGCTTTTGATGTATTCCAAAAGTTTCGATACGTTGTCTTTTCATTCTCATTTGTTTCTATGTATCTCTTGATCTCTTCTTTTATTTCTTCTATGACCCAGTCGTCCTTTAGTAGCACCTTGCTTAATCTCCATGTATTTGTGGTTTTCCCTGCTTTCTTTTTGTAGGAGATCTCCAGTTTCAAAGTATTGTGGTCAGAGAATATGCATGGTATAATTTCAGTCTTCTTAAATTTGTTGAGGCTAGTTTTGTGTCCCAAAATATGGTCTATCCTTAAGAATGTTCCATGTGTACTAGAGAAGAATGTATAATATGGTGTTTTGGGATGAAAGCCCTGTAAATGTTGATTATGTCCATTTGGTCTAATGTATCATTTAAGGCTGATGTTTCCTTATTGATTTCCTGTTTGGATGGTTTATTAATAGGTGACAGTGGGGTATTTAGGTCCCCTACTTTAACTGTGTTTTTGTCCGTTTCTTCTCTTAGTTCTGTTAGTAGTTGCTTTATATATTTTGGTGCTCCCTTATTTGGAACATATATATCAATAAGTATTATGTCTTTATTTACCTTTTCAAAGAACCAGCTTTTTTTTTTTGCATTAATTTTTTCTATTGTCTTTGTTTTCAATTTCATTTAATTCCACTCTAATTTTTATTACTGTTTCTGTCTGTATGTTAGTTATCTTACTCATAGTTTTGTATTTTTTTGTCCTTTTCTTTCTGGTGTAGAATGACCCACTTCAGTATTTCCCATAATGCAGGCCTTGTGGTGGAAAATGCCCTCGGCTTTTGAATGCCTGAAAAGGTCTTTTTTACTCCTTTATATCTAAAGGAGAACTTTACTGAATATATTGTTCTTGGCTGGATTTCTCTGCCTAGGTATTAATAGGAATGTACTCTGCTTTTTAAAAAATTTTATTCTTTGGAGTGATCTCTCTTTAGCAGGTTAAGAGGGGTTTTTCCCGCCACTAGGTGGCGCCCAAGTCTCCTGCACTGCCTCCTGGATCTCTACTTTGTAGCTAAAAAAAATATATATATATATTTTTATATATATATATTTTTATATATATATATATATATATACCCTTATTCCCTGGGGAGATGTGTGTCTCCTCTGTGACCAGGTTGTCTCAGTTCCAGGGCTCCACTCTCCGTGAGAGAATGTGAAGGGCGAAGGGGACCTGAGCCTTTGAAGAACTCATGAAGCCCTGGTACTGCCCCCATAGCCAAATGCAGTGCTGCTGGGCCCCGCTGCTAGCTCTGGGAGGATATATATTCTGGCCAAGTGCGGGGAGGCAGCCAGGCTCCATGACTCAGCTTTCTGCCTGGCAGTGGTAGTGACAATTGCTAAAACACAGCCGTCGCCCCTTTGTATTTGGTCACTGCCTTATTTTCTGCCCCGTTCATTGGGCTCTGCTACATGGAATATGCTGACCATTCAGGTGGGACTGTTCAGGGCTTCAAAGAGTGAAAACTGCCACCTTATTCCCCACTTTCGTGCATCCTGTAGGGAACTCTGGTCTATGTCCACAGCACCGGTCTCTGTTCCTCTCTCTTTCCTCCTCCCTTTCTCAGAGGATTTGCCCACCTTCAGATGCTCTGATGTGCACATCTCTCAGATGTATTTGTGTGCAGGGCTGGGTGTTCTCTGTTGGATTGTAGCTGTTCAGTTTGTTGTAATTTCAAGGGGAGATCCCTCATGTCTCCATGCTTCTCATGTCACTGCAGGCCCTTGTTCTTTTATTTAAACATTTACTATATGATTTGTCAGTTTTTAAAAAAGCTTTATTGAGGTACAAGTGATTTACAATAAATTGAACATATTTAAAGAGTTGAATTTGATAAATTTCGACATTTGTGTACCCCCAAGAAATCATCAACACAATTAAGGTAATAAACATATCTAATACTCCTAAAAGTTTCCTTGCCCCTTTCATTCCCTCCCTGTCCCTAGGCTAGCACTGACCTGCTATTTGTCACTGCACATTAGTTTGCAGCTTCTTCCAGCATAGTTTTAGCTATCATAAAAAATGATGCCATGAACATTTTTCTAAGTCTGAAGTAGACAAATACCTATGTGCGGAACGTCTGAACTGTATGTTTAACTCTTTAAGAAACTGCCAGACTACTTTTCGGAGTGGATACCACTTTACTTTTTCACTAGCAGTGTTTTAAAGTTCCAGTTACACAACATTTTCACCAAACTTGATATTTTTAATTTTAGTCTTTTTAATTTTAGCCATTTTGTATGTGTGTTGTGGTCTCATTGTAGTTATAATTTGCATTTCTCTAATGACCAATGAATGATGTTATGCATCTTTTCATATGCTTATTTGCCCTCTTTTTTTTTTTTTTGGTGAACTGTCAGATATTTTATGCATTAAAAAATATCGCATTGTGTTATTATCGAGTTGTAAGAAGTCTTTTTATATTCTAGATACAAATCTTTTGTCTATGGTATGTTTAGCAAAATTTTTCTCAAAGTTCCTGATTTGACTTTTTAAATTTTATTTAGTGTCTTTTAAAGAGCAAAAAATTTTAATGTTGGTTAACTAATTTTTTCTTTTATAGTTCTTGATTTTTAAATTATATATGAGAAATCTGCCAAATCAAGGTCGTGAAGACTTTTTGTATTTTCTCTTAGAAATTTTATATTTTTATCTCTTTTAGATTTATAATTTATTTCCAGTTAATTTTGTGTATGGTGTAAGGTAAAGTTTGGGGATGATTTTTCTGCATATGACTTTCCAGTTGTTCCAGCAACATTATTAAAACAATTGTCCTTTTCCTATTTAATTTACTTGGTATCTTTGTCAGAAATCAGCTAACCAAAGGATTCTGGGAAGATAGCAGAGTAGAGAGTGCTGCAAATCTATCTTCCCACCTGGACAACAATCGTGCTGGCAGATGTAACTGTTTTGGAGCTCTAGGATCTATTTAAGGTTTGCAACTTCCAGGGAAAGGCTTGGTTAGTAAATTGCACTTACTTTTGATAAATTTCAGCTCTGTGCACAGTGCAGCTACCCATCCCCTACTCCAGTCCTGAAGCAGGCAGCTGTGGACTTATTCCTGGAGCAGTCTGTGGGTGCCATATTGGGCACAAAGGACTCTGACCATCAGCTGTTGGAATCTGTGCTCTGATTGCAGCTTTTGATCACAGAGGTGCAAAGAGACAGGGACCATTGTCTTTGCACCCTCCCCATTGTTGCAAGCCCATCCCCTTCTGGCTAAAGTGATTTCCAGGGATTTAAAACACTGCCTCCTCCCACTCCACCTTTATTTATTTATTTATTTATTTTCTCTTTGGGACTAAATTGAAGACAAGGATGTTCAAAAACAACCATGTCTATTGGGGAAATTAGAAAGTGACTGTGAATGCCCAGAAAAGGCACAGGCTCAGAAAAGAACTGAGAAGATCTTAAATTTATCTCTCAGGCTGATCCTTGGCACAGAGATAGCCCCACAACAATTAAAAACAACAGCAGCAACAACAAAAAACACTAAAACCAAAATCACAAACAAAAACAAAAACCAATATGTGGGAATACATCAAACTTAAATGCTTCTGCACAGCAAAGGAAGGAAACAGTTAACAAAATAAAATGGCAACTTATGGAATGGAACAAAATATATTTACAAACCGTATATCAGATAAGGGGTTAATATCCAAAATATATAAAGATCTCATGCAATTCAATGATAAAAAAAAATTGATTAAAAAATAGAGGAACTAAATAAATATTTTTTTCCAAAGAAGACATCCAAACAGCTAACAAGAACAATGAAAAGATGCTCAACATCTGAATCATCAGGGAAATGCAAATCAAGTCCACAATGAGGTATCACCTCACACCTGTTAGAATGGTCATTATAAAGAAATCAAAAGATAAGTGCTAAGAGGATATGGAGAAAAGGAAACCCTTGTATATCATTGGTTGGAATGTAAATTGGTGCAACCACTGTGGATAACAATATAGAGGTTCTTCAGAACTTAAAAATGGAACTACCATAAGATCTAGCAATTCCACTTTTGTATATATACCCAAAGGAAATAAAAACAAGATACCAAAGAGATATATACCTCCTATGTTTAGTGCAGCATTATTCATAAAAGCCAAGACATGGAAACAACCTATCAGCGGATAAATGGAAAAGGAGATGTGTATACATACACACTCATATACATAATAGAATATTATTCAGCCATGAGAAAGAATTTTTGCTATTCTTGACAACATAGATCTTGAGGACATTATACTAAGTGAGATAAGTCAGACAAAGACATATACTGTATGATACCACTTATATGTAGAATCTAAAAAAGTAGAAATCATAAAAGCAAAGAGTAGATGGTGATTAGCAGAGACTAGGGGATGAAAATATAGGAGAGATGTTGTGTAAGAGTACAGACTTGCAACTGGTAGATAAATAAGTCTTGGAGATCTAATGCACAGTATAGTGATTATAGACAACAATTCTGTTATAAACATCAAATGTGCTAAAAGACTAGATCTTAATTATTTCCATCACCAAAAAGAAGTAATTATGTGACAATAGAATTGTTAGCTAAGGCTTCAATGGCAGTCATAGTGTGACACATAAATGTATCAAATCAACATGTACTCTTTAAACTTGTACAATGTTATATGTCAAATACATTTCAATTTAAAAAAACCAGCAAAACCAAAAAGCAAATCCTGGGGAAGAGGGAAAATCTCATTTTTAGAGTTACCACATTATTAGATTCAAATATCCAGTTTTCAACAACAACAAAATTACAAGGCATACAAGGAAGTAGTAAAGTATGGCCCATTCAAAGTAAAGAAACCAATAGAAACTTCCTGTAAAAGACTTCATAGGGGGATTTGCTAGACAAAGACTTTAAATAGCTGACTTAAAGATGCTCAGAGAACTAAGAGAATATGTGGAGAAAGATAAGAAAATGATGTATGAACAAAACGAAAATATTAAGAGTAATCTAATAAGAAACCAAAAAGTAATGCTGGAGCTGAAAAATATAAGTAAAAAATCCACTAGAAGAATTCCAAGGCAGATTGTGAAGGTAGAAAAAGGATTCAGTATACTCGAAGATAGGACAATGGAAATTAACAGAACTGAAAAACAGAAAAAAAAGATTGAAGTGAACTTGGGGACCTGTGGAACACTATCAAACAGACCAACATATGCATCATGGAAGTTCCAGAAGGAGAAGAGAGAAGAGGCAGACAGAATATTTGAAGAAATGCTGAAAATGTCCCAGATTTCGTGAAAGACATGAATATAAACATCCAAGAAGCACAATGAACAGGATGAACTAATACTCACACCAAGACATATTGTAATCAAACGACCAAAAACGTGAGAATTTGAAAGCAATAGACAAGCAACTCGTCATGTATAAGGCATCCTCAATAAGATTATAGGCAGATTTCTCATCAGAAACTTAAGAGGCCAGAAGGCAACGGGCCAATATATTCAAAGTGCTAGAAGAAAAAAACTCAACTAGGAATCTTGTATTTGACAAAACTGTCCTTTAAAAGTGAAGGAGAAATTAAGATATTCCCAGATAAACACTGAGGAAGTTTACCACTAGGTCTCCCCTGTAAGAAATGCTAGAGGGAGTCCTGCAGGTTGAAATGAAAGGACACTAGATAGTAATTTGAAGCTGTATGAAGAAATAAAGATCTTGGTAAAGGTAAATACATGGGCAGTTATACAAGCTGGTATTGTAATAATGATTTGTAACTTTTTTATTTTCTACATGATTTAAGAGACTGATAACATTTAAAATATTATTAGTCTAAAAGCCAGTATCTTTATAACTTTGGATCATAACTCCACATTTTGTTTTCTATGTAATTTAAGAGAATAATACATGTAAAAGAATTATGTTTTTGGACACAGTGTACAAAGATGTAATTTTGTGGCATCAGTAAGAGAAAGGGATAAAGCTGGAGCCATTAAAGGAACAGAATTTTAGTATGTTATTGAAGTTAAGCTGGTATAAATTCAAATTAGAGTGTTATAACTTTAGCATGTTAAATATACTCCCCATAGTAATCATAAAAAATAGCTAAAGAATATTGTAAAAGGAAATGAGAAAGGAATTTAAATGTTTCACTGCAAAAAAAAAATCAGCTAAACATAAAAGACAATAATGCAAGAAATAAGGAGAAAAAAGTTAAAGGCATATAGAAAACATAGCTAAATGACAGAAGTAAGTCTCTCAACAGTAATTACTTTAAAGGTAAATGGATTGAACTCTTTAGTCAACAGACAGATTGCCAAAATGGATTTAAAAAAACAAAAACAAAAAACGTGATTCAATTATATTCTCTCTACATGAGATTTACTTTAGATCCAAAGACAGATAGGTTGTCAAGTAAATGGATGAGCATAATGTATATGCATACAATGAAATATTATTCAAACTTTAAAGGGAAGAAAGTTCTGACACATGTTACAACGTGGATGAACCTTGAGAACATTATGCTAAGTGAAATAAGCCAGTCACAAAAGGAAAAATACTGTAATTCCACTTACGTGAGTTACTTAGAGTAGTCAAATTCATAGAGAAAAAAGTACAATAGTGGTTGCCAGGGACTGGGGGAAGTGGGGAATGGGGATTTATTGTTTAATAGGTATGGAGTTTCATTTTGGGAAGATGAAAAAGTTCTGGAAACAGATGGTGGTGATGGTTGCACAGTAATATGAATGTAACGTGACAACTAGTACATGGTTAAGATAGTAAATTTTATGTCTATTTAGCACATTATAAAAAATTGAAGAGAAATCATTTGACCATTTATGTGTGGGTCTATTTCTGAAACCTTTGTTTTGTTGATCATTTTGTCTTTATGCAAATATTACATTTGTCTTGTACTGAGCTTTGTAATTCAGCTTGAATCCAGGTAGTTGTTTTCTAATGTTGTTTTGGCTTCCCTAGGTCCTTTGCATTTCTTTATAAATTTTAGCATCAGCATTTCAACTTTGACAGAAGGGCCAGCTGGTGTTATGATTGGGATTACCAGAAATCTGCAAATTACTTTAAGGGAGAATTATGATTATAATAACATTCAATCTTCTGATCCATGCATGTGGTATATCTCTCCATTTACTTATTCTTTATTTAATTTCTCTCAGTAGCACTTTGTGTGTAGTTGTCAGTGTATAAACCTTGGACAATTTTTGCCAAAAGTTTTTTGATGGTTTATTTAAATATCCTTAATACTTTTTGATGATTTATAAATGTCTTTAAAATGTTTGATATTGCTGTAAATTGTTTTTTTAATTTTAATTTCTGAATGTTGCTAGCGTATAGAAATACAATTGATTGTTTAAAAATTATTAATTACAGTGATGTGGAATTCTACTTTTTTCTGTATATACTTCTATTTCTGGAATTTTTCTTTAGAATATACGTTTTGTTCATTTCATTAGTAAAAGAAATTCACATTTATTAAAGGACATTTAGGAAATATAAACAAGTTGAAAGAAAATGTCAGTATCAAAGAGTTTTTGTTGAAAATCAATTTAGTCATACTTAAGCATATGTGCGTGTTTCATTGGAAATTTATTAGCAATCTGAGGGTTATTCCCCATTAAGTTTAATATATATGTAATGATAACATTTGTTTGCTTTACAGACCTTTATGCTGAGATAATATGTAGATTCACATGTAGTCATAAGAAATAATTCAGAGATCAGTTATACCCTTCACCCAGTTTCCCCCACTGTATAACTTTACAGTATATGTCTTGCATAACTCTAGTACAGTATCACAATGAGGAAATTGACATCAATATCATCTTATTTAGATTTTGCTAGTTTTACATGTACTGATTTGTATTTGTGTGTATATTTATCAAATTTTATCATGTGTAGATTAATGTGACAACTGCCACAATCATGATGCAGAACAGTTACATCACAAAGATCTCTCGTGCCTCTCCTTTTATAGCCATAGCCTTCTTTCCCTTCTTTTCCCCAACCTCTGGCAGCTACTGATCTGTTCTTCATTTTTATAATTTTTTTATTTCAAGGATGTTATATTAATGGATTCATATAATATGTAAACTTTTAGCATTGGCTTTTTCACTCAACATAATTCTCCAAGTTATCACATGTATCAATGGTTTATTCCTTTTTTATTGCTTGATAGTATTCTATGGATTACCTGTAGATTACCACAGTTTTGGTATTATAGATTACCACATTTTGTTGACTCTTCTAATGTTGAAGTATATTTTAGTTGTTTTCACTTTGGGGACTTTTACAAGTAAAACTGTATACATTTTTGTACAAGTTTTTGCGTGAACATACTTTCATTTCTCTGGGATATGCAGTGCAATTGCTGGGCCCTAAGATATGTGCATGTTTAGTTTTTAAAGAAACTACCAAATTATTTTCAGAATGGCTGTACCACTTTATATTTCCATCAACAATGTGTAGGTTATTTAGCCCAGGGGTCCCCAACCTCCAGGCTGCAGTCGGGTATCAGTTTGTGGCCTGTTAGGAACCTGGGCCTCAGCAGGAGGTGAGTGGCGGGCGGGTGAGCCAGCGAAGCTTCATCTGTATTTGCAGCTGCTCCCCAGCTCTAGCATTCCTCAGCTCTACCTCAGATCACCCATCAGATATTAGATTCTCATAGGAGCACTGATCCCTGGTGCCAAAAAGGTTGGGGACCACTGATCAGCCCTTTTCCCGTTTAGAAAAAAAAGTGTAGCATTCATTTAACAATGTGTAGGGATGCTATGTTTTCTAGGATTTGACATTTTTAGCCATCAGAATGCTGTAAATAGAATGATGTCATTTGTTTCCAAAGACTGCTGATATACTAGAGCGATGCGAAAATAATAATAAAAATGAGATATTCCATGGCAAACTTTGGGGATAAGGTTAGCACTGTAATCCACAAGTTATCTTCGGGACTCTGTAGCTGCAAGCACTGCGAGTGTGTATTCTTGGGGCAAATGGGAAAAGGACTAGGTTTTGTGCCTTTTTGCCGAGATTTGGTGTTCTTATTGTTTTTCGTTTTAAAAAAACTTTTTTAGCCATTCTGATAGATGCGGAGTGATACCGTGATTTTAATTTGTATTTCCCTAATGGCAAATGATGAACATTTTTTCATGTTTACCTGTTCTCTTTGTATATCTTTCCCAGTGAATACAGTTGGCTTTTGTATATTGATCTTGTGTCCTGCCACCTTATTAAACTCATTTATTAGTTCTAGGAGCTTTTCTGGTAGATTCCAGAAGATTTTTGACATAGGCGATTGTGTCGTTGGTGATAGGGACATTTTATTTTTTGCTTTCCAATCTGTTTTCCCTATCTTTTCTTTGTTTTATTGCCGTGGCTAAAACCTCTAGTACGGTGTTGAATAGAAGTGTTAAGAGCAGACTTCCTTGCCTTGTTCCTTATTTTAGGAAGACATCATTCACTCTTTTACCTTTAAGTATGATGTTAGCTTTACGTTTTTTTGTAGATAATCTTTGTTAGATTAAAGAAGTTTCCTTTTATTTCTAGTTTGCTGAGAGTTTCCGTCATAAATAGTATCAAATTTTGCCCAGTGCTTTTTCTGCATCTCTTGAGATAAGTTTGTTTTTTCATCTTTAGTGTATTGGCTCTTAGAAATAAAGCTAGAAACTTTCATGTTTAAGGTTTTGTGTGTGTGTGTGTGTGTATTATTATTATTGTGTGTGTGTGTGTGTGTATATATATATAATTTTTTTTTTTTTCATTTCTCTTGGGTCAGTACTTTAGAGTATTTTTTTATTGTTCCATTTTATCTCTTTGCTGGTTTATTAGTTATATCTCCTTTGTTTTAAAGTGGTTGCTTTAGAATTTATAATATATGTCTTACCAAAGTGTATTTTGGGCTCATATTATACCATTTTACAGAAATACTGTAAGGTTCATGTGAGAACCTTACAGTATTTCTGCTTTCCCTGCCCATGTGCTGATGTTCCATATATTTTGTTTCTATGTTCATTATAAACCCTACAATATCTTACTATTCTTTTTTTCTTATTGTGGTAAAATATACATAACATAAAATTTACCATTTTAGCCCTCATTAAGTGTACAATTCAGTGGCATTAAATATATTTACAGTGTTGTGCAACCGTCCCCACTATTCATTTCCAGAACTTTTTCATCGTGTTATTATTTTTCTTATTTTTAGTGTCATTTTAAAATGAGAAAAAATGATTTTATGTTTACCCATCTAGTTACTGTTTCTAGTGATCTTCCTTCTCTTTAATAGTATTACATTTCCTTTTGGTGCCATCATTCTTCTGGGGGGTGGATACTTTTCATGTTTCTTGTAGTGCATCTTTTTAGGGATGAGTATCTTCAACTTTTATATATTGGAAAAAGTCTGTTTCATCCAAAAATATTTTTCTGTTGACAATATTTTTCTTTCAGCCCTTTATAGGTATTGCTCCACTCTCTTCTTTTTGGTTGTTTCTATAAATATTTCTTATCACCAACTACACAGTACCCTCCACTCTTCCCTCTCCCACTGCTTTGAGGATTCTGATGATATATATATATAATCAGAATATATATATATAATCAGATTCTGATTATATATATATATTAGCTATATATGTATATGTATATATAGGGCATCATAGGGCACTTATTACATAAGGCTACCCAGTAGGCAGATGAGCAGGCTAATATACACACACACACACACACACATAATAACACACTATATAGTTGTTATATATATACATATATATATATATATATATATATATATATATATATATATATATATATATATATATATATATATATAAATATATATATATATATTAATATATATATATACTATATATATATATAGTATATATAGGTTTTATAGGTCAAGTGCCATATATATATATATGGCACTTATTATATTGCTATTATATATATACTATATATATATATAGTATATATATATATTAGCCTGCTCATCTGCCTACTGGGTAGCCTTATGTAATAAGTGCCCTATGATGCCCTATATATAGGGCACTTATTACATAATATATATATATATTCTATATATATATATTAGCCTGCTCATCTGCCTACTGGGTAGCCTTATGTAATAAGTGCCCTATGATGCCTAGTGATATAGTCTTTCTCACCACCTGAGCTAGGTATTCCATAAGTGTTTCTTGTGTGTGCCTTGGGTTGTGTGTACCCCACTGTTGTAGTTGAGCCTTGATTGTTATTGGCATGTCATTGGTTGGGGTTACCCTCAGGCTGACTGCTTTGAGACTGATCATTACAATACAGATGAACTGCTGTGCAAGGTAGCCCTGGTCGGGCTTTGGTTCCTTCTGAAACTACCCTTTGGATATTTTGTTTGTGGAGCTAATTGTGCGGTGTTCTGGTGTGGCCCGAAGCCAGCTATCTGTTGTGTTGGTTTTGGGTCCTCTTGGGGGGAGCTCTAGTGCAGGCAGAGCTAGCTGCTTAGTTGGATCGAATTATATCTCATGGAGTCATTAGGGTTGGCTGAGTGGTGTTCAGTTGGTTAATGCAGATTCAGATTTGTGCCTGCCTGTGTCTGCAGACTGTGTGCAAGTAGAGCTCAACACAGTAACAATGGCATCCGCCTGTCCAGCCCTTACCCTGAAGCCATACAGTATAATTTCTCCCTGTATGTCCATGGTGCCATTTGAGCTGTTGTCCTTTCACTGGAGCCTAGGGTGAGATTTTTGTGAATGAATGAGTCTGTGTTTGGTCCCTTTAAGAGGATGTCTGGGTTTCCAGCAGCCCTTCATCTCACCCAGACAGAATCTCTGCTGAGTTTTACAGCCACATGTTGTCGGGACTCCTTTTCCCGATATTGGTGTTCATGGCTGGAGAGCCCAGTGTGGGGCTGGGTCCCCTTGCTCCTCTGGGGGTACCTTCGTACCCGAGATATCTCTCTAGATACTCGACTACTACATTGTGGGTTTATGATCAACCCTTTTCTCATCTCTACCCTTCTTACCAGTCTTGACATGGCAGCTTCTTTATATCCTTAGTTATAGGAGTTTTGTTCAGCTAGTCTTCAGGTGGTTCTCCAGGATGATTGTTCTATAATTTAGTTGTAATCGAGATGTGTCCATTGGCGGAAGCAAGCACAGCATTTACTTCCTCTGCCATCTAGACTGGATAAGGAAATATTTTTTGTTGGTTGTGGGAATGATTTCATGGACAAACATATGTCAAAACATATGTATATATTTTAACTGTACATATGTACATGTACAATTTCTTGTGTGACAATTTATATGACATATAAAATTAGAGTAAGTAGGAAATGAGTTTGGACTTTACTTGTGGAATCCATATTTCTCAGTGACTAAGTGTATACAGATTTCTTAGTATAGGTCATGGTGATTTATAAAAATTTTAATAGTGATGTTTAATTTTTGACAGTTAAAAAAATACTATCTTGACTTGTACAAAAGTGTACAATTACAGAACTAATGGTAGTGATTGCTCATTTTTGCTCTAATGAAGGTGAATATTGATGTTAGATAGACTAAACTGTTTTCAGATCTTGTTGACTATGGTAAAAGAGTCCTGGTTCCTGAAAACTGAGAAGGTCTAGGCCCAGATATTGCCTAAAGTTTGGCTATCTAGCCCAACATTTTAGGGCAGTACCTGGAGTTGTGTACTTATTCTCTCATTTCCTAGAAGGTACTGGTAACTTTTAAAAATTCAAATTTAGTATACCTACAGAAAAGTTTATATCTCATAAATGTGTATTTTGCTGCAGTTTTACACAATGAATACACCCATGTGAATAGCACTGAGAGCAAGAAAAACACAACCTGGTATTGGTAATTTTTCAAAATACAAGTCTTTCTAGGCTAGTTAGGTAAAATTGAACACACGCAGAATGACCATGACTAGACAATTTTCAGTTTTAAAGTTTCAGACAAACAAAAAAATTGTGCTGTTTATTTTTATTTGTATAAATATAGTTTATATTTTGTTTCATCAAGATATTTCTTTTTGGCAGTGGACTCTCGAAAAATTGACCAGGAGGGAAAAATCCCAAAGGAAACTTTAGAAAAACTGAAGAGACTGGGGCTTTTTGGGATGCAAGTCCCAGAAGAATATGGTAAGTAAAGTAAACTAACCCTCCCCGGTTGGCTCTTAAGAAAGCGTTCTGTGTTTGTCCACAAAAGGGTTCTCTGTGGGAAAGGTGGCCTTTAACTGCAATATGTCCAAGGTCGAGCTGTGAATCTGCTGGAATTAATAAAAAAAGTCTTTGTGGACTAAATGCAAGGTGGCTGGCTGGTGAGTGTGTGTGAACTGGCTAAGGGGCCTGTAGGCAGGCATCTTAGCTGCTGAGTTCTGTGCTTTCTTCCTCTGAATGGATAAAGAACCACTTCAGGATTTCTATGCTTTCTAGGTCTCTGTAGGTGGTAGACGAGAGTATGTCAGAGCCGAATTGGCTGATTTCACTATCATCTCCATGGTACAGCTCTTTGGTCTCTCTGGCACAGTAATTGCTCCTAGAGCCATGCACACTTGGACAGATAACCGTGTGGTGAAAGCTCAGGTGTCAGGGTCCACTGGATTTGGCTTCTCCTCCCAATGCAAAGGAAAAGACATATGGCTGCAAAGTGTATGTATCTAATTGGAGGATTTGACCAGGGAGTCCTTCTAGCAGAGCCCTTTGTCCTTTGGACTATGCACATAATTCTCTGAGGATTGTAGTGATGTTTTTAGCCCCCAAGTGAAAGACCTTGCCTTTCTCCTCAGGATTCCAGTGTAATTCTGCAGTGTTATATTTGGCTGATCATATAGCTTGTTTTTCTTTTGCTAATCTAGAGGTGGTTATCTCATTTCTGTGGGATTAACGAGGTAGGCAAGCAGCGTTCGTGTGTGGGAGAGGAATAGAAAATGTTTCAAAGAGATAATACAGTCATGCACATGCACGTACATGCACACCCACACACTGTTTTTAATCTCAGGTTCTTTTTACATAAAAGTGTGGCTCTCAGCTTTCATACTTCATCCTGTACTCACCTCTCTGAGGTCTCTTCCTGAGTCTTTGTAAGGTGAACCTGCTCTCAGCTTTGATCAGCTGGGGGGCAGAGGTTTAGGGGAGAGAGCCGTTGGTGGTGCTTTAAGGGCTGGGCATATTTCATGGCTGCGAGCTGGTCATTTGGAGGTTTTTAATATTTTGGGCATTTTACCAGCCAGAATTGTAAATTAAGTTTTGCACAGCAAGTCCAGAAGCAGGAGCTTGTCTTGATGTTCTGGCTTCCTGCGTGGTTTATCTCCAGAGATTAAAGTTAGGCCTTCCCATGCTCTTTGGGCAGCCACAAGAGTTGCAGGGCCCTCAGTATCTGTAGAATAAATTCCCACTTGTAGACATCCTGGAGCTGGTCCAGTCTGAAACAAAATGTGAAAATTTAGGACAAACCATTGTGATACCTAATTTCCTTCGTTCTGAGGCATATTTTAATTAGGTTAAATCTTAATTTATATGTATGTTTATTACTTTGTTTTAAACTGTTAAATGGTATATCTTACTTGTCATCATATGAAGTACCTTCCACATTTCCAAATGTATAAAAAAATTACCTTATCTCTGCAGAAGACAAAATAATCAGTGATGTTTCTACCCCTAGCGGTGGAACATGCAGCACAGACCTCTGCAGGGAGAAACTGCACATCCTGTTTCTTAACAAATATCTGCAGCCTTTGAGTAAGTTGGAAGAGACGGAGTTCTTCCCAGATATCTGAGACTTGTCGGTGTTAAAACTCACAAGCGACAGGGGAACTGTTTGCCATAACACACGGGCTATGAAGAATATTAGAATATTAGAAAGCAGGTACAGGTAGAGCCAGAGAATGGTGGTTGGTC
Source organism: Pteropus medius (assembly GCF_902729225.1). NCBI lineage: Eukaryota > Metazoa > Chordata > Mammalia > Chiroptera > Pteropodidae > Pteropus > Pteropus medius. The sequence continues at coordinate 106,055 of NW_024349800.1, read as the reverse complement.
TGTCATCAACTGGGAAACATAAGTGCTTGAGAAAACAAATAGCTTGAGAAAACTGCTAGTCATAGCTAGGTTAGGAGTATTATATATCCTCTTTAAAATCATTTTTAAGAAATTTCTTGATTGATGAAAAGTACTCAATTTTTTTCTCAAACAATTTCTATGTAAAATTGGGATACATCTTTTTACTTCTGCACGTCTCATGTGCAAACACATATTGGATGAGAATGCGTGTGTGCACATGTGCCTATATTGGTACGAGATTGCACAGCTCTCCATTCCTTATTCGTGTTTTATGTCCTACTTTATGGTATGAAAATGCGCTTTCATGAGAATGGTAATGTTTAGAGCTTTTTTTTTTTTTTTTTTTTTTTAATTCTTCCTTAGGAAATTAAGGCAACAGCTACCTTATACTCATGCCCAAAAAGTTTTGGGGAAATGTTCCCTCATTCAGGGAGAAACGAGCCTTTCCACCAACTGAGCCTGGATTTCCAACCAGGCCTGCCGATGTGTGGCTCCTTCCTGCCCCTCAGTTCCTCTTCTACCAACAGTCTCCACATACCTGTCATCCTTCTCCATGTGATTGCTATCCCCCATGATTTTAGTGATAACTTTCTTGGGATGATAAGCATCAGAATTTATTTTTTGAGCAAACAAAACCAACTCCCTCAGTATATGAAATAAGTAAAAATATTTTGGTTGAAACTGAAGTGGGAGGGGTGGTGGTACTGCAGAGCCCTGGCCTTCCCTGGATGCCACCACTGGACTCATAGGAATATACACCAGGACCACTATGCATCCCTGCAGGGACTCAGCCCTTCCTTTTGTGTGTGAGTGGCGGCTCCAGGGCTAGCACCCACACATGCCCCTGAGTTGAGGGCCCAGTCCTGCTACATATTGGCCACATGACCTTAGGTTTCAGTTTGTCATTTGTAAGGCGCACGTAAGGCCGCCAACCACCCATCTGTGGAAGTTGAAGATAAAATGCAAAATACATACATTCAATGGAGTTTTGTTTTTCTTTCTTTCTTTTTTTATTCCAGATTCCCAACCCTGGGTGATTTTTGTCCCCCAGGAGACATTTGACAATGTCTAGAGACATTTTTGTTGTCAGTAATGGGGGAGGGGGAACCTCTGACACCTAGTAGGTGGAGGCCAAGGATGCTGCTAAACCTGCTACAGTCCACAGGGCAGTCCCCCATAACAAAGAATGATTCATTCCAAAATGTCAGTAGTGCCATGGCAGAGAATCTATCCTAGAGTCCATTAGATATGGGAATGGGATGCTGGACAGCTGTTTTGTTTATAAAGATCTTTATCTGTGATGGAGATGTTCACAACATATTAAATGATGTAATGTATAGGTATTTTTATATTTTTGTATTATAGATATGTTTTTAACACAAAAATATATCTATACATGCTCATATGCCTAGAAAAAGTCTGAAGGATGTTTATGGGTTATTTTTGTTTTCTTTGTACCTTTCTGTATTGTGATTTTTTTTAAAAATGGTGATCTGGCATTACTTTTATAATGAGAAAAGACCAGTAAAGACATTTGTCTTTAATGGGAGGAATTTGAAGCTGGACCATAAGTAAAGCTGATCTGTTTCTTTTCTAGGTGGCCTGGGCCTCTCCAATACCATGTATGCGCGGCTAGGGGAAATTGTCAGCCTGGATGCGTCGATCGCTGTGACCCTGGCAGCACACCAGGCTATCGGCCTCAAGGTCAAGTATCTGGGCATGCTTCCTGAAGGTCTTCTGGAACCACTGAGTGACTCCAGAAGACCTTCAGGAAGTGAACTGGGCTTGCTTTCTCAGGGTCGTAGAGGAAGGCCAAGCCTGCTCCTGCAGCTTTGCCCTACAGTGCTTCATTTGTGCACATTCTCTCTCAGCCACACCATAAGTGCTCAGTCCACAAACAAGCAGTGGTCCTTTGGTTGCATTGTCCCTTCCTTTTGAATACTCCTTTTGTTTCCCATCACTACTGACCCATCCTTTGGAGGCCCAGTTCTGATGCTCCTGCCTCTGTGGAGCCTGCCTTCACCTTGGGCTGGAAGTGAGCCTCCCCACCCTGAGCTCTTGAGTCACTTGGGGCCTGAGCATGTCATTCCTGCTGTTTGTGCATGTATTCCTCACCCTACTGGGTTTGGAGCATTTTAGGGCAGATCTAGTATCACACAGCTCTTAGCAAATGTCCAATTACTTGAGTTATTACTGCTCAATGTAGAAACCAAAGGGAGCTGAGTGAGCAATGTGCTTGGCTCCCCCGACCCCGTGAGTTTTTGTGCTCCGTGTAGCCATTCAATGGAAAGAGTGAACTTCTCATTGGCACTGAGAAGGGGGTAGGACAGTTCTGACATTGAGCATCTTCTTTATGTCAAGGGTTGCTCTAGCATTCCCATGTCTTCATGTTTTCTCATCCAAACCACCCTTCCAGTGGGTAGGGTTATTCCCTGTGTACATGAGGAGATGGAGACTCAGAGAAGGGGCATCCCTTACCCATGGCCACCTAGCCAGGAAACAGAGGAGCTGTGATAAACATCCCTGAGTCTGACCCCAAAGCTCTGCTAGGCCTCCAGGCCCAGACTTCCCTGGAATGTGCACTTTGGGGTAGCTCCTTAGCAGTCTGGCTCCCCATCCTTCCCAGCAGCTCCCTACTTTTTACGTGTAGCCGCCAGCTCTAAGTTAGGGTGTTTCCTCTTGTATGAAGTATTTCCTTCAGAAGAAGCCATGTTCTATAAGCACATGTCACACACTCTTCTCTCCCTACAGCTTAAATCAGCCTGTGTGTCTCTTGTTTAGGGGATCATCTTGGTTGGTAGCAAGGAGCAGAAAGCCAAATACCTGCCCAGACTGGCATCTGGAGAACATATTGCTGCCTTCTGCTTGACAGAGCCAGCCAGGTCTGCCCCTTGGTGGGAGGTGCCATGGAATAGTATCTACGGGGTGCACTGTGATGAGAGGCTGTGGTTTTTGCTGAATAGGTGGTGACTTTTATTTCTTCCCTCTCTGAGATCTTCTAAGAGTCAGCTAAACAACTTTCTTGCCAGTTCTCTTATTTTTACCTTACTTCTCTGTCCCAATGAGATTTATAAATGAGGTAACATACCTGACAGCACCTATTAAGTTATTATTTTGTGGTTTGCAACACACCCGACATACGATATGCTTTCAGACTTCAGAGCAACTTTCAGAGTATATAGGGTGGCTGGTAGTATCCCCATTTTACAGATTAGGGACTGAGGTTCATTGAGGTTGTGTTGATCCGCCCAGGGTCATGCACCTAGGACATAACAAGGCTGGTGCAGGACTCAGGACTTCTGATGGCAAGTCTGTTACTTGGACTCCATTCCATTTTCCCTGCTCTTAGGAATCTGGGATGCCCTGAACTCATCCCCATAAGAGCTCAGATGAACCTGTTCTAAGCATACATTTCTGTGTTTAAACCTAAGCCCGAGTTTCCACTGCCACCTTTTTATCCGATGTGATAAAGCAGGGTCGACCAAATTCAGCCTGCTATGTCTTTTTGTAAAGACATTGTTACTGGAATGTTCTTGTTTGTTTACAAATTGTCTGTGGCTGCCTTCATGCCATAGTGACAGAATTGAGGAGTTGGGACAGATAGCTTGTAGCCTGCAAAGTTGAATATACATATAGTCTAGCCCTTTATTTTAAAAATTTTCCAACTCCTGTATTGAAGTAAAATCCTACATTTTTGGGCCCTCCAAACCATTCTCTTTGATTCTCAGTATTACTCTCTTCAACTGTCTACTTCTGTCACCCCAGTGGGAGTGATGCTGCCTCCATCCAGACCAGGGCTACGTTAAGTGAAGATAAGAAGTACTACATCCTCAATGGATCCAAGGTACAGTTCCATGGCCTTGCCGGGGTCTCAGTCATGACCTTGACCACCATCATGCACTTGACCACCATCATGCATGTTTTCCATGCACCAGAGATTGCAAAGGGCATATACATCATCTCTTGACCATTACCTCTTGAGTGGATGCTACTTTTCATTTTTTAGAAGAAGAATCTGGGGCTCGAAGAGGTTCAGTGACCTGCCAATGTCCAATGCCAATGTCCTATGTCCTATGTGGCAGACCAGGACTGGAACCAAGGAGTTCTGGCTCCAGAGTCTGCATGCTTCCATCTACCTTCTTGAACTGCTGTTGAGTGACGTTTTAAAATTTTTATTATGCAAGCTTTGAAACATATACAAAAGTTTAGTATAGCAGGCTTCCATTTACCCATCAGCTAGCTTCAGCAGTATTAGCTCATAGCCAGTCCTGTTTCTCTGTCAGCATCACTACTTCTGGATTTCATCCATAATTGTTTCAGGTTTTATCTCTAAAAATAGGGCAATTTTTAAAAAGTCATAATACCATTATCACATTTTAAAAAATTAATAATTTCTCACTATCTAGTCAGTGTTCAAATTGCCCTGATTGTCTCATACCTTTTTTTTTCAACCTTTTTTTTTGAATTTAGATCCAGATAAGTTTCAAACATTGCAGCAGTGTGTTGAGAAGTCTCTTTATCTTTACCTCTCCCTCCTCCTCTTTCTTCTACCCCATCTCCTTGCTCCTTTCTGCCCCCACCGCCCTTTCTTGAGGAAAACCTGTCATTTGGTGCTAGAGCCTGAGCTATCTTAGTACCATTGGCTGCTCTTCTACACACACACACACACACACACACACACCTGGTCACACACACATGTGTCTCTTGGGAAAAATCTGTTCTGAAGAGACTGGGTTGAGCTCTTCTGTTCATGCAGACTTGGCTTCCTGAGAGCCAAGGACTTTACATTCTGGCCTGAAGATTGATGGGTGGGCAGCTGGAATGTCTTGTGGCAAAAATGGAGCTCAGAGGTGGCTCATGATAGTTTGTTTTTTTCCCAAAGATCTTTTGCTTTTTTCTCCTTAGGTCTGGATCACCAATGGAGGCCTGGCCAATATTTTTACCGTGTTTGCTAAGACCAAGGTTGTTGATTCTGACAGCTCAGTAAAGGACAAAATCACAGCATTCATAGTAGAGAGAAACTTTGGTGGAGTCACTAATGGGAAGCCTGAGGATAAGTTAGGCATCTGTGGCTCCAACAGTAAGTTGTGTGTGTGTGTGTGTGTGTGTGTGAGAGAGAAGTGAGATACAGTGAGATACAGTGAGAGAGAGAAAGAGAGATACCCTTTAGCCCCATTGTAATATCAAGATAAAATAGCTACTTGTAAATAATGCTACTGTGAACATAGGTTGCATGTATCTTTTCGAATTAGTGTTTTCATTTTCTTTGGATAAATACCCAGAAGTAGAATTGCTGAGTCATTTGGTTTATCTATTTTCAGTTTTTTGAGGAATCTCCATACTGTTTTCCATATGGGCTGCACCATTTTGCAGGCCCATCAACAGTGCACAAGGATTCCCTTTTCTCTACATCCTTGCCATCACTTGTTACTTTACTTTTTGATAATAGTCATTCTGACTGATGTGAGGTAGTATCTCATTGTGGCTTTGATTTGCATTTCCTTGATGATTAGTGCTGTTCACCATCTTTTCATATATCTGTTGGCCATCTGTATATCTTCTTTGGAGAAATATCTTTTCGTGTCTGCTGTCCATTTTTCAATCATATTGTTTATTACTTTTTTTGTTACTGAGTTGTATGAGTTTCTTATATATTTTGGATATCAACCCCTTATCAGATATATCATTTTGAATATATTTTCCCATTCAGTGGGTTGTCTTTTTGTTTTATTGAAGGTTTCCTTCACCATGCAGATTTTTAGTTTAACGAAGTCCCATTCATTTATTTTTGCTTTTGTTTCCCTTACTTGAGGAGACGGATCTAAAAATATATTATTCAGACTGAGGTCAGATAGTTTACTTCCTATGTTTTCTTCTTGGAGTTTTATGGTTTTAGGCCTTACATTTAAATTTTTAATCTATTTTTGAGTTTATTTTTGTATGGTGTAAGGAGGTGGTCCAGTTTCATTTTTTCACATGTATCTCTCTAGTGTTCCCAACACCACTTGTTGAAGAGACTGTCATTACTCCGGTATATGTTTTTACCTCCTTGGTCATAGATTAATTGACCATATAAGTGAGGGTTATTTCGAGGCTCTCTATTCTGTTCCATTGACTATGTGTCTGTTTTTGTGCCAGTACTATACTGTTTTGATTATTATAGCTTTGCAGTATAGTTTGAGATCAGGGAGCATGCCTTCAAGATTGCTTTGACTATTCGGGGTCTTTTGTTATTCAAGATGTCCATCATGAGATGAATGGATAAAGAAGATGTGTGTGTGTGTGGGCACATGTGCCCGCCCCCCACACACACTGAGGACTATTACACAGCAGTGAAAAAGAATGAAATCGCCAATTATGACAACACAGATGGTTTGAGAGAGTATTATGCTGTCAGTCAGGCAGAGAAAGACAAAACAAAACAAATGAACAAATAAACCAAAACAAATTTGTAGAAACAGAGCTAAAGGGATGGTTACCAGAAGGGAGGGGTGGGAGGTGAGTGAAAAGGGGAAGGGGACTATAGTCAGCAGTATTGCAATAAGTTTACACAGTAACAGATGGTTACTAGAATTAGTGTAGTGATCATATTGTAAGGTATAAAATTGTTGAATCATTGTATTGTACACCTGAAACTAATATAAGTAGTATAATATTGTATACCAACTATACTTAAATTTTAAAATTCAAAAAAAAAAAAAATGCCACAATGACTCTTCATAGCATTGCAGAGGAGGTCCTTGAAATTAACTCATTAATTCAACAAACACTGACTGTGCACCTCTCCATGCATCAAGCAATGGTGATTTCAAGGTGAATGAGATAGTCACAGTCTTATGGAGCTTTCAGCCTTATGAGGGAGGTGATAGTGAACACTAAGAAGGATAGTGGGGTGTCCTTGGTAAACATTTCATTACAGAAAACCCCATTATTTCCTGCCTGGGACCTCTTTCTTCCTCTCTCTCCCTCCTATCTGCACAGGCCTGCTTGTAGCCCCTGGTTAGTGCTTGGTTCACTTGAGGCTGGCGTCTTGTAAGTGGCCCTCGACCTTCAGCGGAGTCCTCGTAGGACTCTACTTCATGTGTCTCTTAGCTCAGATCATGGAGTGTTTGTGCTGCAGGAGACTGCATACTGCCCTTGGCATCTCCGGACCCACTTCTGTTTGCCACATCGTTTTGGGGGATGCTGTGTTCTGGATGGTGTTTTTGCCCCACCATCTGCTTGGCTCTGGGGATGCGGGGGTTGAGGGATCAGAGGGCCCCAAGCTCTAACCTGCATCTGACACTTAGAAGCTATGTGACCTTAAACAAGCTAGTTTGCTTTTCTCCAGTTTCCTTACCTAAAAGAAAGGGATGCTAATAAAACCTACCTTGTGAAGGTAACATGAGAAGGGAGGATTACGATGTATGTAAAATGCTTAGTGTACTTTGAAGCTGATAATGTTAGCTGCTGCTGTTACTGATATTGCCACCATGACTAGTGTTACCTATTGAATACTACTCAAAATATTTCAGCAGAGGAAGAGGCATGCTCAAAGTCTCTGAGATAAGAAAGAGCTAGGCATGTTGGTGGGGAAAATGTAGCCAGAGTGACTGATGTAGAGGGAGGGAGCAGGGTTGCTTCAGTGTACCACTTTGGGGGCACTGAGGTCTGGGAAGGTGGTGGACCACTGGAATTGTGCAGTGGCCCTATGAGAGGTGTTGAGTGGCACAAGATGAGGTCAGAGAGGGAGGCAGGGTCCTCTCTAGCAGCCTGTGAAGGAACAAAAGCTGTAAGGAGAAGGCTGGCCTCACAGCTCATGTGCTTAAGCCATAAATGGGGCCCCAGTGGCCAGAGAGATGGGTATGTCACTGTATTTTACAACCGAGTTCTTTGAACACAGCCATAATCATAGAATAAAAGGTCAGCAGACCCTGGTTGCCCACACTTGTTTTGGCTGCTGCTTGGCTACTTGAGCCATGACTTCTTTACCCATCCCTCTTCTCTGATAAGAGTTGCTAGGGGCCACTGGTTTTATATAACATAACATAGAAGAACATACTGTGACAGAAAACAGTAGGGAAGTCCCCATTCCTTCCCTGCATCTGCCCTCACCCCTGCTGTGCTTACTCTGACTGTTCTCATTACACTGACTTTTGCTTCTTCTAGCATGCCAGGTGCATCCTTACTTTAAGGTCTGCTAGTCATCCATAGCTGTGGTAACCCGCCAGAGAAACTGCCCTAGGACTGGACATTTATTACTCTCCTATAGTCTGCGGGTGCTATGAGTTGGTTCAGGTCTGCCATGTGTTTTCTTGAACATGCTGCAGCATGTTCTCCTTACAGTAGATTGTAAGAGCCCAAGGGGCCAAGCCAGACTGAATCGGCAAGGTTAAGGTCTCTCTGCTCATGTTGGATTGGCTCCATGCCCCTGGCCACGGCAAGTCATATGGCCAAACATGGTGTCATGGGCAGGGAAAAACAAATCTGCCCTTCCCACAGAGCCAAAGTTCAGGGTGTGGCTGCATTAAAGCAGAATGAAGTGGGATGGATACTCCCATCTGCCATGGGGGCCTTAGAAAGTACATGCTGTCTTGCTTCTTTGTTCTGTCTTTGACTCATCCTTTAAATGTGATCTTAGGAAAGTCTGACATAAACGCTTAGTAAAAATAGTATTATCCACTCCGCTCCAACCTTCATTTCTGTCACCATGCTGTATTTCATCCATAGCACTTACTACAGTGTTATAACACCTTGTTTATATTTTATCTCCCTAACCAAAGTATGAGCTCCACGTAGACAGAAACCTTGTCTTTCTGTACCTATCCTATTGGTAGATGTAGAATGAATGAATATATGAATGAATGAATGAATGAATGAATTTCATGCCTGCAGATCAAGTGCAGAGTGGTTTGTATTTAAGGCATTCAATTTCATGTGTTTCAGCCTGTGAAGTCCATTTTGAAAATACCAGGGTACCCATTGAAAATGTTCTTGGAGAAGTTGGAGGTGGGTTTAAGGTGAGTTGCCGGCTCAGCCTTCTGTCCAATCCCTGCTTGTAGCAGACCAGCCTGTGCTTGCAAGGTGGAGAGTGGATAAATCGGCTCCCAGAAGAGGAAGTATGTGGTTTGAACTAGGTGCCTTCATTCATCTGTGAGGCTTTGTTTGCCTAGAATAGAATAGGACAGGATTCCTCTCTCCAGTATCCATAGGAAAGCAGGCCAGCAGGCACTAAAGGAGTAAAGGTTCTCTGAACGTACAACCCTGGGTCATTAGTCTCTACCTTAAGTTTTTTTTCTTTGGTGTTAGATTTATTATGATATATTTTATTTACAGATAATTCATATAACATATAATTCACTGTTTTCAGTTGTACACATTGGTGGTTATACAACTATTACCATTGTCTAATTCTAGAACATTTCCATCACCCCAGAAAAAAAATGCCATCCCTCCTTATTTCCTCTTCCCCCATCCCTTTGCAATCACTATTTTACTTTCCGTGTTTATGGATTGGCTTATTTTGAACATTGTATATAAGTAGAATCTATATGTGGCCTTTTGTGTTTAGCTTCTTTCACATAGCATAATGTTTTCAAGGCTTATCTAAGTTGTAGCACTTATGCCTTTTTATGGCCGAATAATATTCCATTGTATGGAAATACCACATTTTGTTTATACATTCATCAGCCAATGGACATTTGTGTTGTTTCTACTTCTTGGCCATTATCAGTGATGCTGCTATGAACACTTATGTATAAGTTTTTGTGTGAACAAATACGTTTTTAGTTCTTTTGGGTGTATATCTAGAAGTAAAATTGCTGGGTCACATGGTGACTGAATGTTTAACTTTTTGAGGAACTGCCAAGCTGTTTTCCACAGTGGCTGCACCACTTTACATTCCCATGGTCAACTTATGAGGGTTCTAATGTCTCCACATCCTCTTTCCCTAATGACTAATGTTGAGCACCTTTCCATGTGTTTATTGGCCATTTGCATATCTTCTTTGGAGAAATGTTTTTTCAAATCCTTTGCCTATTTTTAGATTGGGCTCTTTGTCTTTTTTTTTTTTTTTTTTGGCGGCCATGCTCTAATTTGCTGAATCACCTGGATAAGTATCTACACACTAGGGAGCCTCCTTCCCCACCTTGACTGTGAAGCAGGGATCAGAGCAATACCTTCCTCCCCTCCTGGGTGCCATGAGAATCAGTTAAATGCCATGACAGTGAATGTGGAACAAAGGGTTGTAGAGGAGGAAGGACAAAAAAGAGAGGAGTCTGCATTCAGTGATAGTTTTTTTTTGTTATCAAGTAATCCAGAAGTGAATAGGCTAATTAGAAAAAATAAAGAAAAAAACCTGTCCCTAAGAGAGTTGGCATTCATTGTTCACATTTGGGTGTTTATTTTTCTAGATCTTGATTAAGAGTATATGGTGAGTATATTAAATATTTGGTGTGTACATATAATATAGCCTGCATTTCTTTCATGTATTAATCCTAATATAAAACAAAATTAATTTTTGACTAATAAGGAATTAAAAGCATCTATTTGAGTAAAAAGGAGATGTAGCCCTGGAGGCACAGATTTAAGTAGCAACCCACAACAAAAGAAAATTGAGTGGCTGATGTGAGATAAAAGAGCTTCTTCCTCCAGTCAGAAGGTTTTATGATAGTAAGATCTCTTAGGCATAGAGACAGTTAACTGATACTGTTGAAATTGCTGTTGAAAGAATGGATTGTATCTTGCATCTTGGAAAATTGAGATCAAGACTGTAGTTGTGCAGATTATAGAAGGAGCCCCTTTTCAGATAAGGCTAAACCTATCCAGTCTTTGATCCTCAGGGAATGAGACCTAGTATCAAATCCTTTCCTCCTTTCATTTTATGTATTTATTTTTGTTGTTTTAAATGAAGTTAAGAATAAACTATGAAGAGGCTATGAAGTGAATTTTGTTCATAAAACTATGAGCTGGCTTTTGAAAGCCAATTTGGAATGAGAGAAGAGGGAATAAAGATGGGAGAATTTAGTTCCTCTTCACAGTCCTTATCAGTGACCTCCCATGTCCTGAGATCCATGAAGTCTGAAGTTAGAAGTTAGAAGGTCCTGAGGAGGGAGGCAAGGCAGGATCTTAATATCATACTGCACTGTGACTTACTAATCCCTCTCCCCCATCCAGTGCTGGGGGCTGGGCCTGGCACTAGTGTTCAGCCTTGTCCACCACATCTCCCAACTCTCTTCAGACTGAGCGAGGGATTGGAACCAACATTTATTTTTCCTTTCCAGTAGTTCGAGCAGTTGTTTTCAGTCTCGACAGCCCCACAGGATATGTTTGAGAGATTTTCCCATTCAGCTTATTTAACAAGTAATAATAAATGCAAGTTTGGTTGCATGCTATATTAATGCAAGTCATACATAAATAATCAGTAAAAAGCAATACTGAATTTGCAGTTGAGCTTTTAGGAAAACTATAGAGTTCACAGATCCTTTCTGACCCAGAGCCCAGCCCTGACTTTGAGGCCTCCTAATTGGGCATCATGGGCTTGAGCAGAGGATTGGCATGTCACAACTGTCCTTTAGGAAGCTAGCTCATGTTGGTGGCCTGAGATGCCCTTCCTCGCTTGGATGGCCACATAGACCCAGCCCAGGGATCTCCTTTAGAACCTTTGCTGCCCAACATCCCCTCCCCACTAGAAACACACCCCCCCATTCCCACTAGACTTGTGTACCCCTCCCCTTTAGTCTACCGTCACACCACTGACCACATTTGCCTAATCAGCTGTTTGCCTCTGTGCCCTTTGTGGTCTATAAGGGGATGATTCTATGAATCTAGATAGTTTAATATTTAAGAAACTATGTGTACACAAGTATGTGCTTGTCCCTGATCACTAGCTGCTCACCATCTGTATTAGGTAGGACATTAAAATTGGAAGAGAAGAGAAGCTGACAAAGCCACTTAATAATTGTGTCATTACTGTAGGAATTTGGTGGAGGAGGAGCATGCCACGTCAGTGTAAGGGGTTGGTTCAGTGGAGAGGGCATGGGCCTAGATGTCAGGCAGGTGCTTATTGTGTAACTTGGGAGTCATCTCACCGCTCTGAACCTCAGGTTCTGCATCTGGAAAATGATGTTGAAGCATTGTTGGGAAAGTCTAAGTAGCTTGCAGCATGTACCCAATAAAGCTTAGTTTCTATTCTCTTCCCTGAGGACTAAGAGAATTGGGTTCTTCTTTTAGAATAAGGTTGTCCAGTTCCTTTTTGAGGCAGTGACACCAAGGATATTTGTGAAAGCCATACAATGACAGAGTGACCTTGTTTTGAAGCATTGGGACTGTGTTCTTTCCCTGCTCAGTGAGGACTGGCAGGATGATTAACTCAGCCCAGATGCTGGCACAGAATTCTCTAGAGACTTGCCTTTTGTTTACAAACTTTCTGTTAAAAACTGACAAATACTATTATGGTCTGTCACCGCTGGTCTTCCAGCACAGTGTGAGTAAGCAGGACTCTGAGGGAATAGAATCCACAATGAGCCTCCTACACTTTCTCTGCAGGTGGCCATGAACATCCTTAACAGCGGGCGGTTCAGCATGGGCAGTGGTGTGGCTGGGATGCTCAAGAAATTGATTGGTACGTAAGGCAGGGTAAGGAACCCTTTACAACACAGTCTTGTTCCTGCTGCTTCCACTCTAGCCATGTCCCTGGAGCAAGCTGGTGCTGAGACAGGCCAGCAGGACAAATGGGTTTACTCAAGTTTAGGATCCTGGCTTTGTTTTAGATCAAAGGATACACTAAGTCTGATCATGTTTCAACACTCTATTTTACCTATTCACAGGATAAGGGGAGGGGGGAGTGGACATTTTATTAGCGTTAGAGAGGGGTTGCTGCTCTGTCACTAAGAACAGTACTACTTAGTGAACATCCAGATGTGAGCCACATACCCATAAACATTAGCACTCGTTCTCACAAGATTCCTGTTTTGTAGGTGACTCTTTGCACAGTGGGTGAGGAGTGGGATCAGGTTTAGAACCCACTTCCCTCGGCCTCTGGATCTTCCCTTTGTTTTTTCTGTTAGGATACCTGAAATCTGGATTTTCCTTTGCCAGTGAACTTAAAATAGCCCTATAGGGTTTTTGTTGGGCACAAGATGTCATTACAGTATTTGCTTTGTGGAAGCGACTACAGGGAAATTCAGGGGCCTTGGCTGCAGATGGTGGGGGTTACCTGGGGCCAGAATACCACTGAGTGCTTATGAAGTTCCTCAGAGTTCAAGGCAAGGTGGGGACAGGAAGGCTTTGTTTTGGGCTCTTATGTCCATTTTATAGATGTGGAAACTGAGGCTCAGAGAGGGTAACTGGTTTTCCCAAGGACATGTACCTGGCCTAAAAACTGACCCTTTCAGATTCCAAGCTCAAGCCTTGTCTTACTCCACCAAGCTGTTCCCAAGGCCCTGAAACCCTCTGGACTTCTTCCCTATCTGGAAATTCCTCAGTACAAGAGCTTCGTGGGGGCTCTCATGGTCACTGTCTCCCCAAAAGATGTAGAACCCCCGATGAGATCCCAAGTCACAGAAATGTGTGATTGTGGGTGCCTGTTTACCTTATAGGCCCACCATGGGGAGCAGTTTGTGGTTTGGAGAACACTGACTGTAGTAGGGGGGCTGCTGCTGACTGGGTGGGATGCCACCATATTCAGTTGGGTGCCTTCAGAGCTGGGCCCATGACACAGTATGTGTTTACGAGTATACACATTGAAGCCATAGGCCCAAGTTTTCAAAATAGACTACCTTCCTGCTTTGGTGATGAATAGCTGTTGACAGGTGTGAGTCTGCCCCTGCTTTTATCTAGGGTGTTTATGTGTGCCTAACTTTGTGCTAGGTATCTTCCACCTGCATCTCATGTAATTTTCACAACAATTCTGTGAGGTTGGTGGTACTGTTGAGGGAGGTGAAGCTGCTTGGCCTGGACAACCAGCTAGAAGAAGAGACGCCAGATTCAAACCTGTGTCTGACTCCAAACTCTACTTCCACTCCTGTCTACTGCTATACGCACCACTAGGAGTGGATAGTCTCTCCTCTGACCCAGATAAATTAGAAAGGGTGCGGGGGGGGTGGGGCTCTGTCCCTTAGAGTGTTTGGTCTCAGCAGACCCATTTCATAGTTCTTGCCTGAATGTTTGAAATATAGCGATGATAGCCTTTGGAAACCATCTCAGGACAACCAGAAAGTTGTTCTTTTTAAAAATTCTGCTCTTCTTCAGAAATGACTGCTGAATATGCCTGCACGAGGAAACAGTTTAACAGGAACCTCAGTGAATTTGGATTAATTCAGGTACTGAAGGTTATGTACAAGTGGCACATTTGTTGATTTTACTGTGGGCATTGAAAATATGCTTTCACTGTCTTTACTGGTGACTCCTTTGTAGTGATTGGGAAAGGACTTTCTTTAATGTGATTTCCTTTTATGAATTCTGGAGCTTGGTTCTTTTATGCAGTGAGGCTTTGGACTTAATTACCTTCTCTGCTGTTTGGCAGATTTGGTTCTCAGCACATGTAAATTATTTCTTGCTTGTGCTTTTTTCTGAATACTGCAGGAAAAGTTTGCCTTGATGGCTCAAAAGGCTTATGTAATGGAAAGTATGGCCTACCTCACTGCAGGGATGCTGGACCGACCAGGGTTTCCTGACTGCTCTATCGAGGCTGCCATTGTGAAGGTAATCCCAGCACAGCCAGAGGGAAGCTGAGAAAAGCTCCTTAGCCACAGCTGGTCAATGTGGTCGAGGAAGGAAAAGGACTTCTTTGAGGCCACCCAGTGACTGTCAGAGCTGCTGCCTGGGTTGGTCTCATCCCATGACTGTCAGAGCTGCTGCCTGGGTTGGTCTCATCCCAAAACCCAGTTCTCCGTACCGAGCCTCCCACTCTATCCCCAGCCACACCATTCCCATCCTGAGGTCCTCCCTTTGGAAGGGAGCTGGCACCAGTGATGCCATGTTGACCTTGCTCCTGGGTCCTTGACAGGTGTTCAGTTCAGAGGGCGCCTGGCAGTGCGTGAGTGAGGCGCTGCAGATCCTCGGCGGCTCGGGCTACATGAGGGACTACCCATATGAGCGCATGCTGCGTGACGCTCGCATCCTGCTCATCTTTGAGGTGTGTATATGTCCTGCTGCCAGCTCCACCTTGCTCCACTGTGGACCCTTGAGCTTCCTGGTTCTGGGCCCAGGCTGGCTTGTGCGTTCTCTCATTTGACCCTCCTCACAACCTTGTCTAGACATCATTCTGCTGATGAGGAGGCTGAGGCTGAGAGGCCAAGCAGCACACTCAGGGTCCCACTCCCAAGCCACAGGTCTTTGCCAACTTGCTTCTACCAGCCGAGGTGGGACAAGCAAAGATCTTATAGACATCTGGGTTCAGCCTTGAATGCTCTCTCTGGGTCTGGGTTTTCTCAGTATATTGAGTCAGCTTAACAGGGTGGGTCATCTCTTCTCCAGCCTGACACTTCTCACTCTCTAATTGCTGTCCACCATGAGTTCACAAACCTAAAGAGTCAGTTCATTCAGTATGTGCTGGGAGAAACCCAGGGTGGGAAGGAAAGTAGGGTTGGGGACACAGACACCTTAGACACTATCCTGGAACCTTTGGGGTGCTAGTGATCTTGATTGTGCAGCCTTACTGACCCAGGAGGAAACCAAAAACCAGGGAGTGAGGGACAATGGCATGCCTCTCTTGAGGGGACTGGAGTCTCGAAGCAAGTGCACTTGGCCCTTAGGGTCAGAAGGACTTTGACCAGGCCTAGGGGAGGGCAGTTTGGGCCAAGGGCAGGGAACTAGAACATGCCAGACCCAGACAGGATCTTACCTGCCAGCACCAAGTGAATGGGAATAGAATAAACAAGTCTTTGGAGTAGTGGCCAATCCTGCTGGGTGGGGCTAGGGTAGGTGGTGGAGTATGTGAGGGATAGATGGAGGGGAGACCAGTAGCCAGGTTGTAGAGGACCTTGGATCTTATTGTGAGTGTGGTGGAAGCTATAAAAAGTCACAGCCCTGCTTGCAGCGGCCTCCACACTGCGGGTGAGTGGGCAGTAGCATGGCCTATTCACACACATGCAGTAGGCTGGTGCTGCCCCCTAGGGCAGCCTCTGACCTCTCTACTGCTGGCACAGGGAACTAATGAGATTCTCCGGATGTACATCGCCCTGACAGGCCTGCAACATGCCGGCCGCATCCTGACTGCAAGGATCAGGTAGGTGCCATTTCCACTCTGCTCCTCGAGTCCCTGGGGTGGCAAGGGTGCGGTGAGGCAGTGCAGGCTTACGGAGCTGAGCTTATTTGTTGGCTGGCTGGAGAGAAGGAAGTGGGCAGGAGCCTAGGCTAGTGAGAGTGGGGCCTTGAAAGAGTTCCAGAGCTTGGCCCTCTCCTGAGGGTGATAGGAGGGGCCAGCTGCTCAGGGAATTCCTCATCACCTTGCCCTTGTGATCACTTTCCTGGTAGCCCCTGTTTCCTACACTACAGGAGCTCTGCTTTCAGAACCTGGGGAATGAGATGTGCCCCTTAACAGGTGCTGGACTCCAAGGCCAACACAAGACCAGTTTCTTCTCTCTCTCCCTTGACCTCTTGCTCCCCTTGACCCCCATCCTGGGGCCAGAGAAGTTAGAAATCACTGCTGAAGCCCAAGTATGAGTTGCTCAGATATTTTGCAGATTATTTAATGGGAGAGAACTACCTAGAAGCTGGCTGTGACTCAGCTCCTTGTGGAGGGAGCACATGTGTGTCTCCACCTCAGAGGAGACTGGCTGCTTTCTGACAGGCTGGAAGAGCTTAGACTGCAGCCAGGTGTCCAGCATGCCCAGGCTGGGAGAGGGACACGCCGGGCCTGGATTGGCTTTTTATGGCTTTGCATAGTCAAGGAGTGGGAACAGATCTGGTGCCCTAGATCTCTGGGGTACCAGGGAGGAGAGAGTTGTGTTGTTGGACAGCAGAAGAAGTAGCAGGGCCTTGGGTCATGGGACCCTGGGCTTTCTGCAGTGAGCTCAAACGGGGCAACGTGACCACTATTCTCGAAACTGTTGGCCGGAGGCTTCGGGACTCCATGGGCCGAACTGTGGACCTGGGGCTGACAGGAAAGCTCGGAGCTGTGCATCCCAGTGTTGCGGTGAGTGAGCCCAGCAGGTGTAGCCTGTTGGATATCTCCTTTCCAGAAAGAATGCGACCAGGGGCATTGGGGAGGACCAGCCGGTCTGAAGGACAGCTGATAACCCTTTTTCTCCACCCTGTGATGATGGAGAATAGCCCAGCATGGTATCAGAGCCTGGGCCTTAGATGGGACAGGATGGGCACCATGAGGAGGAGGTGCTGAGCTGAATCTTTTCTTTTGGTCTACCAGGAGAGTGCAAGCAAACTTGAAGAGAATGTTTATTACTTTGGCCGCACTGTGGAGACGTTGCTGCTCCGATTTGGCAAGGTACCCAGGCCCCTGCTGGACCCAGGGATGGCAGGCCCTCTAACTTAGGGGTCAGGAAGATGAGGGTAGCATCTATGAGATGATGTTTTACCAAATGTTCACCTTAGGAACCAGGCCTAGAAAGAAAGCTTTGTCACCATGGAGGGGTGGTTGGGGTGGCAAAGTGGCTGTGACTGCTTGTCCAAGGGGCCACTCAGCTAGCTGAGTGATCAACTTCCAGGTGAAGAGATGCTCCCTGCATTTAGAGGGAGCCCTACTGGGGCCTGAATCTCAGGACCTGATCTGTGAGGTTCTTGCTGCTGAAGGTGTATTAAGCACCAGCCTCTGGTCTCAGCCAGGTTCCTAGAACCTGGTCTTGCCTTGACTCCTCCCCAAATCTAGACAGAACGAAGGGAAAACAGAAGGCGTCCATGAGCCAACCTCCTACAACCCCCATAGGGAAAGGCAATATTAGCCCCTCCCTGCCAGGACATAAAGTGAGGCTCAGAGATGGGCAAAGATGTGCCTGAGAATGTGTGTGTGTGTGTGTGTGTGTGTGTATGTTTTGAGTGGTCCCAGGTAATGGGTCTCCATCCTGGGCCTCTGTGTTCCCAGACCATCGTGGAGGAGCAGTTGGTCTTGAAGCGGGTAGCTGACATCCTCATCAACCTATACGGCATGACGGCTGTACTGTCTCGGGCCAGCCACTCCATTCGAGCAGGACTTCGGAACCATGACCATGAGGTGAGCCCTGCCCTACTCCACCTTACCCACATATAGGCAGCCTCCTGCTTGGCTTTGTCCTACTGCACTTTAGTGAGGCCCGATGGTTGGGAGAAGGGGTCAGTGGGTGGCATGGCTCAGTCAGGAAATCTCAGGTGAGAGGGCTGGGCAAGTCAAGGGCTCAGCACCCACTTGTAGTCCCTGAGTGGGTAAAGTGCAGGGTCCATAAAGCAACTGACTTGGAGGCTAGCGAGTTTGCTGATTTGTGGCTGTGGCCTGTGGTGAGCACTGCCAGCTCTAATGGGAGGGTTTGTACTGCTCAGGACACCGCCATTCCCTTTCATCTTCCTACTTGACAGAATTGGGTGGGTGAGTAATAGAGTCCCAAACCCAGCGTCCTTACCCTGTCTGCCCTCCTCACCCTGCTGGAGGTGGTGGGTGCAGTCACTGAGTGCCTGCTATGTGTTTGGTCTTTACATGCATTGTCCTACAGTAGCCCATGGCCACAGGAATTATGATGTCCATCTTGCAGAGGAGAAAACTAAGACTCAAAGATGTTGAATAACTTGCCCTTGGGACAGAGATAGTTTGGCTCAGGGCTAGAATTAGAACTTATTACTGTGTGACTTCTGAGCCTGGCCTTTGACCCCAGCCAACTGCCTAGTAGTTCTTTGAAGCTCAGAAGTCAGACACCAGGGAGGGAGTGCCCATGGCCCAGAGATGCCAGGGTTCTCTCCAACTTTGGTTCTGGCAGGTTCTTTTGGCCAACATCTTCTGCGTGGAAGCTTATTCCCAGAATCTCTTCACCCTGTCTCAGCTGGACAAGTGTGAGTAAGGTGGCTGGGGGGAGGGAGGAAAGGGTCTGATTCCAGGCAACTGACGGTGAGCTGTTTCTGGACCCTGTCAGGCTCCCAGGGCCTGCTGGCTACTTAAACTTCTGCCTTGAGTAGGACTCATGCTGACTTGCAGCGAGGCCTGCTGGGCAGGAGCATATACCTGCAGATGAGAGCTCTGTCAGAGACCCCGTGCAGGCCCTGCTGGCATCTGCCTCGGGAAGGTTCACAAAGGAGACATTTTACCTGCCTTTAAACCCCTGCAATGCAGTGGAAATGAAGCTGCTTTTCTCACAGATGCCCAGGTTGCAACCCTAGACCATGTAGGGGCTTTGCTTGTGCTGCTCAGTTTGTCTAGAATGCTCTTCCTCTTCCATAGCCATATGGCCATGTCTTAGAATGTACAGCTCAAATTCTTCTGACCCTTACAGTCCTGCTGACTTCAAAGCTTTGTGTTATGTGTCCCCCATACAGCCCAGCCCTGTTGCCAAGAGATGATGGTGAAGGGCACATAATTTGTAGTTCCTGGCTTTGGGCACTGGCCCGTTAATGTGCTATGTAGTATGAGGCAATAGTTTCTCCTGCAATAGGTTTGAATCGCAAAAGGGTCTTTTATTGAGCAGGTGCCTTCTCCTGTACTCCTTCTCTCATAAGATCTGGAGTTTTTAGGGATTAATAGGATGAGCCCTTTGTTATTCAGAATGAAGCCTGTATTACTTCCTGGGGGTTTAGAGGGGTGGTAGAGTCACCCACAGGCTGACGTTGCTGGAAAAAAATGCTTCAGCAATATTTCTATTATCACAGTGCAGAAACATCATCCACTGCCTCTTTTCCCCTCCCAGATTCTCCAGAAAATCTAGACGAACAGATCAAGAAAGTATCCCAGCAGGTCCTAGAGAGGCGAGCATACGTCTGTGCCCACCCTTTGGACCGGATGTCCTGAAGCAGAGGGATGATATATACTGCTGCTGCCACCCCCCAGGCCATAGCCTGTTGCTGGACAACTTTCACTCTTTTTGCTAGAAGATATAGAACTTGGAGTTATTCCAACTTGAGCCATTTCTTCCTAGTCTTCACCTGAAGGCTCCTATGGGAGCCTTGTCTAGGCTTTGACCTGTGGCCACTACTGCCTGACATGATCGCAGGATCTGAAGAGAGGTGGAGAGAGAATGAAATTGCTGAGACCTGCGATCTGAGGATATACTGCTAGTTTAGGAGACTTCACCGTGGAAACTGGGACTGGTGCTGCTTCCTTTGTGGCTTGCAACTGTGGGGACCTTTTCCAGGCATGCTTAGCCTTTTCTGCTAGGCCACACATTCTCCAAGAAACACCTTGAAAACTGTGTACACGTCATTTATTCATACTAGAAGCAAAATGCACTTAAAACATGTGCCAGGAACCATTTATTAAAAAAGAATGTAAAATGGCAGTTTGTATTTACCCTTCAAGCATTTGCTGTACTAGTTGCATTTTCTTTCAGAACGCGACCCTGAGAACCACCCTTTGGTCATGGCTTCCAACTCTTTTTGTCCTCACCCCATGAGAAGAAAGCCCTCAAAGCTGAGCGGCAGGTGCCCAGTACAGGACCATGGGGGTTATGAACCCTCTGTTTGGTCCTTCTCAGGTGATGGGTGGAAAACCACATTGCCTGGTATAAGACAACATATTTTTGTTCCCCACCTGGGCTTTTTTTCTTTCTTTGCAAGGATTGGCCTCTACTTTTGAAGTGAGGGAAAAAGTATTTTTAATTGGCACTAAAAGGCCTCTGCATTTCTCCAGAATGCTCCCTTCTGTTATTTCTAGATGTACTGGGTCCCAGCATGCTTATGGCAGGTTTCAAGCTTTGGTCTGGTTCCTGGGTAGTTTGGGGCTCCTCCCAAAAAAAATCCATTGTAGATGTTGTCTTGAGGTAGGAGGAGGAAGCTAAGCTGTCTCCTATGATGCAAGAAACAGAGAGAAGATTGGGAATGATAATGCCTGAGCTGGCCTAGTGGGGTTGCCTGAACATTCTGCCAGGGTTTTGGTAGCTAATCTTCAAGAGGAGAACGTTTATAAATATTGTAACTTTGGAAATAACTTTCCAATGAAATTCAAAGTTCCTGAGGTATTTCGTTGGCAAGGAGGCATTTTGCACAAAATGGAAAGTACATATCTTTTCACATAGTGCTAGGGAAAGGAGGTTCATGGAGCTCCTTTTCAGGGAAAAGCTTGGGAAGCTTGCAAATTTCACTCCCTTTGGACACGCCTCACTCTAAGCCTTGTGGCATGTAAGTCTCATGTCAGCAGCAGGTTCTCTCTTCGTCCAGTTGAATTTAAAAGGCTGAGGCCACCAGTTTAAGTCTCCCTTTTCTACCTGCATTTCTGAGATTTTCTTAAACATGTTGTGGGAAAGGGGGGCCCCAGCAAGCACTTGTTATATGTTTTCAGCAATATGCACAGGCTACTTGAGATGCCTAGGGAACTTGCGCATAGAAGGCTTGCAATAGAGCTCACCAGAAAACTCTGGATAGTGAGACAAACCTAGCATTCCTGGGCTGGACCACAGCAGTGACTCGGAGCCTGGGACACACCAAAAGGTAGCAGATCTTCACACAGCTCCAGAGCCCGGGGCTTGTTCTGAAGGGAGGCAGCAAGGTCCAAATGAGGGGAGAGAGAAATTTCAGCAGCCTGTCAGTACTTCCTCCTATTTCATGGAGCTGTCACCAGCTTCACTTGGGAGTTGGGGAAAGAAAGAAATTCGTCCTGTTTATCTCATCTTGATTTCTGAGAATGTTCTATGTTCATCTATGTTCATCTATGGATGAATGTGCTCAGAAGGTACAAACTTTCAATTATATAAGTCATGGGGTTGTAGTATACAGCATGTAGTTAATATTTGAAAGTTGCTAAGAGTAGATCTTAAAGCATTCTCAGCAGAAGAAAAAACTTTGCTATGTGTGGTGGTATATGTTAACTAGACTTACTGTGATCATTTCACAATATATAAAAATATTGAATCATGTTGTAAATCTGAAACTAATGTAATATGTCAGTTATATCTCAATTAAAAAAAATTAACACATGCCAGGAAACAGGACCAAAGGGTGAAAACCAAGAGAAAAGGCAGACAATAGAAAGAGACCCAAGATAATCCATATATTGATTGATCAGACAAAGACATTGAGGTACTTATAATTAATAAAATGAGATAAGTAAATGAAAAGGTAGAGAACCAAGATACTGAAATCTATAGGAAAATCAAATGGTCATTTTAGAGTCAAAAAAATAAAATCATTCACTGTATAGGTTTAATAGACTAGACAAATAGCAGAAGAAAGGATTAATGAGTCAGAAGAGAGATTGGTTGAAAATATCCAGATTGAATCACACATATATACACAAAAGATGGAAAATAAAAGTATCAGATATATAAGCAATAAGATATAGCTCATCGTAGAAATATCTTGTCATTAGAATTCCAGGAGAAGAGAGAGAGAGAATATGAATAGAACAGAAGTAATATCTGAAGAGAAATAGTGGCCTAGAATTTTTATGATTGAAAGATATGAAGTCACAAGTTCAATAAGCTCTACAATCCTATAGAAAGATAAATACAAAGAAAAACACATATAAGAACATCATAGTAAAACTGCTGAAAACCAAAGAAAAGGCGAAAAATTATAGAACTCTCATATATTTGCTGATGGCAGTATGAAGGTACAATCACTTTGGAAGTGTGGTAGTAAACATATACCTTCTCTGTGGTATACCAATAATTTTACTACATATACCAAAACATATACCAAATAATTTTACTACAAAATGTATGCCCAAGAAGGATGAGTATATAGGTCAAACAAAAAGGATCTGCACAAAAATGTTAGCCATAATAAACTGCTCCCCCCCCCAAATTTGAAAACAAAAATGTAAATCAGGAGAATACCTAACTAATTGCAGCATTACACAACAGAAAATTCAGCAATAAATATATATGTATGTAATAACATTTATAAATATGTGCTGAAAAGGAGCCAGTGCAAGAGTGCATACTGCATGGTACCATTATATGAAGTTTAATAACAAGCAAAACTAATATATTGACAGAATTCAGGATAGTAGTTAACTCGGATGAAAGAATCGTTCTGATGTCAGAAATATGGCGGAGTGAGAGACATCCCCAGATCGCTCCCCTTGAAACAACAATAAGCTGAACATCTAAAACTCAACAAAAAACACCCAAACTGCACAACAGCATGTCTGAGCGTGGGGTCTGTGCATAAGAGCTACCATAGGTCAGAGCCCCAGGAGTCCAGTGGAAGACTGAGAGAAACAAAGAAGCTGCTTCTCGCAGCCAGAGCTCCTTGCAGAAGGAGGAGGAGGGGAGAAGCTGCAGTGGGTTCCCTGAACAGCCCTGCCAGGAAGAGCTCTGAGCTCCACATTGCCAGAGGCAGTGCCCAGGCATCAAGGCACAAAGCAGAGAAGTGGGGATGGCAGAGAAACAAGTTGATTATTGCCAGCTGGGGTTGCAAAACGCGAGGCTGAGCTGCAGACCTCATCCCACAACCCAGAGGACCCCTCCCACATACCCTCTGAGACAACACCGTGGATCCTACGGGAATCTGAGCTAAGGCTACCGAAACTGTCACTAACACTGATAGGAACTGAGACTAAGGGTAGCGAGTGTGAGTGAATACAAGAAAAAAAGGCATTATTAAGACATTATATAAAGCAAGGCTCCAAGCGGCTTAGATATCACCTACTGGAAACTAAAAGAAAAACTCCTGCTTTGCAGCAGGCTAAAAAGAGACCTTTATATAATAAATCTTTCTAGAAAAAAAAAGCAGAATACACTTCCATTAATGCCTAGGTAGAGAAATAGTCCATTAAACACCGTGAACAACCAAGGTGACAAGGCAGCTCAGAAAGAAAGAGAAAAATCTCCAGAAAATGAGCTTACAGACATAGAAATATGCAACTTAAGTGACAGAGGCTTCAGGATAGTACTTCTGAAAAAACTCAGTGAGTTCTGAAATGAGTCATATCAACAATTTCAGAAATTGCAAAAACAACTAGATGAGCAGAGCAAGGAGATTGAAAACCTCAAAAAGAACCAAATAGAACTTCTGGAGATAAAAAACACACTGCAAGAGTTGAAAAATGAAATAGCAAGCTTGGGAAATAGAGTCAATGAAATGGAAGAAAAGATCAGTGATATCAAAGACAGAAATCTAGAAATAGAAGAAAGAAGAGAGAAACTGAAGAATGAAAAATAGTGAAAGAGAAATACAAGAACTAAGAGATACCATCAGGAGAGGAAACAAGAATAATGGGCATTACCGAAGGCGAGGAAAAGGAGCAGGGACTAGAAAGCATTTTCAGACAAATAGAGGACAAGAATTTCCCAAATCTAAGGAATAAGCTGGAGCTTGGAATTCAAGAAGTCAACAGAACACCCGATTATCTCAACCCAAAGAGGCCTTCACCAAGACACACTGTATTAAAGTTATCAAAAATCAATGACAAAGATAGAATTCTCAGGGCAGCCAGGGAAAAGAAAACAGTAACGTATAAAGGAAAACCCATTAGATTGTCATCTGACTTCTCAGCGCAGATCTTACAACCCGGAAAGGAATGGAATCAAATATTTAGGAACTACCAGCCTAGAATAATGTATCCAGTTAAGCTTTCCTTTAGATATGAAGGAGAAATTAAGACCTTTTTAGACATACCAAATTTGAGGGAATTATCCACTATGAGGCCTGCACTACAGGAAATTTTGAAAGGGGTCAGCTCACCTAGAACAAAATAACAACAACAACAACAACAAAAATGCATAATTAGGTTAAAGTGACTATCAGGCAAATAGAAGCAGAGGAGTGCAACCCTTACTAAGAACAGGGCATTATAAGCTTAAATAATAATAAGAAAATTGCTATAGCAAGATAGTAATGAATGTTCAGCATACATAGAAACAAATTGAGATAACAATTACTGAAAAGGGGAGGATTCAAAGATCCAAATTCACAAAGGGGAAAAGAGATTAGGCACACACAAAAGAATGGACAACTGTATATATATAACTATCTTTTTCATATTTGTAATGACAACCATACATCATAGATTCAGAACCGAAGTATATAACATAAAACAAGAATAATCAGAGGCAAAACCCACAAAAGCCAACCAAAATAGAGAAAACAGAAACACAAGGACAAGGAAGCAATGGAAACACCGAGCTATCAGAAAGCAAAACATAAAATGGCTATAAGAAAACCTCATATTTCAACATTCACCCTAAATGTAAATGGACAACTCATGAATAAAAAGGCACGGAGTTGCAGATTGGATCAAAAAACAAAACCCAACCATACGCTGCCTCCAGGAGACACATTTCAGATCCGAAAAAAAATAGACTCAAAGTGAAAGGGTGGAAAATGATATTTCATCAAATGTCATTCAGAGAAAAGTGGGAGTAGTGGTACTAATATCGGAAGAAATAGACTTCAAAATAAAAAAAAGTAAAGAAAGATACTGCAGGACACTTCATAATGATAAAGGGAATCATGCACCAAGAAGACATAATAGTTATTAATATCTGTGCTCTCAGTCAGGGAGCCCTGAAATATGTAAAGCAATTACTAACAGAACTAAGGGAGAAACAGACTAAAACACTATTGTAGTAGGGGACGTAAATACCCCACTGTTGGATATGGACAGATCATCCAAACAGAAAATCAATAAGGAAATAACATCTTAAACGACACATTAGACCAATTGGACATAACTGAAATATATAGTGCCTTCCATCCCAAAACAGCTGATTATATATTTTTCTCTAGTGTAGATGGAATATTCTCAAGAATCGACCACATACTGGGACACAGAAATAGCTACAACAAATATGAGAGGGTTGAAATCATACCAACCATATTCTCTGATCATAATGCCTTGAAACTAGAGATCAACTGCAAAAAGAAAGTGGGAAGGACCACAAATACATGGAGATTAAACAACATGCTACTGAAGAATAATGGGGTCGGAGAAGAAATAAAAAGAGAGATCAAGAGATACATAGAAACGAATGATAATAGTACAACATATCAAAACTTTTGGGACATGGCAAAAGCGGTTATAAGAGGAAAGTTCATATCATTACAGGCCTATCTCTAAAAATAAGAATGAGCCCAAATAAACAACTTAATGCTTCATCTTAAAAAACTAGAAAAGGAAGAACAAATGAAGCCTAAAGTCAGCAGAAGGAAAGAATCAAAATTAGAGCAGAAATAAATGAAATTGAAAACAACAACAAAAACAAAAACAATAGAAAAAATAAATACAACAACGAGCTGGTTCTGTGAGAAGGTTAATAAAATTGACAAACCCCTGGCTAGACTCACTAATGAAAAAAGAGAAAGGACACAAACAAAATCAGGGATCAAAGAAGGGAAATGACTACTGACATTGCAGAAATACAAAGGATCATGCAAGACTACTATGAAAAATATATAACACCCAATTTAATAACCTAGAAGAAATGGACCAGTACTTAGAAAAATACAATCATCCTAGACTGAATCAAAAAGATCTGGAAAATCTAAATAGACTGATCAGCAGTATGGAAATTGAAAGAATCATCAAAAACCTACCAAAAAGTAAAAGTCCAGGACCAGCTGGCTTCACTAGTGAATTCTACCAAACATTCAAAGATTTAATACCTGTTATCCTCTAACTCTTCCAAATAATCGAAGAGGAGGCAATACTTCTTATTTTATGAGGTCAATATTACTCCGATACCAAAACCTAGTAAAGATAACACACACACAAGAAAAGAAAACTACAGACGAATATCTTCATGAGCACAGATGCAAAAATCCTAAATAAGATACAAGTGAACCAAATACAGCAACATATTCAAAAGATTATACACCATGATCAAGTGGGCTTCATCCCAGGGGCACAGGGATGTTTCAACATACCAAATCGATTAATGTGATACATCACATAAACAAATTAAAAATAAGAATCATATGATCATATCAATAGATGCAGAGAAAACCTTCGACAAGATACAGCATCCAGCTATGATCAAAACACTTCACAAAATTGGTATAGAAGGAAAGTACCTTAACATAATAAAGGTCGTATATAACAAGCCCTCAGCCGACATTATACTTAATGACAAAAAAACTAAAAACTTTCCAAGATCAGGGACAAGGCAAGGCTGTCCACGATCACCACCGTTATTCAATATAACATTGGAGGTCCTAGCGAGTGCAATCAGGCAAGAGAAAGATATAAAAGGTGTCCAAATAGGAAAAGAAGAAGTCAAACTGTCACTATTTGCAGATGCCATGATTCTCTATATACAAACCCTAAGGACTCCACAAGAACACTACTAGAAACAATAAGCAAGTACAGTAAAGTTTCTGAATCAAAATCAATGATCAGAAATACATAGCTTTCCTATACTCTAATAAGGAATGGTCAGAAAAAGAAGTGGAAAAATAATTCCTTTTGCAATTGCAGAATTGCAAAATAGAATAAAATACCTAGGAATAAATCTAATGAAACATGTGAAGGACCTATATGATGAATACTATAAGACCCTATTAAAAGAAATCCAAGAAGATACAAAGAAATGGAAAGATATTCCGTGTTCTTGGATTGGAAGAATCAACATAGTTAACATGACCATATTACCTAAAGCATTATACAGATATATTGCGATCCCCATCAAAATCCCATCGGCATTTCTGAAAGAAATAGAACATAAAATAATCAGATTGGTATGGAAGCATAAAAGACCCCAAATTGCCAAAGCCATCCTGAGAAAAAAGAATGAGGCCGGAGGCATCACTCTGCCTGACTTCAAATTATACTACAAAGTGACATTAATCAAAACAGCGTGGTATTGGCAGCAAAACAGACACACAGACCAGTGAAACAGAATCCAAAGTCCAGAAGAAAACCCATGTTTATATGGGCAAATAATTTTTGACAAAAAAGCCAAAAATATACAGTGGAGAAAGGAAAGCCTCTTCAATAAATGGTGCTGGGAAAACTGGAAAGCCACCTGCAAAAGAATGAAACTAGACTGTTGTCTATCACCACACACCAAAATTAACTCAAAATGGATTAAGGACCTGGATATAAGACTTGAAACAATAAAATGCATAGAAGAAAACATAAGAACTAAACTCAAGGACCTTGGGCTTAAAGAGGATTTTATGAATTTGACCTCAAAAGCAAGGGAAGTAAAAGCAGAAATAAATAAATGGGACTACATCAATCTGAAAAGCTTCTGCAAAGCAAAAGAAACCATTAATGAGGTAAAGAGACAACCATCCAAATGGGAAAATATATTTGCAAGCAATGCTTCTGATAAGGGCCTAATATCCAAAATATAAAAAGAACTCATCCAAGTCAGTAACAACAAAACAATCCAATCAAAAAATGGGCAGAGGATCTGAACAGACACTTCTCTCAAGAAGACTTACAAATGGCCAATAAACATATGAAAAGTTGCTCATCATCGCTAGCTATTATGGAAATCTCAATCAAAACCATAGTGAGATACTATCTCACAGTTATTAGAATTGCTGTTATCATCAGAACAAGTAATAACAAATGTTGGAGAGGATTCGGAGAAAAAGGAACCCTCATCCACTGCTGGTGGGACTGTAAATTGGTACAGCCACTATGGAAAACAGTATGGAGGTTCCTTAAAAAAACTATGAATTGATTTACCATTGATCCAGCAATCCTACTGGGTATTTACTCCAAAGACTTGAAAACTTATATCTGAAAAGATATTTTCACACCTATGTTCATAGCAGCATTCTTCACAGTGGCCGGGACATGGAAGCAACCGAAGTGTTGGGTAAAGAAGCTGTGCTACATATATACAGTGGAATATTACTCAGCCATAAGAAGAGATGAAATACTGCCATTTGCGACAACCTGGATGGACCTTGAAATAATCATGCTAAGTGAAATAAGCCAGGTGGTAAAAGTTGAAAACCACATGATATCACTTATATGTGGGATATAAATCTAAAAGCAACAAAGGAACAGGACAGAGTCACATGGACATGGACAATGGAGTAGTGGTTATCAGAGGGTAGGGGGATAGGGCAAGAGGGGAGGTAGACTGGGTAAAAGGCATCAAATATGTAGTGACAAACACACAATCAATATATATATATGTATTACTGTCAAATTGTACATCTGAAACTTACTGGATTTTGTT
Organism: Pteropus medius; assembly: GCF_902729225.1. Taxonomy (NCBI): domain Eukaryota; kingdom Metazoa; phylum Chordata; class Mammalia; order Chiroptera; family Pteropodidae; genus Pteropus; species Pteropus medius. Next base: position 76,845 of record NW_024349800.1, on the reverse strand, counting down.
AACCAATGTCACCAAAATAATAACAATAATAATAATTTTAAAAAATTATGATGAACAGCACAGAAAATAGAGTCAATAATATTGTAATAACTGTGTGATGCCAGGTGTGTACTAGAGTTATCGGGGGGATCACTTTGTATATTATATCGATTTCTAACTATATACGTATATGGTATAAGTATATGCTAACTATATGCTATATACTTGAAACTAATATAAAATAATATGGAATGCCAATTTTAATTGAAAAATAAAATTTTTTAAAAAATTGTGATAACTCCTGAGGTTTCTGAGACATATCTCCAAATTGCTATGAGAACAGATTGTACCAATTTATAATACTAGGCAGAAAACCCTTCATTTTGTCCACTTCACAATACATTTTTACTTGTATAAAATTATAGACTATGTGCACTTTATTAAGCTTGCCTATTTGTAAATCTACCTGTAAAATAATAAACCGGAAAAGGATAATTTTGAAGTTAATGTTTTTCTTTAACTCTTTAAAAAACTTATGTTTTTATTATTTGCCAATGTACCCTCATACCTATACAAAAAATAACACATCATCATGTTTGTAATAAAAATTTAAATAAAAGAAAAAATTGTTCTACATCCTGATCTGAGTTATGGTTTTACAGGTATATATATATATACATAGATAAAAATGAATGAGGCTCTACACTTTAGATTTATGCATTTTACTAATTTTAATGTATACATCTAAAAAATATTACCAGAGGTAAAGAGGGACCTATCAAAGTTATAAAAGAATTGAAGCAATAGCATAAAACAGTCCTAAGTGTGTGTGTGTGTGTGTATATATATATATCACATATATAAAACAGAAACACACACAGAAGAGGAGATTGAAACAACTCCATAATCATATTTGGAGATTTTAACAGACTTTATCTAGTAACTGAGAGAAGAAACAATTTAAAGATAAGTAAGGATATAGAAGATTTGAAAAAAATAGTTGGCATAATTGACACATAGAACACTATATCAATGACAGGATACACATTTTTTTAAAGTATACTGGAACATTTACCAGAACTGACATATGTTGAATCACAAACCCCAACAAAGGACAGAAATTATACAAAATATATTTTTTGATAACAATGAAATCAAGGTAGATCTCAATAACAAAAAGATATGGGTGACTGAAAAATCCTAAAGTATTTAGAAATTAAATAATATACTATTAAATAATTTATGTATCAAAGAGGAAATGAAAATGGAAATTAGAAATATTTTTAAGTGAGTCATAAAAATATGGATAAAAGGGAATTTATAGACAGAATGAATATATTACAATGATGAATGCCTGAAAATCAATTATCTAAACATTCATCTGAAGATGGAAAAAGACTAAATTAAATCTCAAAAAATAAAGAAGGAATAAACAAAAATCAATGAAATAGAAGATATATGTACAATATGGAAATCAAAAAAGCAACAGAGAACATTGGTTCTTTTAAGACAATAATACATTCATAAATGCAATTTCAATAAAGATCCCAATCACTCATAAACAGACAGGCATAAATGGCAACTCCATTTGACATATTTGGCAATATAGATTATTGGGGAAGGGATGGACTTTAGAGTTGCTGGTACCATTGGTCATGTGGAAGAAGTAAAATTAGACTTCTACCTTCATACAAAAATAAATTTCTGATGGATTAGAAATTTTAAATGATAAACAAAATCTTAAATTTTTTTAGAAGAAAATATTTTTATGATCCAGGGGTACAAAAAGACTTCTTAAGTAAGGCAAAAAACTTGTCATAAGAGAAGAAATATTTACAGAACTTACAATAACTTTTATCCATTAAGAAACACCAGTAAGAGAGTGAAAAGCTAAGTCTGACTATACCATGTGTGCATGGAAGGAGAAAAATGAGAAATCATTCATGGTTAGTGGGTATATATTGGTATAAACATTTTGGAAAATAAAGGATTATCCTGGCAAGTGGAAGTACCACTGAGCAATTCTAATCCTAGGTGTATATGAATGTGTGTGTGTGTGTGTGTGTGTGTGTGTGTACACTATATACACTGTATATATATAGTGTATTTTTAAAGAAAAGATGTTAATGTTTGTAATTATATTGTTTAAATAGCAAAACATAAGAATACAAATAACCACCAATAAGTTGTACTACATTTCTACACCTAGACACATAAACATGGTTAAATCTCAATACTAAGCAAAAATTAAAACTACAGATTATATACAATATCATTACATTTTATAACATTCAAAGATAGGCAAATTTAACCAAAATGTTTATGAATATATACATATGTAGTAAACTTTAAGAGAAAAGCACAAGTGAAAGATAAAGTTCAAGATGGTGGTAACTTATGGGGTAAAGGGTTAAAGATGGGAAAGGATACTATAAAAGAAAAAGTATAAAAGTATTGATAATTTTGATTTCTTAAGCTGGATAGTGGGTGTAATGGGTGTAAGATGCTGGCTTTATTATCTTTAACAGTACATACATATGCTCTTATATGCATATCCAATAAAAGTATTAACAAAACTATATCATTTATGAAAATAAAATAGGAACTTATGAGAATTTCTGGAAAGTAAAAACAGGACTATTACAATTTAAAATTATAAATTATAAATTTTAAATTGTGGTCACAGAGGAAGATCAAATTAGTGAAGTGGAAGATTGAGCAGGACGCAATGCAAAAGACCAACAAATACAAATTAAAATTGGAAAATCCATGGAGGAAGGATCTTTAAGTTTCAATGAAAACAAAATGCTCCCATCTGGACACATAGATGTGAACACCAATGATTAAAGTTTTAAAAGACTAGAGGGAGTCATAGTTGAGTTAAAAAGGCAAAAGAATCAGATGAGCAACTGCCACTCTTGATTTGAGAAAGCAATGGGTTTGGTGGTGGTGATGGTGTTGTGTATGTTTGTGTGCACGCGGCACAAAGATTTGAAACTATAATCCTTAAAATAGCTCATTTGTTATTCAAATGCAAAGACAGAATGACGACTTTGGATCTGCAGGCACCCTGAGAGTTTGTTATCCACAAAAGTTTCTGAAAATAAAAAATAGTAAAGCAAAGAATAAAAAGCAGACATAAGGCCTCCAAAGAGCAAACACAGAAATAAGTAAAAGTTGTAGCTGGCCAGGAGGAATATAAGACTTCTCATATGGTAGAGTAAGGAGCTCAATCCTTTCCTCAAAAGCAATGATAAAACTGGAAAAAATTATCAAAAGCAACCGCTGGAAATTGTCCAAAGACATACAATAAACAGAGAAGTATCTACTCATAATCTACTGAACCTTAGGTAAGAACAGTAGAAGTTAGTGTCACTTTTGTCACCTGGGTGCAGTCAGAGCAGTAGTTCTAGGGTAGGGTAAGTCTAGTGTGGGGTAAGCAGTTGCACTGCTTACTGAGTATAGGCTCACTTGATTGAGAATGGATCTTTAAAAAACCCAAGTGCATGGTTAACTGTAAGTAACAATAGCAATCTCAGCAGCCAACAAACAGGAAAGGCCAGCTGCTTATTGACCCTGAGGTTGCAGTCTTAGATGGGGCAAGCAACAGGTTAGCAGTTAATCAGAATTTAATAGGAAGACACAGGAAATGAGACAGCCACAGAGGACCTAATAAGCTCTTCACACAATCCTTTCTGACTGCTTGTCTGCACATGTAGAGGAGATATGAGATGGCCCAGTGGAAAGTAAAAAAAGCATACTTTGAATGTACTCCTCCTCTGTCCACATACGGGTCTATTGATAGATATTGGAAGCCTAGTCTCAAGGTGTTTGAGCACAACTTCTGACCAATTATTGGCTGATGTAGACACAGGAGTGACCCTAACGAAGCCAGGCTTGAAAATGAAAACAATGTAAAAAACAGATGATCAGCAGCCACACATCATTAAGGAGACAGATACCTCAGATTTAGTGCGGCCAAATTACTAAACAGTTGCCGCCACCCACGTCCCCTCTGGGGGAAAAAGAATCCAGAGTTGCAGGAATATATTTCAGATGTCCAGTTTTTGACTAAAAATTAGGAAATATGCAAAGAAATAGGAAATGTGTAAACCTTATTCAAAATAAAAGTCAGTAGAAACTGAGTGAGTCCAGCTGGTTGATTTAGCAGACTTCAAAGAAGCTGTTATTTTAAAAAAGAAAGGAAATTATTTCAAAAATTTAAGGAAAGTATACAACGAGTCAAGAAATATAGACAATCTGAATAAAGAAATATTTTCAAAAAGAGCTAAATGAAAATTCTACAGTTGTAAAGTATAGTAACTGAAATGAAAAATTCACTAGAGGGATAAAACAGCAGATTCAAGGTGACAAAGAATCTGAACTTGGACATAGATCAATAGAGATTATCCAGTCTGAAGAACAGAAATAGAATTTTAAAAAATTAATAGAGCCTCAAGACCTGTGAGACATCATTAAGTGAACCAGCATACACATAATGGAAGTCTGAGAAAGGAGGAGGAGAGAGGAAGAAGAGGAAAAAGAATATTTGAAGAAATAAAGACCAGAAACGTTACCAATCCAGAGAAGCTCAATGAACCTTAAGTGGAATAAGTATAGAGAGATCCCCACCTGGACATATTAGAGCCAACAGTTAAAAGAAAAAGACTGTGGGGGCGGCTCCATAGTGTAGTGGTTAGCACATCTGCTTTACATGCAGAAGGTCTGGGTTCGTGCCCCAGGTGGAGCCAAGGACCAAGCCCCGGCTGCGCCAGGCCCCAGGTGCTCCAGGCCCCAGGTGTGCCAGGCCCTGGGTACATGCTGTGAGCGTGTGGAGGAGATGCCCTGACTTCAGAAATCCAGTTGTTAACAGTAAATGGCAATGTCTATAGGCCAGGGGTGGAAGTATGTGTGTGGAGGGGGAATTAAAAAGGGGGAAAAATTAATTAATTAAAAAAAAGGCTGAGAAAATCTTGGAAACAGTAAGAAAATGACTTATGTACAGGGGAATAATAATATGATTAATGGCTAAATATCAGGAATAAGACACCAGAACACATGGTATTGTCAAAGTGCTGAAAAAAATTGTTGGTGAATACCAAGAATTCTATCTCCAGGAAAAAACTATCCTTCAAAAATGAAGGTAAAATAAAGATATTCTTGGATAAAGACAGAATTTGTTGGTAGTGACTTGCTTTATTAGCTATACTGAAGAGGTCCTTAGGGCTGAGAAGAAATGACACCAATTGGTACTAGAATCTATATAAAGAAATAGCACTGGAAAAGAAAAATATGTGGGTAAATAGAAAAGATTATATAAATATATTTTTTCTTTCTTTTAACTTTTAATTTAAAAGACATTATTGCCTACAACAATAATTATAACACTATTTGGAGGTTTATTACATGTATAGAGATATAAGAAGACAATAATAGCGTAAAGGAGGAGAGGAAATGGAACTATATTGTAGAACATTTTCTGTATTTTATCCAAATAAAGTTAGTAGTGATCTGAAGAAGACTGTGATAAAATAACATACATATTATAAAAGAATCCTAGAGAAACCATTGAGACATAAATTTTGAATTTAAAAATCAATAAAAGAATTAAAATGGTATACTAAAAATACTTATTCAATGCAAAAGGAGGCAGTAAAGGAGAAACTGGAACAAAATAACCTGAAATATATAGAAAAAATAGAAAACAAAAGGCAAATCTAACTATTTAAAAATTAAACATAAATGGGCAAAGGCAGAGATTGTTAGACTGTATTTAAAAAGACAGGATCCGACTATATGCCGTCTATCAAGGACACACTTTAGATGCAAAGTCACAAATAATTTGAACATCAAAGGTGGAAAAAAACAGTATGCAATCCAGAAGCTGATATGGGTACATTAACAAAAGATAAAATGATCTGTAAGACAAGAAATGTTAGTAGAAATAGAGAGATATATCATAATGATTAAAGGGTCAATTCATCAGGAAGTTACAACAATTCTAAACACAAAATACTTAACAACAGAGCTCCAAAATACAATGCAAAATTTACAGACTTGAAAGGAGAAACAGACAATTCAACCATAAATAGATTTCAATCCTCAGTCTCAATAATTGATACAACTAGAAAAATAATCAGCAATGACATAAAACACTTGAACGACACTATTAACTAACTTGACCTGCCATTTATATAACACTCTTCCTAATGTCAGAAGAATATATATTGCTTTCAAGCCTGAGGATGGAACATATGCTAGGCTATAAAACAAATTACATTTCATAGGTAGAAATCATATAAAGTGAATTCTCCAGTCACAACAAAATTAAATTAAAAATTAACAACAGAAAGACATTTGAGAAATCTCCAAATATGTATATATTAAACAACACACTTCTAAAATCCACAGTAGAAATTATAAAACATTTTGTGGTTGCATCAAAATGAAAATATAACATGCCAAATTTATTAGATGCATCTGAAGTCGAGCTTAAGGGGAAATTTTTAGCTGTAAATAGATAAAAAAAAAAAAGATCTCAAATCAAAAACTAAACTTTATTTCTTCAGAAACTAGAGACCCAAACTGAATCCAAAGTAAGCAGAAGATATTATAGGTTAGAGTGGAAATAATTAAGTAGAAAATAGAACCACAGAAAAAAATGAATGAATTTCAAAACTGATTATTTGAAAAGACCACCAACATTGATAAACCTTTAGCTAGGCAGACCAAGAAAAAAACTGATATAAATTGGTAAACCAGGAATGAAAGAAGAGATAGTCTACTGACTTTGCAGAAATTAAAAGGACTATAAGAGAATACTATAAATAACTACATGCTAAACTAGATAACTTAGATGAATGAACAAATTTCTATAAAGATACAAATTATCATTTAAAATTTTCTCATCAAGAAAGCTCAGGTTTAGATGGCTTCACTAGTTAGTTCTACCAAACATACAGAAAACGAATACAAACATTTCACAAATTTCCAGAAAATAGAAGAGGGAACACTTCTTAACTCATTCTACAGGGCCAGTATTACCCTGATACCAAAGTCAGACAAAGATATCACAAGAAAAATGCAAAATGTTAAGCAAACCAAATTCAGCCACATATAATTATATGCCATGACCAAGTGGGTATATTCCAAGAATGCAAAGTTAAAGGACAAGAACCACCACAGTATATGCAGAAAAAAGCATTTGACAAAATACAACAATTATTTATTATAAAAACTCTCAACACTAAGATTATATGGGAACTTCCTCAAACCTGCAGTTAATATTCAACTAAATGGTAAAAGGCTGAGTGCTTTTCCCTCAAGGTCAGAAACAAGGAAAGTATGTTTCCTCTTGCCACTCCTATTTGATACTTAACTTTATATTAGAGGTTCTAGACAATAAAAGGGGGAAGAGGAATAGAGAGTTTTGGACTGAATGTTTGTGTGCCCCCAGCAAATTCATATGTAAAATCCCTAACCTCCAGTGTGGCTGCATTTAGAGTAAGGAAGTAATTAAGGTTAAATGAGGTTATGAGAGTCAGGGCTCTGATCTAATAGGATAAATGTCTTTATATTAAGTTGTTCCAGTGAGCTCAGTCTCTCCCCACTCCTGTACACAAAGAAGTCATGTGAACACAGGAGATGGCAGCTACCTATAAGCAAGAGGCCTCAGAATGAAACCTACTTTACCAGGACCTTCATCTTGGACTTCCCACTCTCCAAAACTGTAAGAAAAATAATATCTGGTGTTTAAGCCACTCAACGTGTGGTACTGTATGGCAGCCTGAGCAGACAGAGGAAGGAAAAGAAGGGAGGAAGGGTACTCTGACCACAAAGGAAGAAGTAAAATGATCTTTAACCATAGATGACATGATCCAATTTCAAAAGGTTCCAGGATACAAAATCAATATACAAAAATCAATTGTATTTCTATATTGTGGCAACAAACAATTCAAAAATTAAATAATTCAATTCATAATAGCATTAATTTCACAAAGTGTGAAACTTGTACATGACAACTACAGAAATCACTGAGGAAGTTATTTAAGACCTAAATAAAAGCAGAGACCTTAAATGTTTAACAATTTTGTTAAGACGGCAATGGCAATACTCTCCTAAACTGATCTGTAGATTCAGCAACCGTCATGAAAATCCCCATAGACTTTTTTTTTTTGGTAGAAATTGGCATTCTGATCCTAAAATTTACATGGAAATGCAAAGAACCCAACAGAGTCTAACAAATTTGAAAAAGAACATAAAGGACTTATGCAACTTCAGAACTGACTGTAAAGCTACAATAATCAAGACAATATGAGGATGGTGTTAGGATAGGCACATAAGTCAAAAAAACAAAGCAGAGCCCAGAAATAAACTCTTGCATTTATGGTCAACTGATTCTTGACAAAGGTGCCATGGCAATTCAATAGGGGAATAGCCAATCTTTTTGAAAAATGGTGCTAGAACAATAAGCTATCTATATGCAAAAAGATGGATTTAGATCCCTTCCTTACATCATACACAAAAATATTTGTTCACAATGGTTCATAGACCTATATATAAGCTAAAACTATAAATGTAGAAAAAGGCATATGAGAAAATCTTTGTGATCTTGGGTTAGGCAGAGTTCTTAGCTATGACATCAAAAGTATGATTGATAAAAGAAAAAATTGATAAATTGGAATTCATCAGAATTAAAAACTTCCACATAGCAAGTCTTTCCTTACACCATTAAACAAGCCACGGATGCAGAGAAAATGTTTGAAAATCATATTTCTGATTAAGCAATTGTATCCAGAATACATAAAAACTCTTACAACATAATAAGACAACCTGATTTTGAAAAAACTTAAAAGATATGCACAGATATTCCACAAAAGATATATAAATTATTAATAAGCACATTAAAAGGTATCCAACATCATTAGTGATTATCAAATACAAATTAAAATCTCAATGAGATATGATTACACACACACTAGAATGGCCATATTAAGAAAGACTGACAATAACAAGTGCTTGTGAGGATGTGGAGAAACTGGAACACTTATACATTGCTGGTGGCAGTGTAATATGGAGCAACTACGTTGTAAAACTGCTTGACAATTTCTTAAAATACTAAGCATAAATTTATTGTATGACCCAGCAACTCTACTTCTGAGTTTCTACCCAAGAGAAATGAAAACACATTTTCACACAATGATCTGTATGCAAATGTTCACAGCAGCAATATTTATAATATTACAATACAAATTCCACCGAGTGTTGAATGAATAAATAATTCAATCAATGAAATACAGATGGTCCATGACTTACAATGGTTTGAGTTATGATTTTTTGACTTTATGATAGTGCAAATTAATCTTTTCTATGATAGTATTCATTAATCTTTTGACTATGATAGTATTCATTAATCTTTTCCTGGCCTGGTGATAGGTGGTTCAATCCTCTCTCATGACACTTGGCAGTGAGAGTGATCCATAGCTCCCAGCCACCCTTGTGACCATGAGGGTAAAAAACCTATAGCTTTTTTTGGATATTGTCTTCTGAGCACACTTAAAATAGGCTAGACTAAGCTATGATGTTTGGTAGATTAGATGTTTTAAATGCATTTCAACTTATATTTTCAATTTATGATGGGTTTATGACATAACCCTATTATAAGTCAAGGAGCATGTGTACTATTCAGCAATTAAAAAACATTATTGATACATTCTACAACATGGATGAACCTGAGAAACATGCTCAGTGAAAGAAGCCAGGCAAAAAAAGTCACCTATTATATAATTCCATTTACATGACATGTCTAAAAAAGGCAAATCTCTAGAGACAAAAAGCAGATCAGTGGTTACTTGGGGCTGGGAGTGGGAACAGGGATTGACTGCAAAAAGGCATAAGGAAACTTTTTATGGGGATGGAAATATTCTAAAGCTGGATTGTGATGGTTATAAAACTCCAGAAATTTACTTTTAAAATGTTGATTTATATACACTTACAATGATTGGATTTTATGGTATATAAATTATATCAACAGTATAAAAATAGAAAAAAATAGGGATTTAAATAATTAATTATAGTATGAATAAATATGAATGAGATATTTAAAGCCAATTTTAAAGCAGCGATACCTGAGACAATAAAAATATAATTTTGTAAAAATCTGGAACAATACTTCCAAGTAACTTCAATAAAATATAGGAGAAAGGGGAATATTAAATAAATTGTAAAAACATAAAATTTTGTACAGCCATATTATTGTAAAATCTTTAAGACTCCTTGTTAAATGGCATTAACAAAATTGTGTAATCCATAAATAAATGTGTTCTATTCATTTACTTATGTGTGTGCATATGTGTACACATGTAAATGCATTGAGGTGGGATATGTGTTCACATGTAAATGCATTGAGGTGGGATAATGGGTAAGAGAAGACTGCTAATACTCTCAATACTGTTTGAAATTTTTACAGGTGTGTACCTAGGTCTTGTTTTGTAATGTATAAGAAATTTAAGGCAAATAACCAGAACATATAGTACATGTAACACTTTATAGAATATGGTCAAGGCTGTATACAGAGGAAAATGAATAGCTCTTTATAGAAAGAATAAAAATGAATGAAAGTCAACTTAAGAAGCTACAAAAAAAGGAGAAAATATGTTTTCAAATATCATAAAAAATAAAAGCTGAAGTTAATGAATTAGAAAAACAGAAAAAGCCGGTTTCTGTTCAAGAAATTCAAGAACCGGTTTTCTTAAAAAACTAAAAACCTGAACACTAATGGAAAAAAAACAGGTCTTCATTGGTTATTATGAAGGATGCACAGGCAGACAACTTTAAGTCACACCTTGGATGCTGGTGTTTTTGTCTATTTGGTTGGTATGGGATGAAGGAGATTATTCTTGGCCATTCAAGCTGTGTAACACCCAGCCTTTCATCACCTCACCAGTTTCTCAGTCTCCTACTTTATTCCTCTTATATTTTCTCATGCAGTTTATCATTTAGTTTATCTTGCATTTCTCATTTAGTTAATTTTCTCTCTTGTTTGGACATATCATAACAATCATGCCCTTAGTAGCTTAAGCAAGATCGCACACACACACACACGCATGTGTGTGCTCACCCCACACATGATAGTTCTTCCTCAAAGATGAACTCTGGGGCCAAGGTAAAGTAACACACTTAAGAGCATTTCTTCTCACTTCAGAAATGATGCCAGAGCTGGGAGTGAGTACTTTGGTGTGGCTCTGCCCTGTACCCAGCACTTCCTGCCCATCCCACCTGGGAACTCAGGGTAGGAAAGTAGACATAGGCTAGAGGCTGATGCCATACTCAAGAACTGGCCTTCTGCCTCAAATCTCCTGGCAAGTGACTATACAGCCCAGGTGAGGCAAAATGCCTGGGTCTTCTGACCCCGGATTGGAGAGAATGCCCACCTGAATCAGGTTGTGCTTCTAGTCCTTATTTTTCAGCATCACAGTGTTCCACCATTGGAGGTAATTCTCTTGGTGAACAAGGATCTCACCTTGTTCTCCACATGAAATGGACAACCCAAACTCTTGGCTCAAGTCTTTGATCATGGTGGACGAAGGCAGCAGGTTTCTTGTGATCATCCCCCTGAGTTTAGTGCTGTGACGGCAGATGCAGTAGATCCTAGTAAACAGAAGGGCCACCCTACTCAGCCTCACCTACCTTGCAAGATAGGTCAATTACCCCCATTTTACAAGAGGAAATGAAAACTCAGAGAGGTTGATTAGTTGGTCCCAGGTCACAGAGCTTGTACATGAGGAGCTTAGATTCCAGTCAATGGGCCCACAAAGGGGAAGGCATCCTTTTCTCTCTCCTTCCAGCCCCCAGGAGTTAAATTCTTCTTACCTCTTGTTCTGATTATTTTTCTGCTACTGTGGCCTTATTCCATGCCTCTCACCAACCACTGGGGAGAAGCCCCAAAAAGCTAGCTGTCAAGGGTGTTGATCTCAGAGTTCCTGCCCTAAGAGGAGGGTGCTAAGGATACATGTCTTAACAAAGCTCAGAGACCGAGTGGTCATGCCCACTTCCACCCCAAGGACTCCCCCTCATTGCCTTCTCCATGGACCTAGTATGCAGCAGGCACTTGATTCACACCAATGCTCCCTAGAATACATGTGTGGAGCTATTTTTTGCCGTTCATTGGCTCTGCTGCTTCCGAGGTCTGATGTGAAGTGGATGCCTGAGAACAGCGGGCTCTGCTTCTTACTAACTGAGTTCCCTGGGCCACTACTTGACCTTCTGACTTCTGTTTCCTGACATTTCAGATAGGAATAAATTAGCCATAATGGATGTAACTACCTAGGAAGCAATGGGCACTTAATAAATAGCAGTTTTCTTCCCTTCTCCTAATAGAACCTTCTAGCTATCACCCACCAGGAAGGGTAGGGTCCACCCTCCCTCAATTGACTATGATGGCTGTAGACACCCAAATGCTCCAGCACCTCCCCAACATGAGCCTCCTGCTGTGCCCCTTCCTGACTTGCAGCTTCAGCTGCTGTTTTGAAGTTATCCAATTTACACCTGCCTAGCACCTTGAATAGAGCTGTTCATGGAGAGTTGGAGACTAAAAGAAAAGCCTTCTCAGCCCTAACTGAGTTTTCTTTCTTCATGTCCCTTGTGGTTTCTCACTCTCCCTCTCTCTCTTTTCTGCCTCCACCCTCTCCTCTTGGTCAGATCTATTGCTGGCTCTAAAAATATGGAGATATTTCGCACCTCCTGCCCCAAACTGGAAACAAATGCATTGTCTACCTGATGAATGTCTGCTCACTGCTTCTCAAGGTCAGCTTTTCTAGACCTCTTGAAAGAACCAGCCACTGTCCTTTACTGCACCACTGAGTCTGGCACAGACTAGCCATGGTCCCAGTGTACCCTACTTCACTCTTCTTTGTCAGTTTTCATTTTTAAGCGGGGTCTACTTCTCTTAGCCCTCCTCCTAGAGCAGGCATTAGAAAGTGGCCATTCTATACACAAATGGAGGAGCTCCACAGGCAAGCATGAGCAGAGTACCCAGCAGGAGGAGTACACAACTTCCTGGTGCCCACTCCTGAAGGTCTGGGAGGTCATTCGCTTTGGAACAGAAGGAACAGCACAGGAAAAGGGATGCAAGTGAAAGATATTTGGAGAATGGCTTTCTGAGGAATAGGGAGAGAGAGTGGAGCAGAGTATTAAAGGAGAAGCAGACAGAAAAGCAAACATTTGGTTGAGAGAAAGCTGTTGTTGCCCTGGTAGATCTGGCAGATTCAGTCCTTATTGTTTCTCTATAATTAACTGGAAGAATAGGTTTTAACCAGTTTCTCACTCCTCAGGTTATTCTAGGATATTCCCTACGTACAGCAGATAAAGTCGTGTGACAGTGTTTGAATAAACTGTCTTCATTTCACTAATATGTTTCTCAAACTCTCTTGGGAAAACATGTGGAATAGTGGGAAGGACACAGGCTCGGGGTCCCTTGGAACTGCACTCTACTCCTGGCTCATCTTCTTTGGGCATAAAGTGTAGTAAAAACTGTACCTCCAAGGGACACTGTGCCGCCCACATAGTTGCCACAAGGCAGGCTGCTGCTCTTATTCCTGCAGCAGTCTGGTGGTGTATACCTGGAAGGCCTTCTGTAGCACCAAGTTGTTTCATGAGCTGTGACAGCGGCTTGAAGAGGTACACATGGTACAGAATGGTCTCCAGGTCTGCATAGAAGTGGTGTTGAAACAGCAGCTGAGTTGTAGAGCACCTTATATTTCCCATATTCTGATTTGGTGACTCTGCAAGAGAAGGCCACAGGACGGGGCCTTAACACTGCTTTGCAGGCTCTTGGAATACTTTATGGTTTTGCTCCCACTGGCAGAGCTTTTGTTTAAAACCTTGAAGAAGAGGTTGGCAGTGAAAATGTTGAAACCACCCTTGTCTTGCCTGTGTTCCACTGCCTCTCCCTCATCCCCTGCCCTGGCACTCACATTTTGCACACTGGCTATACCAGATTGGAAGTTTCTAAACACACCCTGCTATGCCACCCTCTGTGTTTGGCACATGTTGTTCTCATACTTTGTTGAATCTTGTGAAGTCTACACATATCCTGCATAACCTGCTGGTGGGTGGATCTATGTGTTTTGTCATGGGGTTTCTTCTTTTGTGAAGTATGGGTTCAAGTCTTTTGCTCATTCTTCCACTGAGATATTTTTGTTTTCTTATTGATTCTCAAGCATTTTTATATATTCAGCATACTAGCTCCATTCATTGCAAATAATTTTTTTCTGCTTGTGGCTTGTGTTTTCACAATTTTTATGGTGTCTTTGGATGAACAGAAGTTAACTTTAATGTAGCCAAATCTATCATTCTTTTCCATTATTCTTTGTACTTTTGTCTTATTCAAGAAATGTTTCTTTATTCTAATGTCATGAATACATTCTCCTATATTATCATTTAAAATGTTTTATAATACTACTTTTCAAAAATAGATTTTTTTTCTGGTGAAATCTGAGTAGGACTAGATAATTGTGGTCTAGTTAATTGTACTATCCACCAATAAGGCATGCAGGTGTCACCATTAGGGGAAACTAGGTATTGGGTATATAGGACTTCTCTACAATATTTTTTCAACATATTGTAAGCCTATAATTATTTCCAATAGATTTTAAATCTACCTGGAATTCATTTTCATAAATTGTGTGAGCTAGCAAAATAGGATGCTACCAGTCAATTGGAAGTAGAGTATAATTTCCTCAAATTGGTAAAGAACATCTACAAAACCCTACACCTGAAATCATATGTAATGCAGAAAGATCTAATGTCTTCCACCAAAGATCAGAAACAAGGCAAGGATGTCACCACACTGATATAAAATAACACTGCAAGGCTAAGCTGGCAAACTAAGGAAGTAAAAACATACAGATCAGAAAGAAAGAAATTCAACTGTCCTTATTTGTGGATAATATGATGGTCTATGTATAAAATCTCAAGGAATCTACCAAAAACAAATAAACTAACGAACACATACTCCTCAAACCTTGAATGATAAGGTTCCTCTTCTACATAATGCTGCAGGATCAATAAAGAAAAATCAATCGTATTTCCATATACAAGTGATGAATATTTGGAAAACAAATTAAAAATACAATGCCATCTTAAATAACTCAAAAAAATAAAATACTTAGATATACATCTACAAAAAATATTAAGAATGTATATTTTGAAAACTACAAAATGCTGATAAAAGAAATTAAAGAGCTAAATAAATGAAGAAACATATCATATTCATGGACTGGAAGACTTGACATAGCAAAGATGTCATTTCTTCCCAAAATGATACATAGGGTTAGCACAATTCCTAGCAACATTCTAGCAAGGCTTTTTGTAGATGTAGACAGCTGTTTGCAAAATTTATATGAAAAGGCAAAGAAACTAGCATAGCTAAAACAATTTTGAAAAAAAGAATAAAGTGAAATGAATCACTTTACTTGACTTTTATTATATAGCTACAATAATCAAGACTGTGTGGAACAGAATAGAGAAACCAGAGTGATCCATACACTTATAAACCACTGATTTTTTATAAAGATACAAAAGCAATTCTATATAGAAAGATGGTATTTTCAAAAAATGGTGCTTTAGTAATTGGATATGCATGAGTAAAAAAACTAAAACAGAACAATCAAAAACTTAACCTGGGTTTTGGCTCAAGATGGTGATATAGGAAGATACTGAACTCACTTCCTCCCACAGACACATCAAATCTATAGCTATGTATGGATCAGTTTTCTCTGAAAACAAAACAAAACAAAACAAAACACCTAAAAACTAGCAGAGCAACCCTTATAGGGAAAACAAGAAAAGAAGTCACATAGAAACAGGTAGAAAAAGCTGACACAATCTCACTATAAACCTCACTCCCAGCACAGCAAACCACAATCTGAAGGAAACTCGAAACCTGGATCTTTGTCCTGGGGAGTGAAAGGTTCTTACTCCACATTGGGCACTCCAGCTTTTAAGACTAGCACTTAAGAGATGAGCCCACAAAATATCTAGCTTTGCAAACCAGTGGGACTTACTCCCACAAGATTTGCAGGGCTGTGGCAAACTGAGAAATAGTTCTTTTTTTTTTTTCCCTTTCTGCTCATTTTTTAAATATAAATTTATCTATTTAAATTAGTTTCAAGTATATAGTATATTGGTTAGACATCTATAATGTTCAGAAAACAATCCCCCAAATTGCTCCCTCCCTCCCCTGGCCCTCTACTTAGCCGTCATATTAATGATAACTGCATTCCCTCTGCCATGCTCCCTGTGCCCAGCTATCAACCACTAATTTGTACTTCTTTAACCCTTCACCCAATTCTCTCAGCCTCCCAACTCCCCTCCCCTCTGTCCATCACCAAATTGTCCACTATATTTGTGAGTCTGTTTTTGATTAGTTTGTTCTTTTTGTTCCTTAGATACTACATATAAGAGAAATCATATGGTATTTATCTTTCTCTGTCTGACTTATTATACTCAGCATAGTAACCTTTAGGTCCATCCAGTCATTGCAAATGGTAGATTTCATTTTTTTTTTAATGGCTGAGTATATTCCATTGTATATATGAACCATAATTTCTTTATCCAATTGTCTGTCGATGGGCATTTAGGTTGTTTCCATATCTTGGCTATTGTAAATTGTGCTGCCATGAATATTGGAGTGCACAGACCTTTACGAATTGTTTTGGTTTTCTTTGGATAAATACCCAGAAAGCAATAGCTGGGTCAAATTATATAACCATTTTTAATTTTTTGAGAAACCTCCATACTGTTTTCCATAGCAGCTGTACCAATTTGCAATCCCACCAACAATGTACGAGGGTTTCCTTTTCTCCTCATCCTCACTAACACTTGGTGTTTTTTGATTTATTGATGATAGCCATTCTGACAGGTGTGAGGTGATATTTCAATGTGGTTTTAATATGCATTTCTCTGATGATGAGCAACCTTGAGCATCTTTTCATATGTCTGTTAGCGATCTGTATTTCCTCTTTGGAGAAGTATCTGTTCAGGTCTTTTGCCCTTTTTAAAATTGGATTGTTTGGTTTTTTGTTGATGAGTTGTATAAGTTTTTTATAAATTTTGGATATTAACCCCTTATCAGATGTATTATTAGCAAATATCTTCTCCCAGTCAGTTGTCTTTTTGTTTTGTTGATGGTTTCCTTTGCTGTACAAAAATTATTTAGTTTGATGTAGTCCGGTTTATTTTTTCTTTTGTTTCCCTTGCTTGAGGAGATATATCTGACAAAAAATTCCTGTTAGTAATATCAGAGAGTTTCAAGTCTTACATTTAAATCTTTAATCCATTTTAAGTTTATTCTTGTAAGAAGATGGTCCAGCTTTTTTTCTTTTTTGCATGTATCTGTCCAATTTTTCCAACACCATTTATTGAAGTGACTGACTTTATCCCATTGTATATTCTTACCTCCTTTGTCATATATTAAGTGAACATATAGGTGTGGATTTATTTCTGGGCTCTCTATTCTGTTCCATTGATCAATGTATCTGTTTTTATGCCAGTACCATGCTGTTTTGATTACTGTAGCCTTGTAGTATAGTTTGATATCAGGTAGTGTGATACCTCCAACTTTGTTCTTCTTTCTCAAGATTGCCATGGCTATTCGGGTTTTTTGATGGCTCCATATAAATTTTAGGATTATTTGGTCCAGCTCTCAGAAAAATGCCATTGGTATTTTGATAGGGATTGCATTGAATCTACAGGTTGCTTTGGACAGTATGGCCATTTTCATAATGTTGATTCTTCCTACCCATGAACAGGGCATATGCTTCCATTTATTTGTATCTTCTTCAATTTCCTTTTTCAATGACTTATAATTTTCTGAAAACAGGTCTTCTACCATCTTGGTTAATTTGATTCCCAGGTATTTTATAGTTTTCGATGCAATTGTAAATGGGATCGTTTTCTTAATTTCTATTTTTGAAAGTTCATCATTGGTGTATAAAAATGCCACTGAATTCTGAATATTTATTTTGTAACCTGCTACTTTACTGAATTCATTGATCAGTTCTAACAGTTTTTCGGTGGAATATTTAGGGTTCTTTATATATAGTATCATGTCATTGGCAAATAACGAGAGTTTTACTTCTTCCTTTCCAATTCAGATGCCTTTTATTTCTCTATTTTGTCTTATTTCTGTAGCTAAGACTTCCAATACAATGTTGAAGAGGAGTGGTGAAAGTGGACCTCCTTGTCTTGTTCCTGATCTTAAGGAAAATGGTTTTAGCCTTTCTCCATTGAGTATGATGTTAGCTGTAGGTTTGTCATATATGGCCTTTCTTATGTTGAGGTATGTTCCCTCTATTCCCACTTTGCTGAGAGTTCTTATTATAAATGGATGCTGCATTTTGTTGAACGTTTTTTTCTGCATCTATTGATATTATCATATGGTTTTTATCTTTTGATTTGTTAATGTGGTATATTACATTAATTGATTTGCAGATATTGAACCAACATTGCATCCCAGGAATAACTCCAACTTGATCATGATGTATGATATTTTTAATATATTGCTGAATTCAATTTGCTAATATTTTGTTGAGGATTTTTGTATCAATGTTCATAAAAGATATTGGCCTAAAGTTTTCTTTTTTTGTAATGTCTGTGCCTGGTTTTGGAATCGAGGAAATGGTGGCCTCATAAAAGGAGTTAGGGAGCCTTCTCTTTTCTTGAATTTTTTGAAATAGTTTGAGAAGAATAGGTGATAATTCTACTTTGAATGTTTAGTAAAATTTGCCTATGAAACCATCTGGTCCAGGACTTTTGTTTTTTGGGAGGTTTTTGATGACCGATTCTATTTCTTTGGTGATAATTGGTCAGTTTGGATTTTCTGTTTCTTCTTGACTCAGTCTTGGGAGATTGCGTGTTTCTAGGAATGTGTCTTTTTCTTCTGGATTGTCCAGTTTGTTGGCATATAATTGCTTGTAGTATTTTCTTATGATCCATTGTATTTCTGTGGAGTCCGTGGTTATTTCTCCTCTTTCATTTCTGATTTTATTTATTTGAGTCCTCTCTCTTTTTCCCTTGATGAGTATGGCTAAGGGTCTGTCAATTTTGTTTATCCTTTCAAAGAACCAGCTCTCAGTTTCATTAATCTTTTATATTGTTTTTCTAGACTCTATTTCATTTATTTCCGCTCTGATCTTTATTATTTCCTTCCTTCTATTCACTTTGGGCTTTGTTTGCTGTTATTTTTCTAGTTCTTTCAATTGTAAGGTTAGATTGTTTATCTGAACTTTTTCTTGTTTCTTGAGGTAGGCCTGTATTGCTTTGAATTTCCCTCTTAGGACTGCTTTCGCTGTGTCCCATAAATTTTGAGTCGTTGTGTTTTCATTTTCATTTGTCTCTAGGTATCTTTTGATTTCTTCCTTGGTCTCATTAATAACCCATTCATTGTTTAGTAGCATGTTATTTAGCCTCCATGTGTTTGTGTATTTTCCAGTTTTTTTTCCTTGTAGTTGATTTCTAGTTTCATACATTGCGATCAGAGAAGATGGTTGATATGATTTCAATCTTCTTAAGTTTATCGAGACTTGATTTACGTCCTAACATGTGGTCTATCCTTAAAAATGTTTCTTGTGCACTTGAGAAGAATGTATATTTTGTTGCTTTGGGGTAAAATGCTCTGAAAGTATCTATTAAGTCCATCTGTTCTAGTGTATCTTTTGGCCCATTGTTTCCTTGTTGATTCTTTGCCTGGAAGATCTGTCCATTGGTGTCAATGGGGTATTAAAATCTCCTACTATGAGTGTATTATTATTGATCTCTCCTTTTATGTCGGTCAATAATTGCTTTAATTATGTAGATGCTCCTATGCTGGGTGCATATATGTTTACTAGGGTTATGTCCTCTTGATTTATCGATCCCTTTATTATTATGTAATGCCTTTTTATCTTTATTTTACCTTTATTTTAAAGTCTGTTTTATCTGACATAAGTATTGCTACCCCGGCTTTTTTTCATTTTCGTTTGCATGAAATATCTTTTTCCATCCCTTTATTTTCATTCTGTGAATGTCATTTGATCCGAAGTGGGACTCTTGTAGACAGCATATGCATGGGTCTTATTTTCTTATCCATTTGATTACCCTATGTCTTTATGGGAGCATTTAATCCACTTATATTTAAAGTGATTACTAATAGGTATATAGGTAAAGGTTACTGTCATTTTATTGTTCATATTTGTTATTTCTATTTTCTTTTTTACCCCTTCTCTTTTTACAGAAGATCCTTTAACAGTTCTTGTAATGTTGGTTTGTTGGTGATGAATTCCTTAAGCTTTTTTCTTTCTGGGAAGCTCTTTATCTCACCTTCCATTTTAAACGAAAGCCTTGCTGAGTAGAGTATCTGTGGTTGTAGATTCTTGTTTTTCATAACTTTGACTATTTCTTGCCATTCTCTTCTGGTCTGCAAAGTTTCCATTGAAAAGTCAGCAGACATTCTTATGGGAGTACCCTTGTAAGTAACCAGCTTCCTTTCTCTTGCTGCTTTTAAGATTCTCTCTTTGTCTTTGACCTTTGGCATTTTAATTATGATGTGTCTTGGTGTAGGTCTGTTTGAATTTTTCTTGTTTGGGACTCTTTGTGCTTCTTGAACTTGTATGTCTAATTCCTTTGCCAGGTTAGGGAAGTTTCCTGTCATTATTTCTTCAAATAGAGTCTCAATCTTTTGCTCTCTCTCTTCCTCTTCAGGTACTCCTATGATTCGGATATATTTATGCTTCATGTTGTTCCAGAAGTCTCTTAAACTGTCCTCATTTTTTTAAATTCTTTTTTTCTTTTTTCTTTTTGTTCTGATTGGATGTATTCAGCTGCCTTGTCTTCCAATTCTCTGATTCAATCTTCTGCTTTGTCCAATCTACTTTGAATCCCTCTAGTGTATTCTTCATTTCCGTTATTGTATTCCTCATTTCTGTCTGGTTCTTTTTTATAATTCCAATGTCCTTTTTTATGCTCTCATTGTGCTCATCCATTCTCCCATGTCAAGCATCCTTATAATCATTATTTTGAACTCTGGCTCTGGTAAGGGGCTTACTTCCATTTCATTTAGCTTATTTTCTGGAGTTTTCTCTTGTTTCATTTGTGGCATGTTTCTTTGTTTTCTCATTTTATTAGCTGCTTTGTGTTCTTTTCTATGTGTTAGGAATATTTGTTTTGTCTCTCAGCCTTGGCCAGATGGCCTAATGTGGAAGGTTCCCTGTGCAGTCCAGGGGCGCACTCTCCCTGATCCCTTGTGCGGGGAGCTCTGGAGGTGACCTTTGTGTAGGTTATTTGTGATCTTCTGTTGTCGCCAAGCCTTTATTGTTGTTAGTAGATCAGTGGGTGGGATTAATGTTCAGGCTGACTAATTGTGGGAACTGGCTGCACTCTCAGGATAAGAGTTGTTGTGTGGGGGCTGACCCCACTGAGTGAGATTTGCCCTAGCGGGCTTGTGTACTTGTTACAACCACCCTTTGTATGTATCACTACTGGAACTATCAGGAGTTGCTCCATTGTGGTCTGGTGCCAGCCTCCAGATGTGTTGGTTTTGTGGTCCCTTGGAAGGGGCTCCCCTATAGGCCAAGGTCAGCCGCTGCTTTTGATTGCTCAAGGCTACCCGGTGAAAACTACAAAGTGATCCACTGATGGTTGTTGCCTATGCTGGATCTATAGGTGAGTGGGAGAGACAACGCTGTAGGCAGCTCTCAGTCATCCCCTGTCCCTGACCTATGGCAGTTTAGCAGAGGGACCAGTACTTCCTGCACTGTTCAAGGATTCCTCAAGGCCTGATACTGCCTATCAGTTGCCTGTAAGTCTCTGAAACTGGATGAGACTCTGAGTGATATGCATGTTGAGTAGTGCAGGGACTCTGGGAATCTCCTTGGTCTAGTGAGTAAATTTCCCCCTGCCACTGCAGTGTCAGTTTACATGCCCATGCTGTCTCTGTGGCTTGGTGTACAAGTTTTCACTTGTAGCAAGGTCAACTGCTGTCCACTCTGGGCCTAAATGTCCTACTCCAGAGCAGGGGCAGCTGCCTATCTATGTGCAGCAGGCACTTTGCATACTGGATGGGACAAGAGCTCAGGGAGTTAAGGGCCATCAGGCCAATACAGACTCCTGCAATACCCTTAAGAGATATTGTAGCTTGTACAGGCAGCAATGGTCTGTCCACAACTGTTTTCTTCGAAATGTGCTCACTGTGCTAGCTAAGGTCTGTTGCCTGTGCTAACTGCTTAACCCCAGAGCCAAGCAGGGCACAAGAGGCTGCTTGTCAATGAACTGCAGGCACTTTGTGGCTTGGGAGAAGTGGGATCTCATGGCAACAAGGTCCGTTCGGCCAATACAACCTCAGTTTTGCTGCAACTTCTGTGCCTGGGTGTTCCCACTGTAGACCCAGATCACAGTGAGACCAGCTGTCCTCTGGGGTGTTCTCACAGACCTCTGTGCTCCCTGGACACAATATTGCAACTTTTGCAGGCAGCAAAGGTCTGCCTGCCATTAATTTCCATGCAGTGATCACCCTGTGCCAGCCAAAGTTTGTTGCCTGTGTGGATTAGGACATCATGGGAGAGGAAGGGCAGGGCTGTGTCAGTTCACTGTCAATGGGCCACCTGGGGCAATTTGTGGGTAGGGTGGGACAGAGTCTCAGAGAGACAATGACAATCAGATCAATACAGCCTCAGTCTTGCTGAAAATATGGTAACTGTTGTGAGTTCCTGCAGAAGACCCAGATTACAGCAAGACCAGCTGCTGCTTGGGACTGGCCCACAGGTCCCCGATATCTGCCCAAGTTCATGTTGGCAACAGAGATCTGCCTGACCCTATCTCTGGAATGGGGCTAACAGCGCAGCTTGCCGTCTGGGAATGTAAATGCGGCTGACAGCACTGACTTCAGTTGCTGGGATTAGAAACACCTCTCACAACGATGGCCACCCCACTGTGAATATTTGGTTCTGAATCACTCAGATCAGGGTTTGGCAGCCATCTAGGAACAACTTTCCTGGGCAGTCTGCAGGTTAGGTGGGGCGGGCCGATCCCCTCACTAGCATCTCCTAATGGCTCTGTGAGAGAAGTCTGCACAATCAAGCTGGTGCAGTTTGTAGGTTATCCTGTAGTGGGGCTGAACTAAGGCACAATGGTGGCTGCCTTACCAGTCCTGGTTCTGACGCCAAGTAATGGAGACTTTTTCAAAATGAATACCGCGCGAGCCTCTGACCCACTGCCGGTGTCTGGGGTGAGTGTCCACAGGTCAGAAAGCCTTTGTGCGGGTCCTTCAAAGGGACGTCTAGGGGCTCAGTCACATTCTGTCTCACCCAGACAGCTGAAATCCCCTCCAGTTTCTATAGTCAGAGTTATTGGAATCTCCTCTTCCCTGAACTGTGACCCTGGGCTGGGAACCCCAAGATGAGACCAGGACCCCCTCTCCTTCAGGAGAGCCTCTGCAGCCTCATTCTCCCTCCCGGTAATCCTCCACCACCCGTGGGTGTGGGTCCAGCCCGATTAGGGACTTTGCCCCTCCTACCGGCTTCGATGTGGCTCCTTTATATTATCAGATGTAGGTGTTGTGATCTGCTGGACTTCAGGTGATTCTCCACATTGATTACTTTATAATTTGATTGTAATTTCAATGAGGTCCTGGGAGGAGATGAATCCTGCTTTTACCTAGTCCGTCATCTTCTCTTCAACTCTGAGAAATAGTTCTTAAAGGGCCTGTGCCCACACTCAATTGCCCTGCACTCAGCACAGAAGCGGCTCTTTGAAAAGCACCCAGACTTTATATGAAACAGACTTATTTGCTAATTTTAAAGTATTTCTTGTCTGGGAAGTGCTTTATCTCTCCTTTGATTTTAAATGAGAGCTTTGCTAGTTAGAGTAACCTTGGTTGTAGATCCTGGCTTTTCATCGCTTTGAATATTTTGTGCCAAGCCTTTCAGGCCTGCAAAGTTTCTGTTGAGAAATCAGCTAACAGTCTAATGGGAGCTCCTTTGTAGGTAACTAACGGCTTTTCTCTTGCCTTTTAGGATTCTCTTTTTGTCTTTACCTTTGGCATTTTACTTATGATGTGTCTTGGCATGAGCCTCTTTGGGTTTTTCTCGCTTGGGACACTCTGGGCTTCCAGGGCTTGAATGTTGATTTCCCTTGCCAGGTTAGGGAAGATTTCAGTTACTATTTCTTCAGATAGGTTTTCAATTCCCTGCTTTTTCTCTTCTCCTTCTTGTACTCCTATGATGTGAATGCTGGAACACTTGATACTGTCCTAGAGGCCCTTAATCTTTTTACAGTTGATCTCCAGTTTCAAAGCATTATGATCAGAGAATATGGTTGGTATGATTTCAACCCTCTTATATTTGTTGAGGCTATCTCTGTGTCCTAGTGTGTGGTTGATTCTTGAGAACTTTCCATGTGTACTAGAGAAGAATGTATAAGCAGCTGTTTGGGGACGAAAGCCTCTGTAAATGCCAATTATGTCCAGTTGGTCTAATGTGTCATTAAGGATGTCATTTCCTTATTGATTTTCTGTTTGGATGATCTGTCTATAGCTAACAGTGGGGTATTTAGGTCCCCTACTACGATAGTGTTTTGGTTTGATTTTCCCTTTAGTTCTGTTAGTAATTGAATTATATATTTTGAGACTCCCTGATTGAGAGCATAGATATTAATAAGTGTTATGTCTTCTTAGTGCATGATTCCCTTTATCATTATGAAATGTCCCTCAGTATCTTTCTTTATTATTATATTTTCTTCTGAGTGTGCCTTATCTCCATTCCCCTTTGCGAATGTGGATCTTTGTTTTAAATCATCCTTTTTTTTCTGTTACCGTTGTCCCTATGTATGCTAAATGTTCATTACTATTTTGCATTAGCTAATTTCTTCTTATTGTTTAAGCTTATAATGCCCTGTTCTTAATGAGGGTTGCACTCTTCTGCTTCTATCTGCCTTTAGCCACCTTTCTCATAGTTATGTATTTTTTTTTTTTTTGTCATTTTGTTTTAGGTGAGCTGACCTCTTTCAGTATTTCCTGCTATTCAGGCCTCATAGTGAGAGAATTCCCTAAATTTTTGTATGTTTGGAAAGGTCTTTATTTCTCTTTCATATCTAAAGGAGAGCTTTACTGGATATATTATTCTTGGCTGGTAGTTCTTTTCATTTAATAGTTTGAATATTTGATTCCACTTCTTTCTGGTTTGTAAGGTTTGTGTGAGAAGTCTGACAATAATCTGATGAGTTTTCCTTTATAGGTTATGATCTTCTTTTCTCTGGCTGCCCTGAGAATTCTTTCTTTGTCATTAATTTTTGATCATTTTAATATGATGTGTCTTGGTGAAGACCTTTTGGGGTTGAGATAATTGGGTGTCTGTTGACTTCTTAAATTCCAAGCTTCAGCTCATTCCCTAGATTTGGGAAATTCTTGTCAACTATTTGTCTGAAAATCCTTTCTAATCTCTGCTCCTTTTCCTCCCCTTTGAGAATGCTCATTGTTCTTGTTTTCTCTCCTGATGGTGTCAGCTAATTCTTGTATTTCTCTTTCATTATTTTTTATTCTTTGGTTTCTCTCTTCCTCCTCATTTATTTCTAGATTTCTGTCTTAGATGTCTCTGATCTTTTCCTCCATTTGGTCAACTCTATTTCCCAAGATTTCTATTCCATTTTTCACAACTTTCAGTGTGTTCTTCATCTCCAGAAGTTCTTTTTGAAGGTTTCGATCTCTTTGCTAAAGAATTCATTCTGCTCATCTTGTTGTTTTTTTAGTTCCTGAAATTATTGATATGAATCATTTCAGATCTCACTGCAGTTTTCAGTAGTACCATCCTGAATTCTCTGTCATTTAAGTTGCATATTTCTATGTGAGCTTATTTTCTAGAGATTTTTCTCTTTCTTTCTGAGCTGCCTTGTCACCTTGGTTGTTCATGGTGTTTAATGGACTATTTCTCTGCCTCGGCATTAATGGAAGTGTATTCTGCTTGTTTTTTTTTTTTTCTCCCAGAAAGAAGATTTATTAAAGAAAAGTCTCTCTTTAGCCTGTTGCAAAGAAGGCATTTTTCTTTTAGTTTCCATTAGTTGACATTTAAGCCTCTTGGATCTCTGCTTTATATAAAGTCTTAATAATGCCTTTTTTTCTTATAGATATTCAGTCATGCTCACTACCCTCAGTCTCAGTCCCTGTCAGTGTTAGCGACAGTTTCGGTAGCATTTGCTCAGGTTTCCCTGGGGCTCCACGGTGTTTGGTCTCCGAGGGTTTGTGGGAGGGGCCCTCTGGTTGTGTGATGGGGTCTGCAGCTCAGCCTCACATTTTGCAACCCCAGTTGGCAATAACCAATTGTTGTTTCTCTGCCATCCCCGCTTCTCTGCTGTCCCCACTTCTCTGCTTTCTGCCCTGATGCCTAGGTACTGCCTCTGGCAGGTGGAGCTCTGAGCTCTCCCAGGCAGGGCTGTTTAGGGAACCTGACACGTCTTATTCCCTCCCCCTCCTCCTGCAGGGAGCTCTGGCTGCAAGAGGCAGCTTCTTTGTTTCTCCCAGTCTTCTGCCGAACTCCTGCTGTTCTGACCTCTGGTAGCTCTTATTTGCAGATCAGTTGCTCAGATCTGCTTGTATGCAAGTTGGGTGTTATTTGTTGAGTTTTAGATGTTCGGCATATTGTTATTTCAAGGGGAGAGATTTGGGGACATCTCTCATTCTCCCATGCTTCCGACCTCACTCCCAGAAGTCCCTTAATCTATCCTCATTTTTTAAAATTTTCTTTTCTTGTTGCTGCTCTGATTCAGTGTTTTCTGCTACCTTACCTTCCAAATCACTGATTCAATCTTCTGCTTCATCTAATCTAGATTCTCTCTAATGTAGTCTTTATTTCAGTTATTGTAGTCTTCATTTCTGACTGGTTCTTTTTTATGTTTTCTATCTCCATTTATATCTTTCCTATCTCTTTGTTGAAGTTCTCACTGAGCTAACTGAGCACCCTTATAACCAAAGTTTCGAATTCTGCATCTGGTAGATTGCATGTCTCCTTTTCGTTTAGTTCTTTTTCTGGAACTCTGTTCTTTCATTTGGGACACGTTTTCATGTCTTCTCATTTTGGCTGCCTCCCTGCATTTGTTTCTATGTATTAGATGGAGATACTATGTCTCCTGGTCTTAGTAGAGAGGCATTATATAGGTGTGGGGCCCAGTGGCATAGCATCCCTGGTCATCTGAGCTCAGTACTCAAAATGTGTACATTGTGTGAGTTGTGCGTGCCCTCCTGCTATAGTTGAGCCTTGGTTGCTGCTTGCACATCAGTGAACAGGACCGACTCTCAGGCTGATTGGTTTTGAGGACTGGTCGTGATTACAGTGGAGGAGCTGTTGTTTAGGGGCTGACCCTACAGAGTAGGATTTATTTTAGCAGGACTCCAGTCCCTGCCCAGTCTGCTGTTTGGGTATGTTGTTTGTGGAGGTGGTTGGATGGTACTCTGGTGTGGTCTGAAGTTGGCCACAGAATGTGTTGATTCCAGGGCCTCTTGGGTAAGGCTCTGTTGCAGGCCGAGATCAGCCACTGCCTGTGTCCTGCTCAGGGTCACTTGCTATGAGCTACAAAGTGATCTGCAGAAGGTTGCCACCTGTGCTGGGCTTGGAGGTGTCTGAGAGAGACTAAGATATAAACTGAAGTTGGCTGCCGTAAGTGCCAGGTTTGAGGCTGTTTAGAAGGAGATACAGGGCACACTAAGGTCAGATGCTGCTTGTTTGGGGTGAGCTAAGACAGGCTGTTTGTATGGAAAAGCCACTAAAAGAGTTTTACCTTTCAAGAACGAGAGTGAAATAAAGATATTTTCAGATACACGGAAATTAAGAAAGTTTACCACTAGTGGAAACTCATTAAAGAACATCTAAAGAATATTATTAAAGTTCAGGAAGAAGGACATTTTTCTCAGAAGAACGATATGGAAAAAAGAAAAGAAAAGAATGTATGATATCTTAGCTCAATCAGCCTAAGACCACAAAGGACAAGTCTGAGGTCCAGCAAAGTCAGGTTTATGGACTTAGAAATTAGGAATGCAACACAGCAGTGAGACTAAAGAAAACATAGAGTTAATATAGGATTTTGAAGAAAGTTCAGATGAAAATTAAGCAGTGTTTTTGATAGATCCAAAACAAACCAGGGATGTGGGTAAAATGTTCAGCATCAAGTCTGGAATGAAAAATGTACCCAGGTTTCTGTTTTCTTGGACACTACAAAGTTAAGATAGATGTGGAATACTGTGTACAGAAGCCCCTTATCTGAAGTTCTGCGCCTTAACTGGAAATCAAATCTCCTGACTCACACTCTTGAGGTAAGAGTGGAATGTCTCATCCTTACTAACAAAATTTCAAAGAGCAAATTTTCCATTTGTCTATGATTTCAGAAAACAAAATAATTCAATGTGTAAGAAAACAGTTACTCAAAGATAGGATTTTTATCACACAGTATCAACAAGTCCTTGTATAAATGTTGTTTCCTATGAACTTTGTAGCTATGTCTGTTTGCCAAGCTTGGTGAACAGCAGGGCAGATTTTGTTTTCTCTTACACTTTCTCTTACACTTACATTTATTTTTTTTATGTTTACCTTCTCAATGATGAAAAAGAAAAGAAGAATGGTAAATCTGAGTAAGTCTATTTTTTAATGACTACAAAACAACAACAGCTTGTTGAATCTTCTCGTTTCACCTAAAGAGGGAAAAAAGCTGAGAAGCACTTGAAAAGGTCATATCTCAGAGATATAGACCTCCTAAAGAACTGAGAATTAATTGTAAGATTATAGAACACTTTCCCTTCCCCTGTACCTTACCACCACATTGATAGAGCTCCTTTATAGTAACAGTGGATTATGGCTGAAGGAATTGCAAGTTTCACAGTCTATGAAGAAAGAGTTTCTAGGGAGACCTCAAGACCACAGGAAAGACAAAAACAAGGGCATCAGAAGCCTCTTCTAGCTACAGCAAATATTAATCACAGCCTACCTTTTAGCCAGAAAAACATAAAACCTCACACTAAAGGACTATATCCCTCAGTTCCTATTACCTGATAGATTAGGCTTTAAACAGAAAATTAAAAGGCATACTGAAGAGCAAAAACACTCTAAAAAAAAAAAAAAAAAAAAAAGCAAGCATGAGAACCAGACTCAGATATGGAAAAGGTTTTGTAATTATCAGATAGAAAGTTTAAAATAACTATGATTAATATGCCAAAGGCTCTGGATACATCATACAATAGAATATTATTCAGTAACAAAAGAAATTAACAAGTCATGAAAAGACACGAGGAAACTTAAATACATATTAAGAGAAAGAAGTCAGTCTGAAAATTTGCATACTACATGACATTTTGAAAAAGGCAAAATTATAGAGACTATACAAAGATTAGTGGTTTTCAGGAATTTATAGGGAGAAAGGGAGGGATGAAATAGGTGGAGCACGGGGCGGTTTTAAGGTGGTAATTCTGCATGATACTTTAATCATGTTATTATGCATTTGTCAAAACCAATACCTCTAGAACACAAAATGTAAACTCTGAAAATGTAAACTCTGGGCTTTAATTAATAATATCATTATTGGGTCATTAATTATAGCAAATATACCACATTAATGCAAGATTTAATAATATTGGAAACTGTGTGCCAGGGGTGGAGTGTTGGAGTGGGTATATGGAATTCTCTAGACTACCTTCAAATCTTAAACTGTACTAAAGAAATCAAAGTCTATTTTTAAAAAAGATAACAGACTTCCAGTTATAGCAGAAAAGATAATCTTCCTGCTAAAGACATCTGGAAAAAAAATAGACAAAATATCAAAAGTATTTCTTTAAAGTTACTGGAGATCTATAAAGATAGTAGAAAAATTAAAACTCTGATGCAAGAGTCTGAAGAAGAAAGAAATCCAGAGATTTGAATCTAGCATTTGGTACTACATTTGCCAATTCCAGAATAGATTTCTGAAAGGCTAAGCACCACTTTTCACTCCAAGGACAAAAATATCTGGCTCAGGACTGCCAAAGGTGAGGGTCTGATTAGACTAGAGACAGAATGAACCAGAAGTAAAACAGCCTTCAACCAAAGTATAATCTTCTTGTCACCCAGCTTGATAGCCAGGAAAATTTAAATTCATAAGTTGGATGAAGCTATCACCTGTTGAAGAAAAATAATCCTCTCTGAAGGAAGATAAATATTAGGCCTCAGTTTATTTTTATAATTATTTTTCAAATACGATGTCATGATCACAAAGGTAGTCATACTAAACAAGACACTGTGAATAAAAAACAGCAGACACAATAGAAAATATAATCTGACAGTCTCCAGATATTGGAATTAACACACATAGACTTAAAAAAAACTATGCTTACCATGTTAGGCAGAATAATGCTCCCTAAAAATCCACATCTCAATCCTCCAAAATTGTGAATATGTTATGTTACATGGCAAAGGGGAATTTTTCTATGTTGAGTTATGTACCCAAAAAGATCTGTTGAAGTTCTAACCCCCAAGACTTGAGAGTGTGATCTTATTTGGAAATAGGGACTTTGCAGATGTAATCAAGTTTAAATAGGGTCATTAGGATGAGCCCTAATCAATTATGATATGTATTTAGCCTCTTGAAGTGATGGATATTAGTATTTGATTCTCAAATGATGACCCTTTATAGTGACAGAGCATACCTGGAATTATTATCACTAGGTCATGATATGTAATTCTTTTTGTACATTATGGGATTTGATTTGATTTGCTAATATTTTATTGAGGACTTTTGCATCAATGTTCCTGACAGATATTGCTCTAGAGTTTTCCTTTCTTGTAATTTCCTTGTTGAGTTTTGATATTAGAGTAATTGGCTTCATGTAATGAGTTAGGAAGTATTCCCTCTACTTTCATTTATGAAAGGGATATTAGGAAATTGGTATAATTTCTTCCTTAAATGTTTGATAGAAATCAATGATGAACTCATCCTGGCCTGGTACTGTCTATTTTGGCAGGTTACTAATTATTTATTAAATTTCTTTAATAGATATATGCCTCTTCCGATTATCTGTTTCTTCTGGTATAAGTTTTGGTAAATTGTGTCTTTCAAGTAATTGGTACATTTAATCTAAGTTATCAAGTTGTGGATAGAGTTGTTAATAATCAGTAGTAGTGATCCCTTTATCATTTCTTCCTCTCCTCAGCTTAATTGAAGTATAATTGACAAATAAAGTTGTATATATTTAAGATGTACAATGTGATAGTTTCACACATACATACATTGTGAAATCATTACCACAAACAAGTTAATTCATGCACCTATCACCTCGCTTAGTTACCTTTTTTGTTGTTGGTGATAGTGTGTTGAGAACACTTCAGATCTATTAGCAAATTTCAAGTACTAATATCCATCACATCAAGAGGCTAAATATACATCATAATGAATTAGGGCTTACCCGAATGACCCTATTTGAACTTGATTACATCTGCAAAGACCCTATTTCCAAATAAGGTCACACTCAGGTCTTGGAGGGTTAGAACTTCAACAGATCTTTTTGGGTACATAACTCAACATAGAAAAATTCCCCTTTGCCATGTAACATAACATATTCACAATTTTGGAGGATTAGGATACGAATTTTAGGGGGCATTATTCTGCTTACCACAGTAAGCATAGTTTCTTCAAGTATGCAATACAGTATTATTAACTATATTCAGCATGCTATATATCAGATCCCCAGAACTTATTCATCTTAAAACTTAAAGTTTGTACTCTTTGATTCGCAGCACCCCATTTCCTTCATCCCTCAGCCCCTGGTAACCACCATTCTATTCTCTGGTTCTATGAGACTGACTTTTTCAGATTCCATATATATGTGAGATGATACAGCCTTTGTTTTTCTCTGTCTGGCTTATTTCGTTTAGCATAACATCCTCGGGGTTCATCCATGTTGTCACAAATGGCAGGATCTCCTGTTTATTTTTATAGCTGAATAATATTCCACTGTGTATGTGATATCACACTTTCTTTATCCAAGACAAACACACATATACATCATATTTTCTACTTATCTGTTTCTCTCTCTATATATATCAGACATACAGTTTGCAAATATTTCCTCCCATTCCTTATGTTGTTTTTCTCATTTCAGTTTCATGTAGCTCCTATTTGTTTATTTTTCCTCTTGTTGCTTGTATTTTTAGTGTTATATCCAAAAAAGTCATTGCCAAAACCAATGGGATTAGATTTTCTTCTTGGAATTTTATGATTCCAAGATTTTGATTCCCATTAGATTTTCTTCTTGGAATTTTATGATTTCAGATCTTATGTTTAAGTCTTTAATCCATTTAGAGTTGATTTTTTAATACGGTGTAAGGTAAGGTTTCGATTTCATTCTTTGCATGTAAATATCTAGTTTTCCTAACACTATTCATTGAAAAGACTACCCTTTCCCCATGGTGGATTCTGGTGTCCTTGTCATAGGTTAGTTGATTATATATGCGGGTTTATTTCTGTTCTGTTGCATTGGTCTATGTGTCTGTTTTTATGTCAGTATCATATGTTTTGACTACTGTAGCTTTGTAATATAGTTTGAAATCAGAAACTATGACGTCTTCAGCTTTGTTCTTTCTCAAGGTTGTTTTGGCTATTTGGGGGTCTTATGTGGTTCCATAGTAATTTTAGGATTTTTAAAATATTTTGTGAAAAATGTCATCGGAATTTTGATAGAGATTGCATTGAATGTGTAGATCACTTTGGGTAATATGGACATTTTAACAATATTAATTTTTCTAACACATAAATATGAGATTATTTTTCCATTTGTTTATGTCTTCTTCAATTTCTTTCATTAACATCTTATAGTTTCTAGTGTACAGATCTTTTATCTCCTTGTTTAAATTTATTCCTAAGTATTTTATTCTTTTTGATGCTATTGTAAATGGAACTGTTTTTTAATTTCTTTTTTAGGTAGTTGGTTGTTAGTGTATAGAAATGAAACTGATTTTTGTATGCTGACTTAGTATCCTGCAACTTCACTAAATTCTTTTATTAGGTCTAACAGTTTTTTTGGTAGAATCTTTAGAGTTTTTCTATTAATTCATGTTATTTGCAAACAGAAATAATTTAACTTCTTTATTTTTGATTTAGATGCCTTTTATTTCTTTTTCTTGCCTAATTGCTCAGACTAGGACTTCTAGCACTATGTCTAGCACTATGATAAGAAGTGGTCAGAGTGAGTATACCTTTTTGTTCCTGATCTCAGAAGAAAGGCTTTCAGCTTTTCACCTCAATTATGGTGTTAGCGATGGGCTTGTTATCTATTATATTATGGTATATTCCTTCTATAACTAATTTGCATACTTTTTTTTCATGAAAAGATGTTGAATTTTGTCAAATGATTTTTCTGCATCTATTGAGGTGATCATGATTTTATCCTCCACTTTATTAATGTGATATATCACATTTATTGATTAGTATATGTTAAATCATCCTTGCATCACAGGGATAAATCTCACTTGATTACGGTGTATGATACTTTTAATATGCTATTGAATTCAGTTTGCTAGTATTTGGTTGAGGAGTCTTACATCCATATTTACCAGGGATATTGAACTATAACTTTCTTGTCTTGTAGCATCATTATTTGGCTTTGGCATGAGGGTAATGCTGACTCCATAAAATGAGTTTGGAAGTGTTATCTCCTCTTCCATTTTTGGGAAGAGTTTAAAAAGAACTGTATTTTACATCTCAACCCTGTGGTGAGATATGGTGGGCCAGGTCTCCTGGCCTCTGTGTTCTCAATACACCTTCCTGCAGCCAGCAGCCACCATTTGTGCCACTGTGATTGTCGGAAGCCTGCCGACCAGGTCAAACCGGGTACCTGAATGGGGGAGCGGGGACTGAGAAAAAAGAGAAGACAGACAGGGTGCAGGAGGGAGAACAGATCTCACAACTGTCTCTCTGAGTTTATTTCTTATCCTTCTTTTTATACATAATCTGTTCCTTTGAGTCTCCCAAGATAACATAATTAAAGTAACATCCTGAAGATCAAGGTACAATCGACACTTCCTTTGACACTCCCTTCGACACTCCCTTTGACACTCCCTTTATCTATACTTAATCTTCTTCTTCCTGGAATTCCACAGAACCAGCCTTTTCCTTTTTATGCAAGCAGGCCTCCCGAGATAAACCATGCACTCTTTTGAATTTGGGGAGCTTTAGCTCCCTACATGTGATGGGTGGGAGAAAGTGGTGGGGGGAGGTGGATTCATGCATGTGCAGCTTTGTTTTTTTCCAGTGGGTTCAACTGAAATGAGCACTTAGGTTGGAAAGCTGTTTCTGCCCTTTTGCAACCTTCTAAATGAAGATTTTACTTCTAGGTGGGCCACAAGAAGAATGAGGGAAGGGACAGGTTCCTATGTCTGTGGCTTTCTTTGTCTAGTGATGGCAGTTTGTGAAATGCTGCCACCCTTTGCACCATCGATCGGTCTCAGCCCCTGGGCTCAGACTCAATGTGTACTGGCAACCCAGGCCTGATTGTCACCTCTGTATCTCTGGTCTGGTCTGCTCAGAGGGGGCTGCACCCTGACTCTTCACTGCTATTGCATTCATTGGTGATACAGCGAGTGACAGGCTGCAACTGCAGCTCCTAGCTCTGTCGTTCCCTTCCCCACATCCCATCTCCCCTGTTCAATCTAATACTCCCACCTTTTGATGTCTCAATGTGCAGATCCCTCAGATGTATTTGTGTGTTGAGCAGGGAATCTTTTGTTGAATTATAGCTGTTCAACTTGTTGTAACTTCAAAGAAAGAGATCTGGAGGTCCTCTCATGCTGTCATGCTGCTAATGTCTAGTACTGTTTTTTCTTCATAAATTTCTTGAAAAAAAGAGAATACTCTTTCTTGTTTTCCACCTTATCATGCCACCTCTCTGTGCTTCCTTGTGCTTCCCTATCAAAAAGGGTAGCTATAAGACTGCATGGCCAGCACGAGTTTTGTGAGGATGACTTGTGAAAACATTGGCACCACCCTGGTTTCTCACCTGAAGATCGCCACCTGGATAGAAGTGGTAGTCAAAGGAGAGGCTGTCTTTGGGTAGACATCCAATGAGCCATCCCCAGCTCTACACCTTGCTGAGCTGAGACATCCATAATGGATGGTACTCTTCAGCCTCTTTTGCCATTTTAACTCATACAAAGGAGAAGGGTACTCACCGATCTTAGCGCAGAAATCATGTCCTCATCTAGTTAAGGAGGGGCTACCACCAACACCTCCACTCTAAACACAGCCAAGGCAGGGCACACACAGAGTGGTCAGGCTGGACTGGTAGAGAACAGATGGGAGCCTGTAAGCCATGCGTTTAGTCCTGGCTATAGAAAGGAGCAGTTGCAAAGGACACCAAGACTGGACATTGACATTGCTATGTTCATCCAGAGGCCCCTGCATGTCCACCCAAAGGGCTGTGAAAATCTCAGCTCTGCTACTAATGAGTTGTATGATTTCAGGCCAGTCACTCCATGTTTTGAGACTCAATTTCCTAGTTTGTAAAGCGAAGGCAGCAATACTGACAATATTACTGATTGGATTTACAGAGCATCTGACACAATGTCTTACACATAGTAGGCAGTGTGGATAGCATTTCTCTTCCCTCTTTTGGGTACTATGTCAATACACTGGCAGTAGGCAAATTGCCTGTTCATGTGTTCTCATATTCTCATATTCACTACACTCCTGTTCTGCACCAAGGAAGCTGACATGGTTGTACTTTTCTAAGAGTAACTCCCAGTCCAGTGGGGACATAATCTAAACATTATGGTCATGCTGTTTTAAGTGGCAGATTGAACATATACATTTAATTTTATTCCTGGCCTTAACTCCACTTGAACCAAAGAGAATTAAAAAAAAAAAGACATATCGTACAAGGACAGAGAGAAAAGGACAGAAGACAACATGAATGCTAGAAGAGCAATGGGCGAGTGCTAACAGATTCAGTGCAGTTGAGAAAGCCCAATTCCAAGCATGTATTGGAAGAGCTGAGAACCAAACAGATTTTCTTTTCAAAATCCTCAAAAGGCTCAGGATCTGGCAGAACCTGGTAATGTATCCTTTACCTTTTGAAAGTTCATTTCATGTCACCTCACTTTTTATGAAAGACCTATATTTTTGCTAACCAAAAGAAATCTGAAGATTTTCACTTTGATGAAAAAAGGTAAAAGATGAAAATAGCATTCAGGGTTTGTTTTGTAGGGAGTCATTACAGAAGCAGTGTACACCCTGAGCAGTGAGAGTGGCCTCACCAGCTCTTTCCCTGGGAACTACACTCAGCATCTCAGCATCAAGCCACCATAGCTTTGAACTGTGATATTCTGCTTTTTTTTTCTATTTATTTTGTGCATCCATTAGCAAAGCATGTCCTAAGGTAATTGCTTCTTTGCTTTATGCCATTTGAGCTTATGAAAGGTTTCATGGGATGTTCTACTTTTGGATAACTGTATCTCTGGAACTGGGGGTCACAGGGAAAAGCTAGAGCAAGGAAACTGGGTGCAAGTCCCTTGAAAAGCAATCAAATCCCTAGATGCCCTTCCCCACGGCTTGGAAGAAATATGTTAGTTTGTTCTTTAGGCAAAATAAAATGAGGGGTTCTAAATGAAAGCTTCTCAACGTTGATGAAAGAAATAAAAGAAGACCTAAATAAATGGACATACTGAATTTAAGGACTGTTTTCAGACTCAACATAGTAAAGATGTCAATTTTCCCCAAACTGATCTATGTATTTAATATAAAACTAATTGAAATCCCAGAACTTTTTTTGTAGATATAGACAAACTGAGTCTAAAATTTATCTGGGGGAGCAGAGAAACTGGAAACAATTCTGAAAAAGAAGAATAAAGGTGGATGAATTACTTTACCCAATTTTAAGACTTATTATAAAGCTACTGTAATCAAAACAATGTAGTATTGCTGAAAAGATACTCAATGGATCAGAACTCAAAACCCAGAAATAGACCTATGCACAAATGGCAGACAAATTTTGTTGCAAGTGCAAGGGAAATTCAATGAAAAAGAGTCTTTTCAACAAATGGTGTTGGAACAATTAGTCAAGCATATGAAAAAAAAAATGAACCTCAATCTAAACCTCAAATCTTAGGTATAAAAATTAACTAAAAATTGATCATACATTTAAATACAAAATATAATACTATAAACGTGTAGAAGAAAACAGGAAAAAAAAAATCTTGTGACCTGAGATTAAGCAGAGTTCTTAGATGTGACAAAAACACAATCCATAAAAGAAAAGGGTTCATAATTTAGACTTTATCAAAATTAAAAACTTTGCTCTGCAAAAGACATTGATAAGACAATGAAAAGACAAACTACACACTTGGAGAAAATATTTGCAAATATTCAACAGAGGATTTACACCCAGAATATATTTTTTAAAATTCCCCAAACTCAGCAATAAAAACCAAACAACCCAATTAAGAAGTGGGCAAAATCTTGAACACACACTTCATCAAAGAGAGTATAAAATGGCAAATAAGCACATGAAGGGATGTTCAACATTATTATCCATCAGGGAAATGCAAATTAAAACCATGATGAAATAACATCACATAGTTTCTAAAATGGCTAAAATTAAAAACAAAATACTGAAAATACAAAGTCCTGGGGAGCAGCCTGAATTCTCACACACTGATGGTGAGAATGCAAAATGACAAAGCCATTCTGGGAATTTTTTGGCAGTTTCTTATGAAGTTAAACATATACTTACCATAAGTCTGCAATCCCATTTGTGGGCATTTATCCTAAACAACCAAAAACTGATGTTAAAACAAAAATACATACACGGATGTTTTTAGCAGCTCTATTTATTATTGCCAAAAACTAAAAACAACCTAAGTGTCTTTCAATGGGTGAATAAATAGACAAACTATGGTATACCCTTGCAACAGAAGAGGACTCAGTGATAAAAAGGAATAAATTCTTGATAGATGCAACAATTTAGAAGAATCTCAAAGGCATTATGCTGAGTAAAAGAGGTAATATATATTGTTAATGATAAAACAGAAGTTAATACTATATGATGTTATATAGTATATGACCCCATTTATATGACATTCTTCAAAAGTTAACACTATAGTGATGGAGAACACAGCAGTGATTGCTGAGGGTATAGGTTGGGATTATAAAGGCCTAGTACAAAGAAGTTTTGGGGGTGATATAACTGTTCTGTATTCTAATTGTGGTGGTAAGAACACTGACCTATACATGAACTAAAATTTATAGAACTGTACACCAAAAGAAAATAGTTGATTTTGCTGTAGGCCTGCTATGTTAACTATTTTTTTGTGCACGTATGCTATAAAAAAGAACAACCAGGGAAGAGAAAGTAACAAAAGAAATTAGAGGAACAGTTCAGGAGATTCAACATCTAAGTAACAGAAATTCCAAAATGTGAGAAAAGAAGAGAAAATAGTGAGTAAAATAATTCAAGTCAATTTCTCAGAACTGAATGACATAAATTTCTGAGGTTGCAAGGGCTTGCTGAGTCCCCCAGCTCAAAGGATAAAAATATGTCCACAAGTTTCCTGTTCTGAACCAAGATTAAATAAACATACTTTTTCCTCTTTCTCCTGCTAAGTACAGATATTTAAAACACTGGACTTTACATATAAAACAAACATAAGGAGGTTCCAAAAGGTGGAAAGAAAGCTAAGGATGATGGGACCTGAGGAACAAACAGTGGTGAGTTCTCTGGGATTTCTACTTGCTCCACATATTCTGGGCTAATAGCCAGAGAAGAAAGCAGCCCAGAAATGCTAATGGGAGTAGGAAGGAAGAAACCCACATGAAGTCTTCTCCTCCAGTTAAATCACCGAAAACAGGGGAGCCAGCAAGCCAGAAAACTTTTAGACAAGTAGCTGCTCTACCCCAGGCAAACACCATGAAGTTCCACCTCAATTCCAGAGGCAAAGGCCAAAAATGGGGAAGCCAGAATTTCACCCTTGCCCAACTGTAACAAGGTGTCCTTCTCCATCCCCCTCACTTGGGTGGTATCAGAAAAGACCAAGTTTAGGACTTTCACCCCAGTCCAGCAGTCATGAGGAATCAGGAGAGGCTGAATTCGAAACCAAAAATTTTCACCGCCATCCAGTAGTAATGAAGCCTTGATACCACTGTAGTGTCAGTGAAGGTCATATGGGTAGCAGTAATGAGGCATCCCTCCCTACAGGGTGTAGTTGCAAAGTGGGAAACCTGAACATCTACCTCCATCTGGCAGGAATCAGATAGCATCCCCTTTCCTCTACTGGTAGGGTGTCAGAGGAGGTCTGTTAAAACAGAAAATTTAAATAAGATCCAAAGTCTCGTAACTTAATACCCAATATGTCCAGGATGTAATTTAAAAATCACTTATCATACCAAGAACCAGAAAAATCTCAACTTGAATAAGAAATGACAACAGACGTCAAAACCAAGATGCACATCTTAGAATAACTGACAAGAATTTTAAAGCAATTATGAACATGCTAGAAGCAAATGAAAAATAAAAAAAGAGTCTCAAGCAAAGAAATAGAAGCTATAAAGAAAGAACCAAACAGAAATTTTAGAACTGAAAAATACAATCACTAAAATTTAAAAACTCAATGGATGGACTCAACAACAGAATGGAAGGGCCAGAGAAAAGAATTGTTGAGCTTGAAGATAAAACAATAGAAATTATCCAATATGAAGAATACAGAGAAAGTGAACTAAAAACAAATGAATAGAATTTCAGGGACTTGTAGGACTGTAACAAAAGAACTTACATTAATGTCATTGGAGTCCCTAAAGGAGAGAAGAAAGAGGGTGGTGCTAAAAAATATTCAAAGAAATAATGGCCAAAATTTTCCCCAATTTGGCAAAAGACATAAGCTTGTAGATTCAAAAAGATGACTGAACCCATCAAGATAAAACAGAGACAAAGAAAAAACTTCTGAAAAACAGAGACAAAGAAAAAAATCTTGAAAGCTGTAAGAGATAAATGCTACTTTGCCTATAGGAATAAAATTCAATTCAAATGACAGTGGATTCTCATCAAAAACCATAGAGGCCAAAGGAAAGTGTTACAACATTTTTCAAGTGATGAAAAAAAAATCAAAAACAAACTGTCAACCCCAAATTCTAAAACAGGCGAAGCTACATTTTTGGAGTGAAAGAGAAATAAAGACATCCATCCTCAGACAGAAAAACTAAGAAAATTTGTTATGAGCAGATCTGCCATAAGAGAATGACTAAAGGAAGTTCTTGAAACAGAAAGAAAATGATAAAAAAAAAAAGAAAAAAGAAAAGAAATCTTGGAACACTAAGAAGAACAACAAAAGGAGCAAAACTATGGGTAAATACAATACAATTTCTTTCTCTTTCTGAGTTTTCTAAATTATGTTTGACAGTTGAAGCAAAAAGTATAACATTATCTGATGTGGTTCTCAGTCCACGTAGAGGAACTATTTTAGAAAATTATATTATAAATGAAGAAGATAAAAGGATTTAAAGGAAGCTAAATTTTCTACACTTCACTCAAATGGTAAAACAGAGGACTGTACTAGGTATGCACAATTCCTAGAGTACCTACTAAAAATCTATATAAAGAGATACATTAAAAAATACTATAAAGTAGAATTCTAAGAAGTATTCAAATAACCCATACAGAGAAAAAAAAAAAGGAAAACAGAGAAACAAAAAAGGAAGAAAATAGATAGAAAACAAAAATTAAAATGGCAGACTTAAGCTTTAACATATCAATAATTACACTAAATGTAAATGGTTTGAATAAGCCAATTGAAAGACTTAGTGAAGGTTTGGAGAAACCTTCACCCCAGATCTCTCCCCTCGAAACAACAATAAGCTGAACATCTAAAACTCAACAAAAAACACCCAAACTGTACACCAGCACGTCTGAGCACAAGATCTGCGCATAAGAGCTACCACAGGTCAGAACCCTGGGTGTCAGATGGTGGACTGGGAGAAACAAAGAAGCTGCTCTTGCAGCCACAGGAACTCCCTGTAGGAGGAGGGGGAGAGGAGAAGGTGTAGGGAGTTCCCTGAACAGCCCTTACTAAGAACAGGACTTTATAAGCTTAAATAATAAGAGATTTGCTATAGGAAAATAGTAATGAACATTCAGCATACATAGGGACAAATTGAGACAATGACTAAAAAGGGAAGGATTCAAAGATTCAAATTCACAAAGAGAAAAAGAGATAAGTCACGCACAGAAGAAAATGCACGACTGTATATATATAACTATCCTTTATGTATTTGTAATGGTAAACACAAACCAAAGATTCAGAACTGAAGCATATAACATAAAACAAGAACAACCAGAAAATCTCACAAAAGCCAACCAAAATAAAGAAAACAGAAACACCAGGAAAAGAAATAATGGAAACACTGAGATACCAGAAAGCAAAAGATGAAATGGCTATAAGAAGACCTCATATTTCAATAATCACCCTAAATGTAAATGGACTGAACTCACCAATAAAAAGGCAGAGTTGCAGAATGAATCAACAAACAAAACACAATCATATGCTGCCTCCAGGAGACACATCTCAGCTCCAAAAACAAATATAGACTCAAAGTAAAAGGGTGGAAACTGATATTTCATCAAATGGCATTCAGAGAAATGCGGGAGTAGTGGTACTAATATTTGATGAAATAGACTTCAAAATAAAAAAGGTAAAGAAAGATAATGAAGGACACTTCATAATGATAAAGGGAATCATGCACCAAGAAGACATAACACTTATTAATAAATATGCTCCCAATCAGGGAGCCCTGAAATATGTAAAGAAAATCTAAATAGACTGGAAAATCTAAATAGACTGATCAGCAGTATGGAAATTGAAACGATCATCAAAAACCTACCAAAAGATAGAAGTCCAGGACTTCTACTAACAGAACTAAAGGGAGAAACAGACTAAAACACTATCGTAGTAGGAGATCTAAATACCTCACTGTTGGATATGGACAGATCTTCCAAACAGAAAATCAATAAGGAAATAACATCCTTAAATGACACATAGACCAACTGGACATAAGTGAAATTTACAGAGCCTTCTATCTCCAAACAGCTGCTTATACATTCTTCTCTAGTGTACATGGAACATTCTCAAGGACTGAGCACATACGGGGACACAGAGATAACTTCAACAAATATAAGAGAGTTGAAATTATACGAACCATATTCTCTGATTATAGTGCTTTGAAACTAGAGATCAACTGCAAAAAGAAATCAGGAAGAACCACAAATACATAAAGATTAAACAACATATTTCTAAAGAATAACTGGGTCAGAGAAGAAATAAAAAGAGAGATCAAGAAATACATAGAAACGAATGATAATGATAGTACAACATATCCAAACTTTTGGGACACGGCAAAAGAGGTCATAAGAAGAAAGTTCATGTAATTACAGGCCTACCTCCAAAAACAAGAACAAGCCAAAATAAACAACATAATGCTTCATCTTAAAAAACTAGAAAAGGAAGAACAAATGAAGCCTAAAGTCAACGGAAGGAAAGAAAGAATCAAAATTAAAGTAGAAATAAATGAAATTGAAAACAACAACAACAAAAAACAATAGAAAAAATAAATGCAACGAAGAGCTGGTTCTTTGAGAAGATTAATAAAATTGACAAACCTCTGGCTAGACTCACTAAAGAAAAAAGAAAAGGACACAAACAAACATAATCAGGGATGAAAGGGGAAATTACGGCAGACATTGTCGAAATACAAAAGATAATACAAGAATACTATGAAAAAGTATATAACACCAAATTTAATAACCTAGAATAAATGGACCAGTACTTAGAAAAATACAATCTTCCTAGACTAATCAAGAACTGGAAAATCTAAATAGACCAATCAACAGTTCGGAAATTGAAACAATCATCAAAACCTACCAAAAAGTAAAAGTCCAGGACCAGATGGCTTCATCAGTGAATTCTACCAAACAAGATTTCGTACCTATTGTCCTCAATCTCTTCTAAAAAATGGAAGAGGAGGCAATACTTTCCAATGCATTTTATGAGGCCAATATTACCCTAATACCAAAATCTGGTAAAGATAACACGAAGAAAGAAAACTACAGACCAATAGCTCTCATGAACACAAATGCAAAAATCCTAAATAAGATACTAGCGAACCGAATAAAGCAATATATTAAAAAGATTATATACCGCGATCAGGTGGGCTTCATCCCAGGGGCACAAAGATGGTTCAACATATGCAAATCGTTTAATGCGATACACCACATAAACAAATGAAAAATTAAGAATCATATGATTATATCAATAGATGCAGAAAAAGCATTCGACAAGATACAGCATCCATTTATGATCAAAACAATTCACAAAATCGGCATAGATGGAAAGTATCTTAACGTAATAAAGGCTTTCTGTGACAAACCCTCAGCCAACAATATACTTAATGGTGAAAAACTAAAAACCTTTCCTCTAAGATCAGGAACAAGGCAAGGCTGTCTATTATCGCCACTGTTATTGAATACAACTTTGGAGGTCCTAGTGAGTGCAATAGGGTAAGAGAAAGGTATAAAAGGCATCCAAATAGGAAAAGAAGAAGTCAAATTGTCACTATTTGCGGATGATGTGATTCTCTATATAGAAAAACCATAAAGACTCCACAAGAACACTACTAGAAACAATAAGCAAATACAGTAAAGTTTCTGGATACAATCAATGTTCAAAAATCCATAGCGTTCCTATACTCTAATAATGAAGTATCAGAAAAAGAAGTGGAAAAAATAATTCCTTTTACAATTGCACCAAAAAGAATAAAACACCTAGGAATAAATCTAACGAAACATGTGAAGGACCTATATGATGAAAACTATAAGACTCTATTAAAAGAAATTGAAGAAGATACAAAGAAATGGAAAGATAATCCGTGTTCTTGGATTGGAAGAATCAACAGAGTTAAAATGACCTTATTACCTAAAGCATTATACAGATTTAATGCAATCCCCATCAAAATCCCATCAGCATTTTTTTAAAGAA
Organism: Pteropus medius; assembly: GCF_902729225.1. Classification (NCBI taxonomy): domain Eukaryota; kingdom Metazoa; phylum Chordata; class Mammalia; order Chiroptera; family Pteropodidae; genus Pteropus; species Pteropus medius. The sequence goes on along the minus strand of NW_024349800.1, from coordinate 32,818 downwards.
ATAGAACAAAAAATCATCAGATTTGTATGGAAGCACAAAAGACCCCAAATTGCCAAAGCCATCCTGAGAACAAAAAACGAGGCTGGAGGCATCACTCTGCCCGACTTCAAATTATACTATAAAACGATAGTAATCAAAATGGCATGGTATTGGCAGCAAAACGGACACACAGACCAGAGGAACAGAATTGAGAGTCCAGACGTAAACTCATATTTATATGGAAAAATAATTTTGACACAAAAGCCAAAAACATACATTGGAGAAAGGAAAGCCTCTTCCACAAATAGTGCTGGGAAAATTGGAAAGTCATCTGCAGAAGAATGAAACTAGACTGTTGTCTATCACCACACACCAAAATTAACTCAAAATAGATTAAGGACCTGAATATAAGACCTGAAACAATAAAATGCATAGAAGAAAACATAGGAATGAAACTCAAGGACCTTGGGCTTAAAGGGGATTTTATGAATTTGACCTCAAAGGCAAGGGAAGTAAAAGCAAAAATAAATGAATGGCACTACATCAAACTACAAAGCTTCTGCTCAGTAAAAGAAACTGTCAACAAGGAAAAGAGACAACCATGCGAATGGGAAAATATATTTGCAAGCAATACCTCCCATAAGGGTCTGAAATGCAAAATATACAAAGAACTCATAGAACTCAAAACAACAAAAAAACAAATGATCCAATCAGGAAATGGGCAGAGGACCTGAACAGACACTTCTCCCTAGAGGACATACAAATGGCCAACGGATATATGAAAAGATGCTCAACATCGCTAAGTATTAGGGAAATGTAAATCAAAACCACAATGAGATACCATCTCACTCCTGTTAGAATGGCTATAATCCACAGGACAAGTAATAAGAAATGTTGGAGAGGATGTGGAGAAAAAGGCACCCTCATACACTGCTGGCGGGACTGCAAATCGGTACAGCCACTATGGGAAACAGTATGGAGGTTCCTCAAAAAACTAAGAATTGACCTACCATATAATCCAGCAATCCCTCTACTGAGTATTTACCTCCAAAGACTTTGAAAACTCATATCTGAAAAGATATTTTCACACCGATGTTCATAGCAGCATTATTCATAGTGGCCAGCACATGGAAGAAACCGAAGTATCCTACGATAGATGATTGGGTAAAGAAGCGGTGGTACATATATACAATGGAATATTACTCAGCCATAAGAAGAGATGAAATACTTCCATTTGCAACAACATGGATGGACCTCGAGATAATCATGCTGAGCAAAATAAACCAGACGGATAAAGGTGAAAATCACATGACATTCCTTATATGTGGCATATAAACCTAAAAGCAACAAATGAACAGGACAATAAACAGAGACTCGTGGACATAGACTAGTGGTGGTTACCAGAGGGCAGGGGGTAGGGTGAGGGGGGAAGTAGACGGGGTAAAGGGGGTTAAATATGTGGTGACAGAAATCTTACTATGGTAGGTGAACATACAGTGTAAATATATATATGCCTTAATGTTAAAGTGTACAGCTGAAACGTATTGGATTTCATTAACTAATGTCAGCATAAAAATAAATTAATTAATTCAAAAAATTTTGGAGGTAGAGATGAGGTTAAGATCCCCTAGGTATAGCCAAATGCAGGCCCTACAATGAGGAGAAGCCTAGTGTCTTCAGAGAGTAGGAGATGGACTAGGTATGAAGGCAGGAGTGGCAATGAGAAAGGAGCCTTGGAGAACAAATTATAAGATGACTTTAAGACTGCACTCAGGAGTCAGACTGGTTCCCGAAGGTACTGGGCAGCCATGAAAAGTTGTAGAGCAATTCAGTGCCAGGGTAAAGGGTGACCTAGAAAGGTCATGAAACAATGAGAGGAGAGAGGAACCAGGAAAAACCTGGGTGCAGAGAGAAGAGTCAGCTGAGGAGGAGAGAACTCCAAAGAATAACACACATCTAGGGATGCCAATTAGGTGTTGGGTGAATGGGATGGCCAAGAGTTGAATCAACTATGACCTGGGTGGCGGGGGCTTCAAGAATGATGTTGTCTTTATCCGATACTGAGAAATCAAAAGGCTGAGCAGTTTTAATAAAGAGAAATGCTAACTCTTAACTGGGGTGTTACCTTTAATACCAGCAGAGGAAAGCTAACTAATTCAGGCACATGACCTACAGTGCATCAAAATGAATTTCCTATCCCCTTTGTAACACAAAACAAATCTCTTATGGCCTTTCTGCACTCCCAAGAAACAAGAGTGGTATCTTTTTAAGTGAAACAGGCAGGACTTAAAACAACATGTATACTAGTAATGCAAGACAGGGCAAATTTCCCCAAGTGATGGGGAGACCAAGCCCTGTACAGAGAGAAAGGGGCCTTTTGGCGGAGAATGAAGAAAGAATTCAATACACTTGCCAAAGTTAGAGTCAAAAGGAAAGTTTATTAGAAAAGGAGTAACACTCCACAGACTGAGTGTGGTCTCCTCTCAGAGGCAGAGAGTGAGAGGGACCAAGAGGGATTTGGAAATATAGTGAGTAGACGGTGGGCTGAGTGTTCAGGGAATTCAGTTTTTATATCACTCTTTTTAGTTCCTGTGAGTTATTGTTTAAAAGACTCTGTTAACCCATTTCCTTTGATATGGACATACAGTGAGGAAGGGGAAGAGTACTATCCAGAAAAGGTAAGAATATACAAAGTGAAAGGCCTGTTGGCAGTTTCCAGCCTTTGATCCTGAGGTTCCCCACGCTTTTTGCCATAGGCAATGACTCTTGGCTCCTGTTTCCCCTTCACAGGGGAATGGGTTGTTAGCAATCCCAGCAGAAACCTTACTCTGTTCTGAAGGTGTCCTCCTGGCCTGGCTGTAGGGCTGAGCAGCATATCGCAGTCTCTGAATGTGGCTTTAGTAACATTTTTAATTCTCTTGCCTCCTCCCTACACCATTAGGTCCATTTTTGTTAAAATTTATACCCATATATAAAACAACAGGGAGATGTTAGTGATGACTATCTCTGGTCATGCATCATGTGATTTTAATTTTTTTTTTTCTTTTATGTTAGTCTATTTCTAAATGTTTTACAAAGTAAGGATACACTGGTTTTTCTAATAGAAAAAAATTACTTAACCTAAGAGGCAGTGATGCCAGTCTTGAGACAGGGTTCAAGGAAGAGCAGGTGCTGTCATTTCAAGAACACTCAGCAAAAAGCCCATGGGCCCTCCCTGCAGGGCCAAGAACACCTTTCCTCCTTCCTTTTCTAGCCAGCTGATTCCATTTACCCTTCCAATCTGGCTCCCATGGCCTCTTCTCCAGGAAGCTTTCCTGATACATCCACCCCAGCACCCCTGCTCCAATGTTTGCCAGAAATTCTGGGACAGGCCCTTGAATCTGCATTTAGGTGGAACTTCAAGTGCATCTAATGCAGGTGATTTAGAGCCCACACTTTGAGGACATGGATCTTTCTTCTGGTCAAAATGAGAAAAGTCACCTCAAATTCCATTTTCTCACACAAGAACCCTACAATTAATAGTTTAGTTATAAACCAGTGGTTCTCAGCAAGGGGCAATTTTACCCCATCCCTCCAGGGAACAATGTCTGAAGAAATTTTTGATCGTCACAATTGAGAGGCTACTACTGGAAGCTAGTGAGTAGAGTCACGGATGCTGCTAAACATCCTAACAGTGCACAGGGCAGTCCCACAACAAGAAATGATCTGACCCAAAATGCCAATAGTGCTGAGGATAAGAAATCCTGAATATAAATGAAAGATTAAAAATCAGAAACCCTAAGCACCCAACGTCAGAAAGACTCCTTTGAGAAGTCAGGCTGGAAACCTGGAGAAGCCAGAGATTTTCCAGTCACAAAAAACTGGGTTCTGATTCTGGCACTGTCATTCACTTCACCGTCTCACTATGCTTACTATAAAATGAGAATAATCGTACTTGTCTGGAAGGTGCTGACAACAGCAATAATAGTACCATTCTTCATTGATTTTCAGATGCACATCACTCTTATTTTTTAACATGTCTAAAAATGGGGATGCATCTTTACAATTAATGCCATGGCATAGTTTAATTGCCTGAGTTTTATTATTGCTTTCAAATTCTCTATAGATAATGCACATTCTCCTTCTTGCTTGTGCCTGGGGGATCACTCCCACTGCCCTGCCTCCAGGCATCTGACCAGAAAAAGGAGATACATGCCCAAGGTCACCACCTAATTCAAGATGAAGACAAAGTTGAATTCAGTTATCTGACTGCAAAGCCTGGGTCTTTCTACTTCTCCCAGCATTCTCCTTCAAGGGCAGTTCAAAAGGTAACTTCCTGGAGTTGTTATAATATTGACACAAGTAAGACTCTAGAGGGTCTCTGTAAAAATGTTAACACGGTGTCATGGTGGTGGGATTTTAAAAAATGTTTTCTGGGGTCGGGTGCCCATGTTGGCACCGGCCAGGGACAGGAGGTCCCGAAAAGTGGCGGAAGTGGAGGTGGTAGCTAATGTGCATGCACATAGACATGGAGTGGTGGTACTTCCTAAAACCTGAGTGCATCCTGGAGGGATGACTTACTACTGATACAGAAACCAATGTGTGCACCAGGAAAATTACATGAAGGAAATGAAGGGATGCTGGCTTTTATCTTGTTACTGGTGAGAAGCCACAGGCCTCTAGAAACATTTCAAATGAAACACAAATATCTGACTTACCAAAAGATCCTACATTTTCTGAATACCCAGCAATCTTTAATCAATAATACCTGACTTTTCTTGAAACTTTGTCCTTAGTGTACCAGAGCCCCAAGTTTATTTTGTGAAAATTTGTTTTCTTTAGTAATTCCTTTGTCACGTTGATGTTAAAAATTTGGGTCCATGACATCCAGACTTTGTCCTCTTCATTTCATGGCCTCACAGTCTGTGTAAAAAAATACCAAGAGATTTTCAGTGTGGAAAGCCAAGAGGCTCAGCAGTCTAGGAGTACCCACCACTGCCGCCCGTGCCCTACTGGCAGTGAAGCTAGGCCCTGCTCTCCACCTGTCTGACTTCTGTTTTTGACTCTCTCTTGGGTTCCAACTCACATTGGACTAGGCCCTGTCACGCTTCTGGGTTCTTGGGAAAAAAATAAGTCAAAGCAATTACCTACAAATGGTGTCCTTTCTAGTGATTCCAATCCCTGGCCAAGCTGGGCCACAGGTGGGCAGGCAGGTGTAATCATATGCACACACACAAAGGAAGAACTTGCAAGAGCTACAAAACTTTTGAAACACCAAAGCGATTGTTACGTAAAAATATCTAAATAGAAAATCATGTAATTGTTATCATTAGGTCAGTGCAGATTTTCTTTTAGTAGGTCTAGGGTGGTGCACAAGATCCTACATTACTAGCAAGTTCCAGGAAAAGCAAGCACACTTTGTATAGTGAGTATTAGGCTATATGCTAAGGCTACACACACAAAAAAAGCGTTTACTCCTGAATCCAGGAAGACTTTGACCACTGCTGGAAACACTACCGTGTCAACTTTTTTAGGCTCTCTGTCATCTGGCAGAAGGAAATACTCAATGTGGTAGAAACTGCGAAGCTTTGCAACAGGTTTCTCCATTGGGGGTATTTCCTACATTTTTCAATCAAACTTATATATTTTCCTTTATGACCTAGAAGATATAGATTTAATGAGTCTTGCTTTCACCTCTCATGGGAAAGCAGATCTGTTTCCACGGTTCTCTGGAAACAAGAAAGAGCCCCATGTTATGAAAGGCTGCAAACTGCCACACTGCTTGCCTGGCTTGAAGGACAAGATGCAGGTCAAGCCCTCCTAGTGAGCACAGTAGCAGGCTACTCTGGATGAGGACTAGGCACCAGGGTGCAAAATTTAAATGCGTGACTCTGACAGTGAGTGTCTCCTTATATTTTTTCACTTTAGGCGCTTCACCTGCCTCTAGCTAGTCTCAGCAGTAAGAAGCAAGTAAAAAAGAAAAATCATAGCACAGTGTGATTTATGCAATACCAGCAGCATAAATAAGGTTCTGAAGAACAACAGAGGAAGTAGGGGTAATCTCTTCCTGGGAGTGGTATGGGAAACTCCCAAAGGGACCTCAGCAGAGTCTTGTAGAAGCAAAGCTGACAGACATTTCAGGCAGAGGACAGAGCCCAGCAAAACCTCATGAGTGAAGCTGAACGAAGTAGGGTAGATGGGGTGAAAGAATGCAGAAAATAAAGCTGGGCATCAGCCAGAACCCAGGGCCTCCACTGCCTGCTCTTGACATTAAACTGAACTCTCCAGTCTAGGGCTTTGCACACCATAAGAAGATGCTTCAGGAGCTCCATAAATATTGAATCCAAATTTTATTCTATGAAAATGTAACTACTATATATAAAGCTGTAGTTTTCAAATTTTCAACTTTTTAACACCCAGCAGATTGCTTCTGTATTAATTCTGTGCCACCTGAAGAGTTAGCTTTTGTGCAGAGCTTGGAATATAGCTTCTCTAGCCAGTCCTTGGGAGACATTAGAATTTCTTGTGAAGTTGCAACTGATCAGAAATCTTGCTGCATTTTATAGGTCTGTGTTCTGATTCCATCCAAGGTGAACTAGCAAGTGGACATATGGACCCTCTTATTTCCTGTCAACAGGAGGGAAAATTGCTACAACCCGGTTGGTGGGCAATTTGACAGTATCTATAAGAAAATGTAAATGCATACAGTAAGTCCTCACTTAATGTCGTTGATAGGTCCTGGACTTTAAATGAACAACATATAATGAAACCAATTTTACCACAGGGTAATTGCTAGAAACAAGATTTAAGTCCCTATGGTATTTCATCAATGTTATAATGAAATGACTTAATGAAAACATTATTCAAGGACCTGCTGTACCTTAAACCCAGCAATTCCACGTTTTGAAATTCAGGCTACAGAAGTACCCCCACCCCCAACACACACCCAGAAATGTGCATACAAAGAGGGCTATTGCAGAATTGTAACAGAAAAAATTTGGAAACAACTTAAATGTCCTCCAGTAAGGACAGGGAAAAGTTAGGGAGTATTCTAAAAGCTTTGCTTCTTGGCAAATTGATGTTCTCCTGTTTCTCCAGGCACATAACAGCACGAAATCTCTCTCCCGGAAATCTCTCTCCCCTGGCTTCAGTGAATGTAGCAACAGTGTTCCTCAAGCATAGAGATTCTATTGTTATAAAATTTCTCTCAATTGTAATTTGAAGTTGCCTTATGTTATGGAAATATCTTGCTAAGTAAAACTACAAAGCAGGACAATTTCTAGTGGAAATCTCGCATTTTAAAATTCTGGTCAATCAGTACTGATTATAAATAGCTACTCATTTTCCCTTGGAATCTCAAATCTGTTTACATGCCACTGAACTCTCCTCCAAGATTTGGTATCAGTGATTTACTGGGCAGAGCAGTATGCAACAAGCCATTGATGCAATGGCCCGCTAGAGGGTGCATTCACACTTTCTCTCTCTCGCTCTCTCTCTAAATTAGAAACAGACAATAGAATACTATATAGGTGTTTCAAACAAAACAGCAAAGTAAAAACAAATATGCGTATTTCCTCTCAAACATCTAAGACATCGTCAATTTTTTTTTCAGTTCCCATTTACTTTTGGCTCTTGGGGCAATGGCATTTTTTCAACATGGAAAAAGCAAGTTCAGCACAAAACAGAAATTTGAAGTGTAGGATAGGATAAAACCAAGGGTAGGAGGTAAAAGTAATAGCAAAAGAGATGAGATGTTGCCAAAAGATGGTGTCCTGTACCCTCTCCTCTGGGGAATGACTCAGACATTTCAGTGGCAGTACATATTTTTCCATACACATACAGTGAGACCAATATTCTTTTGGGGGGGGGGTGAGAAAAGGTGGGAATGGGGAGGGCCTTTCTGGAGGTTTAGGGACAAAAAGTTCAATTAACCAAGAAGATAGATCAGTTCTAAATATGGTATACATCTAACCAAATAGCCTCCAAAATATCTGTAGTTGACAGCTACATGGGCAGGATGGTTTAAGTAGACATACAAAAAAAGTAGAGTACTTTTCTCTGCCCCTAATCTTGGAGTTCAACTATGTGACTTGCTTTGGTCAATAAAATGTTTGTAGGTGGGAGGTGCCCAAAGACTTGAAGAGTGCTTGGGTGACTGGGCTTGCCCTCTGCTGTATTTCTGCCTTTCCATAATATGAATGTGTTTGGGTTAACCATATGAGGAAGATGAGAGACACATGAAGCAAAGCAGAGCCACTGCAAGGAGCCCAGGCTGGATCAGCTAATGTGCTCATCCAGGAGAACAAGGGATTCCTATTTGAAACCACTGAATTGGGGAGCTTGATTGGGTTTGTTACACAGTATTGTTTCAGAAATAGCTAATTGAGATATCTTTAGACTCAGAGATTCAATACATCTGAAAATCTGTATTTTAAATAAGGAATTAGGTGATGTATAACCAGTCTTTGGGAACTAAGGCCTTAATCTCTCTGTCATTTCTTCACCTGCAAAAAGCAGAAATGACATCACCTACTTAGGGTTATTGAGAGGACTAAATATGTGAAGAGCACACAGTTTGCCTGTTTCAAAGTGGATCCCTAAAATTGCAGTTTCTTTCCTGACCTCTGCTCCTGGAATCCACCTACTGTGGGGAGCTGGTAGAGGGAGCATATGTGCCCTAAACTCCTGGTCATTAGTCCATCACTTTTTTGCAGAGGGTCTTGGAATTCTGCTCTGGCACTTATCAATATTCACTGCGAAGGCCAGTGAGATGATGAATTTACAGGGGACAACCTGAAACACATCAGTGTTGAAAGTGCTGGCAGGCCTCTCTAATGACTCGATGCTGCTGCACTGGTCAGAATCTGATTCCTGGGCCTGGGCCCTGACCTTCAGGTACTCCTCCTCATCACACTCGTTCACGGACTGGTAAAAGCTGTCCATGGAGGGCATGAGCCCCATACTCGCCCTGTCCTCATCCTCCCACTCTCAGTTAAGCAGTGACATGCTGAAGAATGTCCTACACACACAGCCCTCCTGGCTGGAAGAAAATAAAAGTCACTTTTGTCACCACCCTCTGCTCTCAGGAGATAAGCCCTTCCTCTTTCAGGACCACCCACCATTCTCCTCCCTCCCTTCCCTTGTCCTGTTCTGGGTTGAATGGCCAAGGCCTGGGACACTGCCTGACACAAGGTAGGGACTCAATAAAGGTGGAGAATAAATGGATGAACCACCGAGAATGGGGGCTGGCAGTAATCATGATATTGAATAACCTCACTTTCTCTGACTTGAGTCTCTTCTCTCCTCCAGCCCCAGCTGCTCCTCCTTTCATGAATCAGAAGTCAATCATCTGCCACTTCTGGAATATCTACCTCAGGTGAGTGTAGTTCCGCCCCCCGGAACCACAAGGGTTGGAGGAGAATTCCCTGTGCTTCCACTCAGGGAGGCCTTAGGGAGAGCTGCACCAAAACAAAATGTTTGTTTGCCATTTGGGGACAGGCAAACCACGTGCAGGGGACAGCATGTACAAATTCTGAGGGAGAGGAAAGGGGCAGTCGAAGGCTGAGGGAACTGAGAAGCCTGAGTGATGGGCTTTGGGGGCTGGAGGCAGGTGGGACACACGGTCACTTCGAGGCACCAACAGTATCTGCGAGTGGATGCACTAGGCAGCAGCCGGGGCTCGGACCGTAGCGCGTTAGTCAGCTCTCACATCCCCTGCACAGCCGCCTGGGCTTGGAGGCTCCCAAGGACACGGTCTGTCCACTGGGACAAAAAGGGCCAGTGAGGTCCGGCAGTGCAACTGTGTTTGACAGTTGCTAGGAGATGGGCATGGATAAGACCCCCAGGCCTGGGCTCCCCTGGGGGCAAGACTTTCTGTCTCAGACCTGCTGTACAGACAAGGTCTGGCAAGTTAAGTAGATGTATCCAAATTTAGAAATGAGTGCATTCATTCATTCATTCGTTCGTTCATTCATCTGCCCACTCATTCAATCTGTAAGGAATTCCTGCCCTGATTGTGAGCACCTATAACACCCCTAACCCTTACTTATAGTATGAGATAAAGGCAAAGGAAGTAATGGGCTCTGTAAACTCAGATCCCCCCACCCATCCCAAATCTCTCCCATATAGAGTTTCTGCTTTTGTCACTGAAGTCCTTAAAATACCGTGAAAATTCTATTAGTGATTGTGAGCTCCAACTCAGATGAGTACACCGAGGCTTAGAGAGGTACAGCGATTCACGTGAGGTCACACAGCAAGTGTGTGGCAGCACTGGATTGAAATCTAGACTATCTGATCCAAAGCCAGGGCTCTGCTATAAAATACCCACTACGCCCACCTCCATCTAGGGGCTGAGAGAGCCCTAGCTGCTTCTCCCATTGTAGAAGGCCACAAAACACCAAAGGGGATGCGTGGAGGGACACAAGGCAGAAGTGACTGGCACGAGGGGTAAGAGGAAGCCTTCATGAAAGAGGAGACAAAAGTCAAAACTTGGGGTTTGCCAGGCAGTGAAAGCAAGACAGATGGAACAGAGGGGTGAAAGCACATGGCAAATTTAGGCAAGAGTGGTGGGCAGGGCCTCTGGTACATAGCGAGGAGGGCAGGCATGGCGCTAAGACTGTGGGCATTAGGTTTTCTGGTCAGAGAGAGTAGCACCACTCAGTAGTAGTTTGTTCCACAGAATGGGAGCTGAGGTTCCACACACACTTGTTGGTGAAACTGAAGCTTTGAGCTGAGATATGATCTACCCATGTTCAAAGAGCAAAACTGTGGCAGAGTTCTCTCTAGCTGGAACCCAGGTCTCCTGCCTCCCAGTGCCCATCTCCCTAGACCATCCCCATGAGCTGGAAGCAACCTCTTTCAGAATACTGCCCACTCACTGGGGCCCTGCAATATCTCTTAGGTTTAATCAATCTATTAAAAACAACCTGGGCCTCAAACTCTTACCACTAAATGTTATACCACTCTGTCATACCATACCGCAAGCAACCTGAAGTCTACCATCTATAAACCAAGAAGTGTTAAAGAGATGCACAGAGGGTTGGAGGAAAAAAAGGCTACTAGAATACAGCAGCTTCCAAAAGGCCCCATTAACAAGGGCAGGCCAGTGATACCTTGCAAAGACAGCAGGACTCATTCGCCTCAGGTCCTACCTGCTGGCCTTAGGCTGGTTTCCCTCCAAAGGGTCCTCAATCACATTATCACCCAGGACAGCAGCCAGTCACTCCAGCATCTCCTATGAGGATAGCCCTGAGCTCAGTATTGAGAGGCGATAGGTCTTGGACAAACAGCCAATGCTAAGTCCTGGATGTGCTTCAGAACCACCGAGGAACATGTCAAAACTTCTATTCTGAGGCTTCGCTCCAGACTTGTTTAATTGAATATCCAGGGGTGGGGCTTATGAACTGATAACAGATTATATTTTCCAAAGACTGCCACCTCAATAGAGTCCCTCCCACATGTTCTTCTTACAGTGTGATGTCAACACTCCATCCATCTGTTGGTGAATCTAGTCTTCTCCGCTTGAACCCAGACAGATTTTGTGACCACCTCAGCCAATAGAGTATGGTGGAAGTGACACTATGTGACTTCAGAGACCAAGACATACAATTACTATATATGGTAAGTCCTCACTTAATATCATCAATAGGTTTTGTGACTTAAAGTAAAATGATGTAAAACAAAAACAATATTATCATTGGCTAATTAATATAAACAAGAGTTAAGTCCTATAGCATCTCATCAATGTTATAACAAAATGATGTTGAACAAATGATGTTGACATTATTTGTAAGTCTTTTGTACTTCTGCCTTGTTCTCTTGGGGCACTCATCCAAAAATATCCAGCCACCATGTTGTGAGGAAGCACAATCAGACACATGGAAAGGTCACAACCCCAGCTGGGTTCCCAGCTGAATGCCAGCCTCAACTACCAGATATGCAAGACTGCCAGACTTCAAATGGTTACAGCTCCCAGCCTTTAAGCCACTCAGGCTGACACTGTTTGTTTAGTACAGCTGTCTTCACCAATCCCTCCCCAAATTGTAGATTTATGACCAAAGTAAATTATTGTTGTTTTAAGCAATAAGTTTGAGGATGATTTGTTGCACAATAATAAATAACTTGAATAAAACTCATATTTTAAAAAGTTACCTCCACCAAGATTTTATTGTACAGCTACGATTTGGAATCACTGCCCTGAGAGAGGTGGTGTCCAGGTCAAGACTCAGGGAATCATGAGATGGAATGAAGTCAAAGATATACCACCTGATACTCAGGTGTAAGAGATCAATAACCTCATATTAGCAAAGATTGCTTCAAGGCTAGCAAAGTCAAAGCAAAGGAGGCATTTTTTTCAGTTGTCTGTTGCTGCATAACAAGCCACCCCCCAAATCAGGGGCATAAAATAGCCACTTGTTACTTCTCACAGTTCTATAGATGAGCTGGATCATTCTTCACTGGTGTTGCCTGGGCTCACTCACTGGGCTATACTCTCTGCAAGGTCAACAGGGCTGGAAGGTCTAAGATGGCATCACTCAAATGTCTTGCAGTTGGTGTCATTTACCTTCCACGTTGCCCCTGATCGTTCCCAAGGCTAGACTGGCTTCCTCATATGGCATTCTGAGGGCAGGGTTCTCAGAGAGCAAAGGTGAAAGCTACAAGGCCTCTTGAGAGCTAGGCTTGTAATTGGCATAGTGTTACTTCACCATATTCAATTGGCCAAAGCATGTCACCAAGACAAGCCCAGATTCAAATAGATGAAGAATAGACTCTACTTCTGGATAAGAGGAAGGGCAAAGTCACATTGCAAAGGAGCACCTCATGTATGGTAGCAATTTGATAGCAGTCTATCACTGCTTCCTTCTCCTCCCAGGGTAGGGTGGCCCCAAAGCTTCCATGGACACCCAGAGGGCTTTCTGAAATTATCTTAAGACTCTGGCAGTTAGAAGCATATTAAGGAACAGCTACACCCATCTACTTCTTGCCACCTCTATCCTAGCCAAAGCGCCCCGTCTTTTGAATAGCTTTATTGAGATATATTTTATATCATAAAATTCACCCATTTTAAGTATAGAATTCAATGATTTTTAGTAATTTTACTAAGTGGTGAAATCATCACCATAAATAAGTTTTAGAACATTTTTATTACCCTAATAAGATCCTTTATGCACATTTACAATTAATCTCTGTTCCCACTCCCAGCCTCAGGCAACCACTAATCTACTTCCTATCTCTAAAAATTTGCCTTTTCCGGACATTTCATACAATATGTGGTCTGGCTTTTAGACTGGCTCCTTTCACTTATCATAATGTTTTTGAGGTTCATTTACATTGTAGCACTTATCAATGTCATTTTTAAAATTCCATTGTATAATATACCACATTTTGTCCATCCATTCATCAGTTAATGGACATTGAGGCTGAACATTTAGGCATTTATGAAAAATGCTGCTATGAACATTCATATGAAAATTTCTGTGTAGACATGTTTTCATTTCTCTTGGGTAGATGCTTAGAAATGGAATAGCTGGGTCATGTGGTAGTTTCATGTTCATTTTTTTGAGAAACTGTTTTTCAAAAGTGACTGTACCATTTCATATTCCCAGCAGCAAAATGTGAGGGTTCCTGTTTCTTCGCATCCTCAAAAACATTTATTGTCTGTCTTATTTGTTATAGCCATTCTCAGAAGTGTGAAATAGTACCTCCTTGTGGTTCTATTTTGTATTTCCTGAATGACTAATGATATTAAGATCTTTTCCTGTGTTTTTTGGTCACCTATATATTTTCTTTGGTGAAATGTCAGTTCCTATCATTTGCCCACTTTTTGATTGGGTTGTCTTATTATTTAGTGGTAGGGTTCTTTGTAAGTTCTGAATATAAGTTCTTTATCAAGTAAACGTTTTATAAATATTTTCTTCCAGTTCCCAGCTTGTCCTTTCATTTTCTTAATGGTGTTATTGACAAAAATTCCCAAAGAGATACAGAAAAAGGAGAAACTTTATTCAGATGAACAGTTTGCAAAGTGGGGAGACACAGCCTTCAATGGAAACCAAAAGTGTGCTTCATGGAGACAAAGGGAAGGCTGAACAAATTTTTGCTAATTGGGTTTTTATTGTTCCATTTGTTTCATCAATCCATAGGACCGTGGAAGATAAGCACAGTGAAAATGTTGATAGATAGCCAAATTTTGTAGATATTTTGAACAATTTGTTCTGAGAAATGAGTTCCTGGATCACTATGAAGTTCTTGAGGGACTTCCAAGTTGAGATAATCTTTACTAGTTGGGCCTTAGCTCCTGCCATAACAATGTGGCCTGGCAACATGGGAAAGCCTCAACGCAATGTAAAAATATGCAAACCATAACCAGTACATATTTGTAACCTTGTGAAATAGGTTACTTTGAAAGGGCCTGCTGGTAATGATGAGTGGCCCATGGAGGCATTGTCCATGTCCCTGAGTCTCTGTTTGTCCTGTTCATTTCTTGCTTTTAGGTTTATATCCCATATATAAATGATATCATGCGATTTTCAACTTTATCTGTCTGACTTATTTCACTTAGCGTGATTATCTTGAGGTCCATCCAGGTTGTTGCAAATGGAAGTATTTCATCTATTCTTATGGCTGAGTAATATTCCACTGTATATATGTACCACCGCTTCTTTGCCCATTCATCTATTGTAGGACACTTCGGTTGCTTCCATGTCCTGGCCACTATGAATAGTGCTGCTGTGAACATCGGTGTGCAAATATCTTTTCGGATGTGGGTTTTCAAGTCTTTGGGGGTAAAAACCCAGTAGAGGGATTGCTGGATCATATGGTAGATCAATTCTTAGTTTTTTGAGGAACCTCCATACCGCTTTCCATAGTGGCTGTACCAATTTGCAGTCCCACCAGCAGTGGGACATCCTCTCTAACATTTGTTATTACTTTTCCTGTTGATTATACCCATTCTAACAGGAGTGAGATGGTATCTCATTGTGGTTTTGATTTGCATTTCCCTAATAGCTAGTGATGTTGAGCATCTTTTCATATATTTGATGGCCATTTGTATGTCCTCTAGGGAGAAGTGTCTGTTCAGATCCTCTGCCCATTTTTTTATTGGATCATTTTTTGTTGTTGTTGTTATTGAGTCATATGAGTTCTTTGTATATTTTGGATATTAGGCCCTTATCAAAAGTGTTGCTCGTAAATATATTTTCCCATTTGGATGGTTGTCTCTTTATCTTGTTGACGGTTTCTTTTTCTGAGGAGAAGGTTTTAGTTTGATGTAGTTCCATTCATTTATTTTTGCTTTTACTTTCCTTGCTTTTGAGGTCAAATTCATAAAATTCTCTTTAAGTCCAAGGTCCTTGAGTTTAGTTCCTATATTTTCTTCTATTCATTTTATTGTTTTAGGTCTTATATTCAGGTCCTTAATCCATTTTGAGTTAATTTTGGTGTGTGGTGATAGATAACAGTCTAGATTCATTCTTTTGCAGGTGGCTTTCCAGTTTTCCCAGCACCATTTATTGAAGAGGCTTTCCTTTCTCCGATGTATGTTTTCGGCTTTTTTGTCAAAAATTATTTGTCCATATAAATATGGGTTTACTTCTGGACTCTCGATTCTGTTTCACTGGTCCGTGTGTCTGTTTTGTCGCCATTACCATGCTGTTTTGATTCTTGTTGCTTTGTAATATAATTTGAAGTCAGGCAGAGTGATGCCTTCAGGCTCATTCTTTTTTCTCAGGATGGCTTTGGCAATTCGGGTTCTTTTATGCTTCCATACAAATCTGATGATTTTTTTGTTCTATTTCTTTAAAAAATGCCTATGGGATTTTGACGGGGATTGCATTAAATCTGTATAATGCTTTAGGTAATAAGTTCATTTTAACTATGTTGATTTTTCCAACCCAAGAACACGAAATATCTTTCTATTTCTTTGCATCTTTTTCAATTTCTTTTAATAGGGTTTTGTAGTTTTCATTATATAGGTTCTTCACATGTTTTGTTAAATTTATTCCTAGGTATTTTATTCTTTTTGTTGTAATTGTGAAAGGAATTATTTTTCCAACTTCTTTTTCTGACACTTTATTGTTAGGGTATATGACCACTATACATTTTTGAATGCTGATTTTGTATCTAGATACTTTACTGTATTTGCTTGTTGTTTCTAGTAGTGTTCTTGTGGAGTCTTTAGGATTTTCTATATAGAGAATCATGTCATCTGAAAATAGTGACAGTCTGACTTCTTTGTGTCCTATTTGGATGCTTTTATATCTTTCGCTTGTCTGATGGCAGTCGGTAGGACCTCCAACGTTATATTGAATAACGGTGTCGATAGTGGACAGCCTTGCCTGGTTTCTGATCTTAGTTTTTCACCATTAAGTATGATGTTGGCTGAGAGTTTGTCATAGATGAACTTTATTAGGTTAAGATACTTTCCTTCTATACCAATTTTGTGAAGTGTTTTGATCATAAATGGGTGCTGTATCTTGTTGAAGGCTTTTTCTGCATCTGTTGATATGATCATATGGTTCTTATTTTTTAATTTGTTTATGTGGTGTATTACCTTAATCGATTTGTGTATGTTGAACCATCCTTGTGCCCCTGAGATAAAGCCAACCTGATCGTGGAGTATAATCTTTTTAATATGTTGCTGTATTCAGTTCGCTAATATCTTATTTAGGATTTTTGCATTTGTGTTCATGAGAGATATTGGTTTGTAGTTTTTTTTGTGTGTGTGTTATCCTTACCAGGTTTTGGTATCAGAGTAATATTGGCCTCATAAAATGAGTTGGGAAGTATTGCCTCTTCGATTTTTTGGAAGAGTTTGAGGAGAATAGGTATTAAATCTTTGAATGTTAGGTAGAATTCACTAGTGAAGCCATCTGGTCCTGGACTTCTACTTTTTGGTAGGTTTTTGATGATTGTTTCAATTTCCATACTGCTGATTGGTCTACTTAGATCCTCCAGTTCTTGATTCTGTCCAGGAAGGTTGTGTTTTTCCAAGTACTGGTCCATTTCTCCTAGGTTATTAAATTTGATGTTATATACTTTTTCATAGTATTCTTGTGTGATTCTTTGTATTTCTGCAATATCAGTTGTAATTTCTACTCTTTCATCCCTGATTTTGTATATTTGTGTCCTTTTTCTTTTTTCTTTAGTGAGTCTAGCCAGGGATTTGTCAATTTTATTAATCTTTTCAAAGAACCAGCTTTGTTGCATTTATTTTTTCTATTATTCTTTTGTTTCCCATTTCATTCATTTCTGTTCTAATATTGATTTTTTTTTCCTTCTGCTGAATTTAGACTTCATTTGTTCTTCCTTTTCTAGTTTTTTTAAGATGAAGCATTAGGTTATTTATTTGGGCTAGTTCTTGTTTTGGGAGGTAGGCTTATAATGATATAAACTTTCCTCTTATGACTGCTTTTGTCATGTCCCGAAAGTTTTGATATGTTTACTATCATTATCATTCATTTCTATTTATCTCTTAATCTCTCTTTTATTTCTTTCTGACCCAATTATTCTTCAGTAGCATGTTGTTTAATCTCTATGTATTTGTGGTTCTTCCTGCTTTCTTTTTGCAGTTGATCTCTAGTTTCAAAGCACTATGGTCAGAGAATATGGTTGGTATGATTTCAACCCTCATATTTGTTGAGGCTATCTCTGTGTCCCCGTATATGCTCAGTCCTTGAGAATGTTCCATGTACACTAGAGAAGAATGTATAAGCAGCTGTTTGGAGATAGAAGACTCTATAAATTTCACTTATGTCCAGTTGGTCTATGTGTCATTTAAGGATGTTATTTCCTTATTGATTTTCTGTTTGGATGATCTGTCCATATATGACAGTGGGGTATTTAGATCTCCTACTACGATATTGTTTTGGTCTGTTTCTCCCTTCAGTTCTGTTAGTAATTGCTTTACATATTTCAGGGCTCCCTGATTGGGAGCATATTTATTAATAAGTGTTATGTCTTCTTGGTGCATGATTCCTTTTATCATTATGAAGTGTCCCTCAGTATCTTTCTTTATCTTTTTTATTTCGAAGTCTATTTTGTCCGATATTAGTACTGCTACTCCTGTTTTTCTCTGAATGTCATTTGCTTGGAATATCATTGTCCACCCTTTCACTTTGAGTCTATATTTGTCTTCGGAGCTGAGATGCATCTCCTGGAGGCAGCATATGGTTGTGTTTTGTTTTTTGATCCATTCTGCAACTCTGTGCCTTTTTATTGATGAGTTCAGTTCATTTACATTTAGGGTGATTATTGAAATAGGAAGTCTTCTTATAGCTATTTTAACTTTGGCTTCCTGGTAGCGTGGTGTTTCCATTTCTTCTTTGTCCATGTGTTTCTGTTTTCTTTATTTTAGTTGGCTTTTGTGGGTTTTGTCTCTGGTTCTTCTTGTTTCATGTTTTATATTTCAGTTTTGAATCTTTGGTGTGTTTACCGTTATGAATATATAAAGGATAGTTATATATATCCTGTCATTTATTTACTTCTATGTGTGCGTTATCTCCATTCCCCTTTGCAAATTTGGATCTTTGAATCCTCCCCTTTTGAGTCATTGTCTCAATTTGTCCCTAGGTATGCTGAACATTCTTTACTTTCTTATTATAACAATTCACTTCTTATTATTTAAGCTTTAATGCCCTGCTCTTAATAAGGGTTGCACTCCTCTGCTTCTATTTGCCTGGTAGTCACTTTACTCCTAAATATGTTTTTGTTTTTGTTGTTGTTGTTGTTTTATTTTAGGTGAGCTGACTCCTTTTAGTATTTCTTGTAGTGCAGGCCTCGTAGTGGAGAATTCCCTCAATTTTTGTATGTTTGGAAAGGTCTTGATTTCTCCTTCATATCTAAAGGAGAGCTTAGCTGGATACATTATTCTAGGCTGGTAGTTTCTTTCACTTAATAGTTTAAATATTTGGTTCCATTCCTTTCTGGCTTGTAAGGTCTATGCTGAGAAGTCCGATGATAATCTAATGGGTTTTTCTTTATATGTTACCGTTTTCTTCTCCCTGGCTGCCTTGAGAATTCTATTTTTGTCATTTATTTTTGATATCTTTAATACAATGTGTCTTGGTGAAGGCCTTTTTGGGTTGAGATAATTGGGTGTTCTGTTGACTTCTTGAATTCCAAGCTCCAGTTCATTCCTTAGTTTGAGAAATTCTCATCAACTATTTGTCTGAAAATGCTTTCTAGTCCTTGCTCCTTTCCTCATATTTGGTAATGTCCATTATTCTTTTGTTTCCTCACCTGATAGTATCAGCTAGTTCTTGTATTTCTCTTTCATTATTTTTCATTCTTCGGTTTCTCTCTTCTTCCTTCTGATTTATTTCTAAATTTCTGTCTTCAAAATCACTGATCCTTTCCTCCATTTGATTGGCTCTATTTCTCAAGCTTACTATTTCATTTTTCAACTCTTGCAATGTGTTCTTCATCTCCAGAAGTTCTGTTTGGCTCTTTTTAAGGATTTCAATCTCCTTGCTCTGCTCATCTAGTTTTTTTTTTTTTTTTTTTTTAAATTCCTGAAATTTTTGATATGATTTGTTTTGGCTCTCATTGAATTTTTTCAGAAGTACCATCTTGAATTCTTTGTTATTTAAGTTGCATATTTGTATGTCTGTAAGCTTATTTTCTGGAGATTTTCCTCTTTCTTTCTTAGACGCCTTGTCACCTTGGTTCATGGTATTTAATGAACTATTTCTCTGCCTGAGCATTAATGGAAGTGTATTCTGTTGTTTCCCAGAAAGAAGATTTATTAAAGAAAAGTCTCTCTTTAGCCTGCAGCAAAGAAGGTGTTTTTCTTTTGGTTTCCAGTAGGTGGCATCTAAGCCTCTTGGATATCTGCTTTATATAAAATCTTAATAAAGTCTTTTTTTTTCTTATAGATGTTTATTCATGCTTGCTACTCTCAGTCTCAGTTCCTATCAGTGTTAGTGACAGTTTTGGTAGCGATTGCTCAGATTCCCCTGGGGCTCCTTGGTGATCCTTCTCAGAGGGTATGGGGGAGGGGTCCTTTGGTTTGGGGTATGGGGGCTGCAACTCAGCTTTGGTTTTGCAA
Source organism: Pteropus medius (assembly GCF_902729225.1). Lineage (NCBI taxonomy): Eukaryota > Metazoa > Chordata > Mammalia > Chiroptera > Pteropodidae > Pteropus > Pteropus medius. The sequence continues at coordinate 12,819 of NW_024349800.1, read as the reverse complement.
CTGTGGCTGGTAAAAATCAACTGTTGTTTCTCTGCTATCCCCGCTTTTTTCCCATCCTTTTTTCTCTACCTTCTGCCCTGATGACTGGGCACTGCCTCTGGTAGCATGGAGCGCACAGCACTCCCAGGCAGGGCTGTTCAGGGATGTTGCCTCACCTTCTCTCCTCCCCCTCCGCCTACAGGAAGCTTCGGCTGCGAGAGGCAGCGTCTTTGTTTTTCCCAGTCCACCACCTGACACTCGGGGTTCTGACCTGTGGTAGCTCTTATGTGCAGATCCCATGTTCAGACTTGGTGGTGTGCAGTTTGGGTGTTTTTTGTTGAGTTTTAGATGTTCCACTTATTGTTGTTTCAAGGGAAGAGATCTGGGGACATCTCTCACTCCATCATGTTTAATCCAATCTTCACACGAATTTTTAGAGACCAAAACAAAACAAAAGCTTTCATGTATTATAAAACCTGATAGGAATCAATACCTATATTCCTCTTGTGCGAAGCGTGGAATTTCTCCAGGATGTAAGACAAGCATTTTCACTGTGCTACTGCTGGATATCACAGCCCATCATCATCAAAAGCAACAACTACCAACTTAAAGAGTAATAAAAATTCATGTTAAAAATTTACTAACAAGAAGAAAATAAAGCATCATTTTATTGTGTATATTTTAAATCACTGGAATGCTTGAATTCAGGAGGGGGAAAGCTGCATACCAGGTGGCAGATATTGTACTAGTGTAAGGTACTTATATTTTCATTTAATCTTCACAATAATCCTGCCAGGTAGATGTTATTATTTTTATTTGTCACAAGAGAAAACTCAAGGACATTGAGTTACTAACTCCATGATAAAAAATACCAGTAAAACAGGAATGTGATAAAATATCTCTCTAATAATAAACTTCTCTACAATTCCACTGGTGCCTACATTGAAAACATGAGCCTCTATAAGCGCTGACACTTATAAGTGTTAAATACAGTCACATTGATAATAAAAAGTTAATTGGCTTCTAATAAAAGCAAATTGATCTTTCCAATGAATTAATTATATGAAGGATTATAGGGCAGAAATACTTTCTCTGGAGGACAAAATTCAGTTGATTCACAGTTCTGTTGGCACCAGAGAGCCATCTCAAGGATGGTGTCCTAATCCTTGTTGCGGTCTGTTATTTTGACCAAATGAAACCTAGCTGAAATAGTGGCTTCAGAACCTTAGAAAAATGTCAAGTGTGCCAACTCATTAGCCAACAGCCATTGAGTCTGTTGCGTGCTCAGAACCAGCTACTTGATGGTTGACCGTCACCCTGGCGCTGACCCTCTTTACCCAAATTGTTTTCCTCTTGCCACCTGAGGCTCTGGTGGGCACCAGTCTGTTGTCTGAGTTTCAGAATTTGTTTTGTTTGTTTTGTTTCTTTACACGTTGCTCTCTGTTCCAGGGACACATGAGAGTGAAACCAGAAAGGCCCTGTTTCTTTCAATGATATATTTCCCTTCCTTTGGCAGGCTGGGGGAATGGTCGAAAGGGCCAGGATCACAACATGTTTATGTGAGGTGTTTGGCCTGGAAGTGGCAGAGGCTGGAGTTTCAGGAAAATGCAGCCCTGAAATTCCCAGGGCTGTTCGGTGACCATCTATCTTCCCATTAAGGACCGGCGGCTGCACGAAGGAGTCAGCTTGTGGCATTCAGGCAAATAGATTGAAGATGCAGACACGACTTGAATGGTGAAAGAGTTCGATGTAAGGCAGGTGAGGCTGGCCTCCTAGTAGGCTAGTGGCTAATGGCCAGCCCTCAGGCAGGAGGCGAGGCAAAGGCCTGATCCTTGGTTCTCATCGGTCTCTAAGAACACTTGGGCTAGTAGAGAGTGCATACCTTGTTCCTCTCATCTGCCCTGGGCTGTGGCTGGTGAGGAGGTAGTATGACTCAGTAGTTGGGGGCCTCAGCACAGTGTGCTATTGATGGAGTCTCAGCTGTATGCAGGAATACTGAACACTCATTTGAAGTTCAGGACACACAAATGCAACCTTTGCTGATGAATGAAGCCCTCTACTCAGGGCTCTGTCACAGCTGTTATCACTGGCTTCCTGACTTTAATGCCATCAGGGATGAAGAAACCTAGTAACAGGGAAGTTCCAGACCAAGAGCTGGCCAGGTGCTCTCTTTTGCCCTGGGGGCTAGGCCAGCCAATGTCCTGGCATTGGTGGGTCAGGAATCACTGCCTTGTCCCCATCTGGGTAATCAGCACTTAGCCAGTCTGTGGGGGAACTGAGGGATAACTGGCCATTTCTGTTCCAGTTCTCTCCCTGCTATGACTGTCAAGTTCATCAATATTTATGCTTTCTGCTCCAAGTCTTTGGGCTGACAAACAAGGGACCAGGAGCCACTCTTTGAGCCTAGCATCTTCCCCTCCAGAGGTTTTTCTTTCTCCCTGGTCCTGTCTTCGCTTGGCTCTTGTGCAATGTCCAAAATTCCAGGCCCAGGGCAGGTGAAAGCCCAGAGGGTAGCTCTGGCTGGATAGGGGCCTGTAGACATCAATTCAGCCTCTCTGGGCCCCTGGACTGGCATAGGTGATTTGCCAAATTAACTCTTCTTATCAGGAGGGCTAGCTACCAATAATAACAGCTGTTGTCCATGCAGTTGAATTCATTCAGGCCATGGACTCTCCCTTTCATTAGCCTTTTGCTATGTCAAAATCCAAATTATATAAAGGACTCATGCAATTCAAAAACAGTAAGGAAAAAAACAAAAAACGATCCAATTTAAAAATTTGTAGAAGATCTGAGGAGATACTTCTCCAAAGAGGAAATTGTGATGGCCACTGGACATATGAAAAGATGCTCAAGGTCACTAATCATCAGAGAAATGAAATAAAAACCACAATTAGATATAACCTCACTTCTGTCAGAATGACTATCATCAATAAATCAAAGAACAACAAGTGTTGGCGAGGTTGCGGAGAAAACGAAAACGAAACTCTTATACATTGCTGGTGGAATTAAAATTGTTATAGCCACTATGGAAAACTGTCAGTAGGTTTCTCTAAAATTATAAATAGATATAGCTTTTGACCCAGCATTTGTACTTCTGGGTATTTATCCAAAGGGAACCAAAACAATAATTTGGAAAGATCTATGCACCCCAATATTCATGGTGCTGCAATTCACAATAGCGAAGATATGGAAGCAACCTAAATGCCCATCAACAGACCATTGGATAAAGAAGTTATGGTTCATATATATGATAGAATATTACTCGGCCATTAAAAAAATGATCCTACCATTTGCAATGACATGGATGGACCTAGAGGTTATTATGTTTTCAGGAGAGCATTCTAAATCTTTCTATCATTTATATCTAATTATGAAGCAATTCTAAAATACAGTAATTCTATTTTCATTATTTTTTCAATAAATTCTTCATTTCCTAAACACACACACACACACACACACACACACACACACACACACACCATGGACTGATATCCCCCTAAAATTCATTCACTGAAGCATTAACCATAAATGGAACAATATTTGTTGATGGGCCTTTAGCAGGCAATTAGGTTTAGAAGGGCCTGCAGAGTGGGGCGCTTATCTTGACATGACTGCCCTTCCAAGGAGAGACACCAGAGAGCTTGCTTGTTTTCTCTCACTTTCCTGTAAGTGAGGACAAGTGAGAAGGCAGAGTTCTGTAAACCCGGAAGAGAGTCCTCACCAGAACTTGACCTTGCAAGTGTCCTGATCTCAGACTTCCAGTCACCAAAACTGTGAACAAATAAAAGTCTGCTGTATAAGACACTCAGTCCGTGCTATTCTGTTATGGTAGCCTGACCTAAGTGTGCGCCCTAACTGTATAGCTATATGATATAATATATGCACATAAATACATATACACTCTTTAATCTTTAAAAGATTTTTTAAAATCTCTTTTTAATTTTCTTTTCTTTTCAATTACAGCTGACATTCCATATTTTATTAGTTGCCCGTGTACAACATAGTGCTTAGACATTTATATAACTTACGAAATGATCCCCCCATATGTTTAGTTCCCAGCACTATACATAGTTCTTATAATATTATTGACCATAGACTCTATGCTGTACTTTACATCCCTGTGACTATTTTGTAACTGCTAACTTGTCTTCTTAATCTCTTCATCTTTTTCACCTGTCCCCCAACCCCTCTTCCTGTCTGCATCCGTAAGTTTGTCCTCTGTATCTATTAGTTGGGTTTTTTTTGTTTGATTATTTTCTTCTTTAGATTCCATGTATAAGTGAAATCATGTGGTATTTGTCTTTCTCAGTCTGCCTTATTTCACATAGCACAATGCCATCTAGGTCCATCCATGTTGTCGCAAATGGTAAAATTTCATTTTTTATGGCTGAATAATATTCCGCCATCTAAATGTACCATGTCTTCTTTATCCAGTTATCTTTTCATGGACATTTATATCACTGATTTCTTTTGAAAGTATCACTTCCAATACCTGTCAAAAATTAGAAAATATAGAGTATCTGGCAAGAAACTAAATGTCTGCTTCTAAGTATTGAGATCATTAGTTGCATTTTAAACCTGAAAGCAATGTTGTATTTTTCAGAGATTGTTTTTATCAATTTTAACCAATCCATTATCCATCAAAGCATTATTAAACATGATATTCCTTGCACAAAACTGTCATTTTAACTATATTAACTTTTAAAATAAATATAATGTTAATTTTCTAAAGCTTAAAATAGATTAAAAGTCTACCTCATGGGTAAATTCATATCACATCAATTTTTAGAGACCAAAATAAAAGCCTTTGTGTATTATAAAACCTGATGGGAATTAATACCTGTATTCCTCTTGTGTGAAGCGTGGAATTTCTCCAGGATGTAAGACAAGAATTTTCACTGAGCTACTGCTGGACATCACATATCACCGTCATCAAAAGCAACAACCACCAACTTAGGAGTAATAAAAATTCACGTTAAGAAATTGTTAACAATAGGAAAAAGCATACTTTTACTATGTATATATTTAATCACTGGACTGCCTGGTTACAGGAGGGTTAGCACTGCATACCAGGTGGCAGACATTATACAAATTAATCTTTCCAGTGAAATAATTATATGTAGGATTATAGGGCAGTAATACTTAATCGGGAGGATAAAAGAAAAAGACCAAAATTTAACACGCTTTGATATACATACTCTTAAAAATAATTGCAACATATAAAACACAGTTCATACTACAGAGCAGAAATTGTTCAAATAATGCAAACTCAAGAAAATCTTTAGTTAAGTTGTGATAGCTGTATATTATTTGTTACTAAAAGAGCTGTTATGATTTACCACTTTCTTGATAACCGATATTATGTCAAAAAGAATTCTTATGATTAAGAAATGTTAATTTCAAAATGATGTGTTCCTCTGTAATAGAATTTTAGAAGTTGCACATTAGTAGTCTTAATTAATTCAAACTAGATCATGGAACCATAGCCAAGGGTCATCCAGAGATAGAGATTTACCTTTGACTACAAATTTAGAAACAGAACGAATATTCTAAAACAGTGATAAAATTATGTATGCCTCTCTAGTAAACTTTATCCTCAATGAGAATGTTCATTTGTCTATACAGTTTCACTTTTGTAAAATATTGATAAAAGAAGCATCAAGAGAGCATCATAGTGTTCTTTTCAATCTCTTGCTGGACTAACTATGCCGAAAGTATTAAGCTGTAACACCTTTGGCCTTAGAGAAGATGACTTCTTACTGAGGATCAAACCCCTACTATTGAGGTCCCCTCGTTTTCAAATCAGGTGATTCACATGTTGGACACGTTCTAATGAAATTGAAAACCATCCTGTCAATTCCACACAACAATCCAGGTGATACCCATTTCTGTCAACATTAGAGAGCTCATCTTGGTGTTGGTGCCCTAATCAACACTGCAGTATGTTATTTTGTCCAAATAACCTAGCCGAATTATGTGGCTACAGAACCTTAGGAAAATGTCAGGTGTGATATCCCATTAGTCCACAGCCATCGAGTCCGTTGCGTGTACAGCACCAGCTGCCTGGTGGTAGACCGTCACCCTGACGCTAACCCTATATACACATGTAGTTTTCCTCCTGTCATCATGAAGTTCTGGTTGGCCTTGTTCTGTTGTCTGAGTTTCAGAATTCGTTTGGTTTCTCTTGCTTCTTAACATATTGCTCTCAGTCCCAAGTCCACATGGAAGTAACATCAGAAAAGCCCTGTATATTTCAATGACATTTTTGCTTTCGCGTGGCATGCTGAGGAGCCAGTCGAAAGATCAGGGTCACTGCATGTTTATGTGAGGTGCTCGGCTGGAAAGTGGCAGAGGATGGAGTTCCAGGAAAATGCAAACCTAATATTCCCAGGGCTGTTCGGCAACCACCCATCTTCACAATAAGGCTTAGCGACTGCACGAGCCACTGTGCAGAAGTCTGCCTGTGGCATTCGGGCAAATAGATCGAACATGCTGACATGAATTGAATGGTAAAAGAATAAAATGCAAGGCAGGTGAAGCCGGCATCCCAGTAGATCTGCAGTAAACGGAGGACCCTCAGGCAGGAGGTGAGGCAGAAGCTCTGAGCCTTGGTTCACATGTGGTCTCTAGGAACTATAGGGCCATTGGAGAGTGCACCTCCTGCTAGTCTCATCAGCCTGGAGCTGAGGCAGGGGATTAGGTGGTTCAACTCCATAGCAGGGGGCCTCAGCAGAGTGTGCTATTGATGAAGCCTTAGCTGTATGCAGGAATACCGAGCAGTTATTTGAAGTTCAGGACACACAAATGCAATCTTTCCTGATGAATGAAGCCCACTGCTCAGGACTCCGTAACGGCTGTTGTCACGAGCCTCCTGCCTTCGGTGCCAGCAGGGATGAAGAAACCAAATCTCAGGGCAGGCAGTGGCCAAGAAATGATTGTGTGTTCTCTATCAACATGGGGGCCAGGCAAGCCAATGTTCCGGAATTGAAGGGTCAGAAGTCATTGCCATACTGCCACCTAGGAAATCAGCACCTGGCTAGACATCAGGGGACCTGTAGGGTAGCTGGCCATTAGGGTTCCAGTTCACTCCCTGCCAAAACTGTACACTTCATCAATATTCATGCTTTCACTCCAAGTCTCTGGGCTGACAAACAAGAAAGCAGGAATGACACTTTGAGCGGGGCATCTTCCATTCTGGAGGTGCTTCTTTCTCTTCGGGCCTATCTTTGCTTGGCTCTTGTGCCATGTCCAAACAACCAGCCCCAGGGCATGTGAAATCCCAGAGGGGAACTCTGGCCATGCAGGGGTCCATAGACATCAATTCAGCCACTCTGAGCCCCTGGACTGGCACAGGTGAGTAGCCCAATTAAAGCTCCTTTGTGGGAGGACTATCATTAAGTCACAGCTGTTATGCATGCACTTGATGTTGGCCAGGCTGCCGGCTCTGCCCACTTCCAGCCTTTTGCTGTGTCTAACCATTACTCCAAAGCCCTGTTCTTTTTCCCACCTCCCTTATTCATTTTGCCTTCTATTCTCAGCTTCCACCTTCATGCCTCAAGTCATGAATTTTCAAGCAGGCTGTTTCCCTTTTCCTTCATGTTGCTTTGACACTTGCAGGCAATTCTACATTTCTTCACTCACCCATTCTCCCATCTTGAGTCTTCTGACACCCACTCGTACGTTCCTCAACCCACTCATTTCACAGCCCACTTCTGATTGGGTTTTCCTAATCCCCATCCTTACCTTAGACACTTGCCTCTCAGAGAAGGACTGTGAGAGTCAAGAAAGCACTCAATTTCTGGGAGTAGGCCTGCCTTCATGCCCCCAGCTTGGTCAGGTTGGGGAAGCCAGAGAGTGGGTTATGTGGAAATGGAGTTTGTTTATGTCTCATTCAGCATGGCAGAGGGCTCTGAAAGCAAGACCACACGTCCTCACCATAGGCATGCGACCAGGCACACACTCCTTCATCCTTGAGCAAGGCATGCCAGTGCACCGAGGAGAATGTGGAAGGCCCAGGTCTTTGGAGGCAGAGAAGTGAAAACTGAGGTGTCTTCCAGGGCCTGCCTGGGATACTCTCCTGACCTTGGGTGTCTTTCTGTTTCTGGGTTAAACAGAGACAGCCACATCCTGCCTCATTGCTCTTCTTGCTCTGGGAGTTGTGTAGCTGTGCCAGGTGCTTAAATACCAGAGAATCTCAATTCAAATAAGCTGCATGCTGGGTATATGAGGTACCACTCTGTGTGATTCTGTGTGTGTGTGTGTGTGTGTGTGTGTGTGTGTGTGTGTGTGTGTGTGTGTGTTTGCATGTGAGCGAGGGAGAAAGATGTGGTCGTGTGGATATCCAGGCAGGTGGAAATGTGTGAATGTCTGCATGTGTGTGCCTGTGTGAAAATTTCTTGAGCATCCGGTTGTTTTCATGTGTTTAAAGATGTGAGTGTTTGGTGTCCTTGCTAAAGTGTGAGTGTAAACCAGCATGTGAGCATAATGAATCCTTTGCATTTCTGAATGTCCAGATGAGTGTGAGTGTTTCATATATCTTTTCTCCAGAGACCTGTAAACATTGGTCTGGGCCTTGTTTGAAAGAAGCGTGTAAAAAGTGAGGGGAATCCTCTCAGTCCTATCATGGGAGTTTGCTGGATGGCTCCCTGTGACTGTTCTGTTTGCGGGGAACACGTTGGAGGTGTGTACCTCTCAGACCATGACGTCGTGGACCTGAAACAATATAAAGTAAGATTCCACCTATGCTTACATGAAGCTTCTAAATTTTAGAACGTCCAAGAATTGAATCAAAGACATGTGCCTGAATTGACTGCTGCGCTCCCCACAGCCCAGGACCATTCGGTGGGAGCTTCATGCGCTTCATAGCTACGGCCTTCAGGGGGAGAACAGCCTGCTCCTGCTGGTTAGCCTGTACAGGTTAAGAGCAGAATCCACCTTAGAACTAGGGCCTCCTGTAGCCACAGCCTTTGTGGCCCAAGTAAGCTCAGTAAACTTCAGGCCAAAATTTGGCCCAGGGCCCCGATGGCTAGGCTGGGGGATTGGCGGTGGCTTGTCTCACAGGCTTTTCTACATAGTGAGTAGAGACGCTTTCCTTTGATCCGAGTTCACCTCGGGCTTCATCCTAGCCTTCCCCTCATAACTTTTTGGTGATTTTCTGGTGATTGTGGGAACAGGCTTTTCCGAGATGATCTGCCTTTCCAGTGGTTGGCCTTGAGATTTGAGCATTCCCTATCAGTCAGCTGTGCACAGGAATACTCTGTATCACCCAATCACCACACAGTCGATCCTCTAGGGCCTCTTTCGCCCTCCCCACCCCAATTCTCATCTCATCCTGGACTGGTCTTTGCCCTTGAAATGCGTGTGGGTTTCCCTCACAGAATCTAAGCATCCTTGATTGTTTCTTAAGGATTTGGAATTGTTTCAGGGAGGAAGTGGAGCTGGGTTTCAGGCAGAGTCAAAAACCTTGACAGGGCAGGCATATTCAATTGTCGGGAACTACCTGGGTCCCAGGAGCCATCATTTAACCCAACTCCTAGTAGACAGGTGCCTCTCCAGCATCCTTTGGTCTTGGTGAGAAGTTTCATTTTCCACAAAGCTTTCTTTCCAGGTCCAATCTCAGAGTATGATATGGAATAATATCTTTTGAGTCAAGCTTGCATTTTGTGTATCAGTTTTTATATGTTGTCTACAAGTGATTATTTTGGATCCTTACCTATATTATGTTTCAAGAACTGTATTTAGCATTATCTGGTAAAGATCTATCTGGAATATTCACATTCAATTTAACATTCTCTGAATTTTTTGAAAGTGCAGACTGCATTGCAAGACACAATCCCAAAGATATTTTAATAAGAAATACTTTTGTATGAAAATGTCCTGTAATTTCTTAAAACTCCAGTTAACTTTGTGTGCTACTTACTTCACTCTATAACACAAATCTAAGAAAATGATTACAATGAGCATTTTAAAAATTTTTATTCATTCTTCTCTAAATATATTTTTATTTTGAACTGCCTATTTATATCACCTATAAGAAGAATAAAATACTAGATTTATTTAATATGTATGATGAAATAAAATTAATTTCAAATATATCATAAAGATTGGGAGATTCCCTAGTAGTTGTAATTAATTTACATTAATGAATCCAGTAAGCATGGAGCAAGATTTTGTATGTAACAAGAATAGAATTTACGTTGGATAGTTTGTAAGTCAATGTAGTTCTGAAAACTTGAAAGAGACTTTAATGTTTTTTTTTTTCAAAAATAGGCAAAGAAATGTCTTGTTTCACCAAAATACATTCTAATGAATAAGAGTAATATATATATGTATATACATATATATATGTATATGTATATGTATATGTATATATATATATGTGTATATATATATATTCACGTTACTGTTAAAGTGTACAGATGAAACTTAATGGATTTTGTTAACCAATGTTACCATCAAAGCAATCAATCAATTAAGTAATTATTTAAAAAAGACAAAACCAAATTCAAAACAACTGAAATTCTCAGATATTGCTGATGAGATATAAATTCATACTACATTTTGGCAAACAGTTTGACATCATCAGTTAAGTGTGAACATATGCATATGCCCTTAGTCAGAATTTCTACTCCTAAATATTTACCCAACAGAAATGCACTCATGTGCTGATAAAAGATATGTACAAAAAATTCACTCTTTGTAGTGTAGACATATACACTATTTGTTATATCAAAAATTTAAAACAATCTAAATGTCAATCAACAGTACATAAGATACATGAACCATAGTATATTTGTGCCACGGGATTCTATGGAGCAATGAAAATGAATATGACTATAGACAATGATTCGGATGGATCTTATAATGTGAACAAATTTATTCAGGAAAAAAAAATTCAAATTTCCTAAGTCAATTTATGTAAAGTACTAGAAAAGGAAAAACAAATCCAATCGGAATAGTTGTTATTTTGAGTTCTATTTGATTAGATGCTAGTTAATTCCAGAGATATAATTTGAAAAATAAAATTATCGAAATGTTTATAAAGCTCTAAATCTATAGAAACAAGAGAAAAGCTATTCAACTTTCTGGTGATTTTAAGCTTTTTATGGAAGATATAATAAAATAATTTTGACAAAATGGAGGATTTCATATTGTTTTGTTAGTTTTTTGTTTAGATAATATTGTTTAGTTAATATAAGGAATTATCTGTTCATAATGCTTGGTGAAACTGCTACATAGTTTTGTTATGATTTCTAGCAAGGAAGCATGATTTGAGAAATGGAGCATTATGTCACTGGTAGCAGTGAGGACAGCAATCGAGTATGATAGGTTAGATCTGGAAGATGGGGTTGGCAGAGGGAATGCAAGTTAGGATGAATGCCGCGGTCCAGCCACGACAGGATCCAGGGGGCCCCGAAGGTGGGCAAGACGTCGGCGCAGGAGACAGTCGACTACACAACTCAGAGGCGGTGCGACATTGTTCCGTTTTATTGTGATTTGAGTACAACTTTTATACTTTTTATTTTGGCATTTGATTATACTTTGTTGTTAAGGTAGCAGGGAGTTAAATTTCTGTGGTTAGGCGAAGCAGAAAATCTTATAGAGTATATTATTATTAATGTTCATGATTAACTAGCACATTTTTCTCTCAATCATTAGAACAGAACTACCTGATAGAACAATCTAAACTTTTAATTCTTATATCTATTATGTAAGATACAGTTTGATTTAAGTAAAGGTGATAGATAGATGTATTCATAACAGCAAGCATTGGCTTGTGGGCAGACATTGTTCTTCTTTCTGCCTGAAGAAATCTTTTAAATGCTATTTGATTTATGCTATATCTAAAGTTCAAGCTGAACCTTTCTCATAGCTGTTCAAAAGTTTCCTTGGAGCAGTAATGAGGAAAATATTTATAAAAATCAGTTTTACAAAGCTGCTTTCATAAGCTAAGTTTCTGTTCCTTTGTTTTTTAAGCACCAAGGAGATCCTGACCTAGCCAGCCTTTCTATGAAACTTAAACTACTATAAGGCACATGAATTCTATCTTTATTCACTATATGTATACTATCTTTATTATAAGCTTCTGTATAAGGCAAAGGAAGATCAGGTAATCTTTTCATACTATTAGCCCTCCTAGGTGGATACCAGAGTTTTCTATTTATCCACTAGGCCACAAAAGGAGGCCCTTCTATAGTAGGCACAGGCTTATGAGTAAATTTCTTATCCTTACTAATTTTTCTACTAACTGCGTGGGAACAGGAGTATAAACTGGTTCTAGTAATTCAGCTTGTTATAATTTATTCATAATATCTTTAAGAGGCGCATCAAAAGGAATTTCCCTTAATAATTGTTCAAATAAAGGGTTTATGCATTCTCGACACGTCAGGGTGACTAGAGCTGATTCCATACGCGGGGAATTTACTATGTTTTCCTCAGAGCCAATTTTGAGGAAATCCATTTGTATAGCGTTTACACTTACAAGAATTTGTGCTACCCAAATTCCCCCTATTAATAGGATCATTTCTAAGAAACCAATTATCCCTAAACACATGCCACGTCCTCGTTCTTGACGATGCATTCCTTGAAGCCTCTGTCCCCATCTCTGGACCTTCTCACGCAGTAGGGTAGAAAGAGGACGCGGCAGATGAAAAAGCTCATGGGTTTATCTGGTTCTAGGTTTCAGAATCCAGAATTGTAAGCCAGAGAGTGGGTTTATGACCTGAAAATTGAGTGATCATGTTCACAGATCAGAAACAGATTGATGAGTCTTGCAGGTCACATGAGTACAGGCAGAGGCTTTTCTGATGTTTTACACTATAGAGCTCTCATGAGGAATCT
>NW_024349799.1:18449026-18525828 GCF_902729225.1 Pteropus medius | reverse complement strand
CTTAACCAGGAGACAGTTTATTAGCCGGCGGCTGTCCTTGCAAAGGAGCAGCCTCGAAATGCCAAGATACAAGGTTTTTAAGCCCCAAATCCCATTCCTCATTCTGTCTTAAACACAAAGGTCCATCTTTCTCCCATTCACTACCTGTCAACCCACTGGTCAGGTGGGTTGTGCAAGCGGGAAGTACAGAAGCAGAAAGCTTGTGTTAGAATGTTATGTTCCTATGGGTGATTGCCTATGTTCCCATGGGCAATAGCCAATGTTCCCATGGGCGATGGCCAAACAGTAATTTTCAGCTTATATACAATTGATTATTTTTTATGCCACGCAAGCAAGCAGGGTTACACAGGCTAAAATTGGCAGTTAGCATATGAGCTCATTGTTACAAGTTTTATGATTAACAGAGTGTGGTTAGGGGTTCCAGAAACTAGGCCTAAGTTATGGACTTCCTTTGTCCAGTTTCAGGTTTTAATTATTCTTTAACCCTTTCACATTTCAGCAGGCCATTACATTCCCCACTGGTTTTCTTTAGAATGACTCAATCTTCGAGTCAGAAGTCGGGATTTCTGGCCAATGGGTCGGGGCTGACGCTCCTAAAATTAAAATCTTTGCCCCAGTTATATTGGATTGGATTAAACTCTTAACCCATTTGATCAAGCATGGCCCAAAGGTCAGTAATAACAGCAGAAATCAATGGTCCTGCTATAGCCGACAATAACGTGGTTAACCAAGAGTTTCCATTAAACCAAGATTCATACCAGTTGCTTCCTTGTTTTAACTTCTCATTTCTGTCTTTTACTCTTTGTCTAATTAATGCTAAACTATCCCTAATAATTCCAGAATGATTAACATAAAAGCAGCAAGTTTCTCCTAGTGCTACACACAAACCTCATTGCTTAAGAAATAAGAGGTCTAAACCTCTTCTATTCTGCAGTACTACTTCAGCTAAAGAATTAAGAGATGTTTCAAGATGATTAATTGATTTCTCTAGAGTGCTTAAATCGTCATTAATCTGCTTTGTGAGCCAGGCTATACCTTGATTCCCTGTAACCAAAGCAGCAGTCCCAATTGCAGCTGATCCTGCCACTCCTAGGCCAACTAGGAGCGGCACAAGCAGTGGAACTGCTCGCTTACGCCGAGGATAGTTATATCCTCCCTACAAATCTATTGCTTGTCTTCCTTCTTGTCCGCTCATCATATACACCTGAGGTATAACATGAACCAGCACACAAAATCCAGTATTATTTTTCCAATAGTTAAGATTAATACAGGGAGTTAAACCAGTATTACAAGCAAACCAAGTGCCACTAGGGGCCGCTAAATAAGTAGAAGAGGTGCTATTTACTAAAATAGATGATTTACAATTTTCCTTATACCTAGATTTATCAACTCTATAAGTGTTAGTATACACACAAGTTCCCTTTCCTTGTAAATTTCCCAACGTTACAGATGGGTTTTTGGTTCCCCAAGGGCAAATAGTAACATTCGGAGATGTTACGTTCCTAATAGCAGTTTGATCTGTGCCAAGGTTAGCAATGACACCAAGTCCTACATAATAAGGTGGGGCAGGTTTCAGACAAAACCAACAATCCTTTGTAGCATTTGAGTTACTGTCATTAGCAAACTTATAATACCTCTTTCTTTGTCCTCCCTGCCACAACCATATCAGGGGCCAGATAAAAAATTAGCATCACTTATAAAATTAAATTTCTTTCCTAATATATCACACAAATCCACATGAAATGTAGGCTGGTACATAGTCTGGTTTACTAATATGGGAATGCCTGTTTCTGATTTAATTAATTCCCATTTAGCCTGTTGAGGTTGATGAGGGTTCCCTTTTACATTATTGATAACAATGAACCCAATTATAATTATTCCCGCGAGAGTCTTATCTTGAGTGGATCCTCTGTGGGTGTTGCTTTCCATTTCTCCTTTTCTGGGGGAGGTTGAGCTGCCTTAAGGCGAGTATGGTGAATCCAATGTCTTTTTCCTGCAACTTTGACAGCCGTTGGTGTGGTCAGGATTACTGGAAACGGACCATCCCATCGGGGCTCTAAGCTAGCAGGCTGGATCTTCTTTATCCACACCCAATCACCTGGATGATGTGGGTGAGGCTGTGATGTCCCCGGAGTCGGTCTAGCAGCTTTAATTAAGCCCTTGACTTGATTTTGGGTTTGTTGCAAGGCCTGTAGAGACTTAAGGAGACTTGTATTATTACTCATTGTAACCTTTTCAATTCCAATTTTAGGGAGTAAAGGGGGATGTCTCCCAAACATTATTTCATAAGGGGAAATTCCCACAATATATGGAGTACACCGGGCCCGTAACAAAGCAAAAGGAAGAAGGCTCACCCAATTCTCCCCAGTTTCCAGCTTAAATTTAGTTAAAGTTTCCTTAAGTGTTCTATTCATCCTTTCTACTTGTCCTGAACTCTGAGGTCTGTAAATACAATGTAATTTCCAATTAATCCCTAATACCTTAGCTAACATTTGACTTGTTTGGGCAATGAATGCCGGGCCATTGTCGGACCCCAATGATAAGGGCAAGCCAAATCGAGGCACTATTTCTGTAATTAATTTCTTAGCTACTACTTGTGCAGTTTCCATCTTTGTGGGGAAGGCCTCAGTCCATCCAGAATAGGTGTCAATGAATACCAGAAGATATTTAAATCCAAAAGTGCCAGGAGCAACTTCTGTAAAGTCTACTTCCCAGTGCTCTCCAGGAGCTTGTCCTCTTAATCGAGTGCCGATATTTTCCTTTGGGATGGGGTGAGAGTTGACCTGTGCACATATTGGGCATCGTGCACTTACATCCCGAGCCTTTGAGGTTAGTCCAGGAATATAATAGTCTCTTTTTAGCAGTTCAATTAACTTAGTTCCTCCAAGATGGGTAGCATTATGCATCTGGCTAATTAAGGTGTTACCAAGCACAGCAGGGAGGACCAGCCTTCCATCTGGAATCTAAAGCCACCCATGTTCAAACTTCCCATGCAGTTGCTTCCCCAACTCTATATCTTGGGGGCTATAGTCTGGAGCCTGTACCAAGTGGGGCACAAGAAGGGGACCAATTATGACGTTAGTCCCCACTGGTTTTCTGGCTACTTCCTTTGCTGTTTTATCTGCCAAGCGGTTTCCTTTTTTTACCGCTCCTTCCCCTTTTTGATGGCCGGGGCAATGGATAATAGCCACTTTCTTAGGTAGCCAGATAGCCTCCAAAAGAGCCAAAATCTGCTCCTTGTTCTTAATTTTCTTTCCCCCTGATGTCAATAGTCCTCTTTCCTTGTACAGGGCTCCATGTACATGTGCCGTTGCAAAGGCATATCGGCTATCAGTGTAGATGTTTACAGTTTTATCCTTTCCCCACAGTAAAGCTTGTGTTAGAGCTATAAGTTTAGCCCTCTGTGCCAATGTCCCATGGCTTAGGGCCTGTGCCCATATCACATCCCTGACCGTTACTATGGCTGCCCCGGCATACCTTACTCCGTCGGATACAAAACTGCTTCCATTGGTAAATAATACCGCATCCAGATTAGGCCACGGCTCATCCTTCAAGTCTGGCCGTATTCCAGTTACCTGCTCAAGGTGCTGAACACAGTGATGCAATGGAGCCTGCGGGTCATCATCCGGGAGCAGCGTGCCAGGGTTCAGGGCTGCAGTTTTCAAAAACTGGGTCTGTGGGGGGTTAAGCAACAGTACCTGGTACTGAGTAATCCGGGCGTTGGAAATCCATCTTTCAGGAGAGCTGCGCAGCATGGCTTCAACTGCATGTGGAACCACAATTTCAATATTTTGGCCCAAGGTCAATTTTAAAGCGTCTTTGGTCAATATAGCAGTAGCAGCTAGTGCTCTCAGGCAACTAGGCCTTCCTCCAGCCACCGGATCTAGTCTCTTTGAGAGATATGCCACTCGTTGCTTAAATAGTGGCTTTTAATTTCTGGAGCAAATCTCTTCCAAGCAAAGGAAAAGGACATTCAGGCATAACTAAAAACGAATGCGTGATGGTTCCCTTTCCCAAGTCAGTAATTTTTGCCTGTGTCCGTGGGTATGCCTTCCCTTTCCCAGTGGCTCCTTGAATTACAGTCTTTTCTTTGGATAACAGACCAGCAGTTTCTGTTAAAACTGAGTAAGTTGTACCAGTATCAGCTAAAAAGTTCACAGGTTTGCCCCCTACTTGTAAAGTTACCTTGGGCTCTCGGGGGCTCATTAGATAAGAGCCCTGACACCCCTATTCATCTTCCAAAAGAAAGAGGGGCCTTTTTTCTTCTCACCTCCTGGTTGCTCCTTTTCAGGGCACTCATTCTTCCAATGTCCTTTCTTTTTGCAAATAGCACATTGGTCTCTTCCTAGCGTAGGTTTTCTATTTTGGCCTTCGTTGCTAGGTCCCCCTCTATGGTTAGGGTTTTTTTTTTTTTGTTTTTTTTGTTTTTTTCCCAAGGAGGTCGGTTTCCTTGTTGTCCCACAAGCATGACCTTTTGCACACAGTCCCTATTGTTAAAGACCTTCTGAGCTATTTCTAATAATTTGGATAAATTTTCTCCCTTAAAACCTTCCAATCTCTGTAACTTCTTTCTAATGTCAGGGGCCGACTAGCTAACAAAGGCCAAATTAATGGCTCTTCTATTGTTGGGGTCCTCCGGGTCAATAGGTGTATATAGGCGGTAAGACTCTAATAGTCTTTCCAAGAATGCTGCAGATGACTCGTCCTTAGTCTGAATTACTTCACTTACCTTGGACAGATTTATTGGTCTACGTGCAGCAGCCCGGAGTCCCTGTAGCAGAAACTGGCGATACCTTAGGAGAGCCTCCTTACCTTGATCTGTATTTGGATCCCACTGGGGACGTTGAGTCGGAAACACAGCCTGTAACCTGGTTAAGTCTGCTGTGGGCTGCCCATTTGGGTCTGTTACTCCTCTAGCCTCCTCCCGCAAAATTCTTTCCTTTTCTCCAGTAGTAAATAAGACCTGTAAGAGCTGTTGGCAATCATCCCAAGTGGGCTGATGGGTAAAGAAAATAGACTCTAAAAGGGAGGTTAGTCCTTATGGTTTCTCTGAAAAGGATGGCGTTTGCAATTTCCAATTATATAAATCACTAGTACTAAATGGCGAGTAGATGACAGTAGGCTCACCTCCACCTCCTGGAATCACCTTCAATGGGGCTTGAACAGATACTGGCTCTTTCAGGGAGGTTGAATCAGGGGAAGGTGGCCTACGATCCCTAGACCGGGTTACAGGAGGTCCCGGTCCCTCCGGAGGAGGACGTCTACCCCCATTTCCATTATAGGGTGGCGGATACCAGTCATCCTCCGAGGGAGGTCCCTGCAACACCGGTGGGGGCTTCTTAAAACCCTGGGGTATGGCTGCCATTACAGTAACGGGTCCACGACTGCAATTCCGTAAGTATTTAGGGGCATCGGAAACAACATCAATCCAAACATCAATATAAGGAATTTGGTCAGGATGCCCAGGATTTCCATAAATCACACTTCGAACCCGGAATGCAGTCTGCATGTTAAATGATCCCTCGGAGGGCCATCCTACTCCGAAGGTCGGCCAATCTAATTGACAAAAGCGCTGCAAATCAAAAGGGGTTACCGAAGCACCATAGGCCCTTGCCCTACGACGAAAATCTTTAAAGTTGTTAAGCATGCACTGTAACGGAGTTAGTTTGCCCTGTGATTGTCCCATAGTTCCACAATAAAGCACACGAAGCAAAACAAAACAAGACAGACACAGACTAACAAACCAGAACAGGACTGAGAAAACTGTCGTCACAGTCTCAGTCGACCGCCGACTTACTTGTCGCGTCCGACGTCCGCACGGTCCCTGGGCCCCCTACCAGAAACTGCCTCAGCACTCCCAGGATCGTGCTCCGAAAAGCGAGAAACCACAGGCGGCGGGCTAGGGCAAGTGCCCTAGAGGCCTCCCCAACCGCAAATGGTCCAACGCCCCGGTGCACTGATCAATTTTCCTAAGCGAGAGAAGGAGTCTGCTTCCACAGAGACTCAAATGTTTGTGTCCAAAATAAACAGACCCACAGCTTTGGTGCTCTGCTAACCGGAGACAGTTTGTGTGGCTGACTGTCCTTACAAAAGAACATGCAATCGCACCAAAACCACAAGGTTTTTGAGCCCCCCCAATCCCATTCCTGGAGCTCTGTGTCTTAAGCACACAGGTCCATCTTTCTCCTATTCACTACCTGTCAACCCACTGGTCCAGGAATTGTGTGTGCAAAATAGGGAAGTACAGAAGCAGAAAAGAAAGCAGTAATTTGGAATGTTACATCATTCCTATGGGTGATTGCCCTGTTCCCATGGGCGTATGTGTAATGTTCCCAGCAAATGGTGGCCAAACGGTGGAATTTTCAGCTTATATACAATTGATTATTTTTTCATGCCACGCAAACAGAAAGCCCAGGGTTACTGAGGCTAAAAGTGTGGCGGTTAGCGTGTAATCATTGTTACAAGTTTTATGATTAACAGAGTGTGTAGTTGGGGTTCCAAAACTTAGGCTAAGCCCTTGGACTTCCTTTTGTTCAGTTTTAATGCTTAACCCTTTCTACACATTTCAGCAGGCCATTACACTTCCTTCCTTCCTTCCTTCCTTCCTTCCTTCCTTCCTTCCTTCCTTCCTTCCTTGAAATTGGCTCATGTGATTATAGAGGTTGAGAAGTCCTATAATCTGTAAGCTGGAGACCCAGGAAAGGTGGTAGCATCATTTCAGTTTGAGTGTGAAGGCCTAAGAACCCAGGGAAGCTGGTGTAAATCCCAGCCTGAAGACCAAAGATAGGATGTCTCAGCTCAAGCAGTGAGGCAGGAAAGAAAGTAGATGATTTTGTTCTCCACCTTTTGTTCTGTTTAGGCTGTGAATTGGATGGGGCCCACCCACATTGGGGAGGACAATCTACTTTACTGAGTTCACAGATTCAAATGCTAATCTCAACCAGAAATACCCTCGCAGACACACCCAAAAATGACTAATCAGGCACTCTGTGGCCAGTCAAGATGACACATAAAATTATCCACCAAAGAGGTCGTTGTTAGATCAGAAGTCACAGACTAGGGCTGTGGCCTTGATCCAATCCATAGACACATTTGATATGAAGTGGTTTTTTAGGAACATTTGGACAGTTGATGTAAGAAATGTCCAAACCTGTAGAGTATTTAACGAGTTTATTTGAGCCAAACTGATGACAATTGCCAGGAAGCAAAATCTCAGTGGATTAAGAAAATGCTCCAGAGAATGGCAGTTTTGCAGTTTATTTTGTACATTAGAATCAAAGAAGGAGACATAAGAAGAGTTACATGAAATCATTGGTGGTAGATTAAGGGGGTAGGAGAATGCAAAGCAGAGAAATCTCTGGGATTAGATAAGAAGTAAAATGGAGACACACATACATTGGTGGGTACAGGAGAGTTAATAATTAACATTTACAACACAAGAGATGATATGCGGGGTGGGGTGGAGGGAGAGGGGGGTAAGATGACCATGAGGGATTCTGTGGTCTTGTGCTCTGGTGTAGTGGGCTGTGCCCCGATGGGTCTGGAAAAAAAGGGATTACTCTGACATTCCAAGGATATGTTATCTTAGATGCAAGAAGATAATAGACAGACTCACTTAAGGTAAAGACTTACCTTTGTTAAGAAAGCTACAGGCCCAGGATGTGACTACCTGTCATGACTTGCTTTTAGTTAGGAATATTTTTGTTCAGACCATCCTATGTGGTTAATTTCAGTCTCTGAGTTTGTAGGGCCCATCATGCTGGTCTCTCCTGAGCTTGTTAGTATGTGGCCTCTCTTTTGTCCTCAGGATCAACATTTAAATATCATTAGATTTCACGTTAAGTCTGAAGTTCTGACTTATCTTAAAATGTGAGGTGATCTGGCTACAATGGACCTGCATTCCTGTGTATTTCAAAACCTTGCAGCCAATTCTAGCTTCAGGTGGGACATTCCCAGGGGAGGCAGGCTTTACAGCCAGGAAGGCGGGGCCACTATCACCCTAAATGGGAAGTGTAGGTGTTTTAGACTGGGGTTTGGGGAACCCCCAGGGAAGGCTCCTCAGAGCACCTGGGCTCCAGATACAGCTTGACAAGTGCCAAGTGCAGCGGGACTCTTAGCCACATTGATCCAGACACTAAACTCCTATTAATGTAGTCAGAGAAGGCAATTGCTTTCTTGGCAGCCACTTGCAGCTGACAGCTCAAAGACCTTACAGTCTGACAGAGACACCCAGACTGCTCTGCAGGAGCAGCTGAGAACCTGAGACTTCCATGCCCAATGTCAAACTCTCCAGCAGGATTTGCACTCTGACCGTGGTGTGGACCTTCAGCTGCCCTTCAGAGCTATCCTTCCTGCACGGGGACCTAATGCACATGCAGAAAGGACAGCAGGATCCCAGTTGGTGGGCTGAGAGCATGCTGCCTGCCCTGAACTCCTGTTTGGCTTTTTCCCCAGGGTCACTTCCTTGGTATCCTGACCCTATCTGGCTGCCTTCCTTGGCACATAGGGAGGAACACAACCTTTTTGGAACCAGGGGCCGGTGCTCCTATGTGAATCTAAAGCCTGATGATCTGAGGTGGAGCTGAGGTTGTGATGCTAGCACTGGGGAGTGGCTGCAAATACAAATGAAGCTTCGCTTGCTTGCCTGCCACTCGCCTCCTGCTTGTGCTGCCCGGTTCCTAACAGGCCCTGGATTGGTACCAGTCTGTGGCCCGGGGTTTGGAAACCCCTGCCTAGGCACCCTTAATGACCTAGTTTGGATGTCTTCCTGGTTCTCCCTCCTCAGACTCACTCAAGTAGACACAATTTTGCTTCTAAACTCTGGACCTAAGCACTTTGGCTGGAGTAAAGTTGCCCCTTTGCTCTTGTTAAGCAGGTCTGTTACTGGCCAGGACCTCTCCCTAGCCACAGCATCATTCTTTTCCATCACCAAGATTTGTCTGTTTTACTTCCTGCTTTCTCTTGAGTGTGTTTATTTCTCTCCATCCCCAGTACCACTGCTCCAGTCCAAACCATCACCTTCTCTCACCTGGACTGTTACCTGGGCCTCCTATCTGGGCTGTCTGTCCTCAGGCTTTGCTCTTACAACCCACTCTCCAACAGCAACAAGAGAATTCTCTTTAAAGGCAGACCTGACCACAGCAACTCTGTTCAGAATCCTACAATGGGTCACCACTGATTTCAGGATAAATCCTGGGTACTGGGAACTTCAGGGTTTGGTCTCTGTTCTCTCCTCCCACCTCAGGGCTCAGCAGCAGCCCTCCCCGCAAGTCCATGTTCTAGCCATACTGGTCTATTCACAGAATCCATTATTCTCTCTGAAATTTGGACTTTTGTACATGTTATTCTCTTTGGCTGAAACCTGCTCCTGCCCTAGCCCCTTTACATAGATACCTCACCTTTCACACACCAGTGTGGGTGCTACTCCCTCCCCTTGCTCCCATGAGACCCTACCTTCTAGTCACAGCACTTGCCACCCTGAGTGGTATTGCTTTCTGAATTGTCTGTCTTACCCACCAGGCTGTAAATGCCATCAAGTCAGAGATCATGTTTGCTTTGCCCTCTATGATATCCACAGCACCTGGCATAAGCCCAGAACACAGCAGGTGCTTGGTATATATATATTAAATAAAGAAATGAATGAACGATAATGAGGACAAAGCCAAAAGCAGAGGAAGCCCATGTGGGTAAATACAGACCTTCCTCCATGTTAATCTCAAGTCATCTTTAATTGACACTCTCTTGGCACATCCCATGCAAGGGAGTTTGCCAGGTGATGGGGCTGGGGCAAGGATCAGATTGTAGGAATTCTCCCAACTGTAACAACGCTTTATTCCCTTCTTGCAGCTGATGTGATGAAGATAGCTCCATGCAGAGGTTTCCTTCTTGGGGAGTCTTCTTGTCCCAGGTCTCTGGCAGCTATGGAAAGAACTTGACACACTCTCAGGCTCAAGGACTAGAATCCACTTCTCAGAAAACTCAGAATCCCCTGTCCTCCATACACTGCAGAAGCCTGTGCAAGTGAGAAAGACTGAAGAACAAGAGGACACCATTATAGAAATGGTTCCTTCAGGTCCCTGCAATGTTATGGCATCATCACATAACCTTTAAGAGGGAGGTCCCTTTTGGGGATGAGGACACTGAGGCTTGAAAAGAGTCTGAAACTGGGTAAGTCTGCCTGGAATGAGGCCAATGAGTGAGGGTGCATTGGGGTCTTGTCCACATCCAGAGCAGGCCAGCCTAGGACTCCTGTGGGATTGGCTGGATATGCAGGCAGTCTTTGATTTCTCATTGTGTTGATTGATAGCTGGCAGGGGCCATTTTTTCCTTGGCCTGAATGGACATGACATAGACAGTCTTGCAGTAGTGGCTGAAGGATGGTAGTTTAGATATTTCATTCTCAGTGGGCCTGCTAAGTAGCTGAGGGGTCCTATGGTCCCCCACACTGTTTTCGAGCGCTGGCCCTGTCCTGCTCTCTGCTCTCCTTCCTCCCCTCCCTCTTCTTCCTGCACTTCTCTCCTCCCCTTGGATAACACTCTCAGTTTCTCCACAGTCAGTACATGGAACTGGGAGAAACAAGAACCAGCCTCACATACGAGGGAATAAATGCCGAGCTGTGACAATCCTCTCTGCCTCAGAAAGAGAGGTTTTATGTAGTTTTTGGCATTTACAAATCCTTTGTGAAAAGGTCACCCTGTTCCTGGAATCTTTTATTAATGCTGAAGACTGGCCCCGGAAATGTCATGTCTTTTTACCATGATATTTACTCAAAAAAGTATGACTAAGCATTTGAAATTCTAGCAGCAGTTTGACCTGGACCAAGCTGGGAAATCTTCAGGGGACAAATGGGTGCTGGTTTCCCTGGAGCTGTTGGGCCTCCACCTCCTCATGTAGAGCCCGAGTGAAGGAAGGAAGACGAGACAAGGGCCACATACCTTGGAACTGGCTGACCACTTTTCCTGGTCATCCTAGCTCCTTACATCTCCAGGGTAGAGACCCACATGTTAGAGCTGGAAGGGATCTTGGTGTATGTGTTCAACCCCCTCATTTTACAGATTTGGAGACAGGTCCAGAGAGGGGAAGGCACTTGCAGCGATGCCCAGGAAGTTGGAGGCCAAGCGGAGACTTAAGACCAGAAGTCCTGACTCCTGAGTCAGTGCTCTTTCTCCCACTCTAAGCTGTCGTCTGGTCTTATGCTGAGCCTGGAAAGAGGGAAGAAAGTGAGTTCCGAGGATCCGATCCCTGTATCCAGGGTCCAAGGCAGTCTGGTGTCGGGGAGACATGGGCATGGACGACCCTATCCAGTGTTCTTGCCTGCCTCCGCTTCCATCAGCCTTCCTCCCCTGGGATGTGCAGTGCGGCAAGACCCTCCTTTGAAGGCCTTCTCATTGCCCTTCTAGATGGTCTTGGAGGGGTTTGGGACAGGAAAGGGTTAAAGCCTGCCCTCCTGTCTTAGTCGACTTAAGCCACCATAACTAAATACCATAGACTGGGTGGTTTAAACAGCAGAAATTTATTTTCTTACGGTTCTGGAGGCTGAAAGTCCAAGATCAGGGTGCCAAGCATGGTCAAGTCCCAGTGAGGGCATTCTTTCTGGCTTGTAGACAACCACCTTCTCGCTGTGTCCTCACATGACTTCTTTGCATGCGTGGGGGTAGGGCATGGGGATAGCAAGTTCTCAGGTGTCACTTCCTATAAAAGCACTAATCCTATCATGGGGCCCCACCCTCATGATTTCATCTATCCCTAGTTATGTCCTGAAGGTCCCATCTTCGAATACCATTGGGGATTAGGGCTTCAACATATGAATTTGGGGAGTTTACAAACATTCAGTCCATAGCAACTACCATTTCACAGGAATTGTTTGAGGGTGTTGCATTGAATACACACCAAGATCCTTTCAACAGGGAGGAGGAGGCAATGGGTATGAAATTAGTGTATAACTGTAGATTATGTATGTGTGTATATTTTAATATTATTTTACTTTTGAGAGGAAATCAGAGAGAAAGGAGAACACAACTTAACCTGCTCAGTTTGTCAGATGAGCTCCTATATCAAGCCATGTCTGCAGCCAACCTATTTCTAAATTCTTTAGTTAAATAAACTTAGACATTCTTTATTTTACTTAAACCAGCTGGAGTCAGATTATTTGAACATTTGCAACTTAAAGAGTCTAAAGGGCATGAAGTTAAAGGCAAGGGACTGGCGAGGTGGGGAGGGGTATGGGTAGGGGCGAAGGGTCAACCATAGTGTCCTGCAAAGCCCAGGACAAGGGTCTTGGGAAGGTATTAGACCTTGCTTCTCTCTCATTCCTGCTGGTGCAGCCTGGGATTCAGGATGGAGTCTGTGCCTGAGGGCTCCTGGTCCAGCTCTGAATGGGTCACATCTTAGGCACAAGGAGTCTTTTACACCTTTTCTACAATACTTTTTTTAAATTTAAAAATTTTATATTAGTTTCAGGTGTACAGCATAGTGGTTAGACATTTATATAATTTACGGAGTGAAACTCCTGATTACTCTAGTATCTACCTGGCTCTATATGTAGCCATCACAAAATATTATTGACTATATTCCTATGTTGTTCTTCACCCAGTGACTATTTCTTTTATGCCCTTTAAGGGAAGCACGAGGTACCAAGGCTGATGGTGACCCTGCTCTGGGGGCTGGAGCAGAATGACTGCATAGAAAATCAGCCCCTGCCATGTGTTAGACCTTGGACCCTGCCACGGACAGACCCCTCAGCCATCAGGGTGCTGGGCGAGAGTGTGGTTGATCAGCTCAGCCTGTCTCTACCACGAGGACATAGCTCAGGATGCAGGTCAGGCTGCTTTTGGGGTGAGGGCTTCCTTCTTATAACTCTCCAATTGTGTTACCCTCCCATCCTCTGGCCACTGCAAATAAAATGATAATAGTGAAAAAAATCATTTCTACCCTTTTTGCTGAGTCATGCTGTGGGATGATGACTCTGAAGTAGGTATTTATTATTAGTCCTACAAAACATGAGGAAATGGAAATCCAGAGAAAGCAGCATCCCAAGGGCTCAGACAGGAATGGTGGGACTGGGCTGGAACATGGGTCCATTTGAGCCTGGTACTCCAGATTCTAACTACTGTGTTACTTGCCACTTGACAGAGAGAGTATTGGGGGACTCGTGTGTGTGCGTGTGTGTGCGTGTGCGTGCATGCATGCACCCTTGGGGAAACCTCAGAGCCACCATCTGACAAGATGGCAGTTGGGGCACTTACCCAGTCAGCTGTGCCAGAGCCAGAGTTGGAGGGGGTGGTCTTCCTGAGATCTCCCTGTGCTCGTGGCCACTGGGGAGTCTGTTGGGAACCTCTGGTGGGATCCCTGTGAACCCATGGGATGGCCTGACTGTTGGACAGAGCCTGGACAAGCAGCTTTCCTGGCTGCAGGTGGGGAGAGGGGGGCCCAGCATTGATGCTCCCCACAGAAGCAATGTTGTTGTGGATGCAGGTGGCACTGACAAGGCTGGGGATCTCCCTGTACCCCCATACCTGCTGACAAGAGGCCAGCTCCACCTGTAGCTTGTGGCTAGCTGTGTGGGGAGGGAGGCCCTTGGTTGTGGACAGCTGACGACCATGCAGGAGAGTGGATCGGTGCAGGAATTAGTGTGTTGTGCCTGCCAGAGGGGCTTACATGCTGTCTGGAGGCCACTTCTTCCCAAGGCCTCAGAGACTGCACTACATGTGCCACAGATTGGGAAGGGTGAGCAGAAATTAGGGGCCATGGAACTTCACATTCCCTGCATTTGTAGATTATCCCAAGAAAACTTGGGGATGTGGGACCAGCACCCTTCTGGAGTCTCTGTCTCTGCTTTTCTGGTGCTTTCCAGTGAGACCCACCCCTGTAAGTGCTAACTGGGGCTGAAATGAAGCTTGGTCTCCATTGCCCAAGGCAGTGAGGTTGAGCCCGAGTGCCTTATACTGCAAGTGGCCCACTGAGGGGTGAACTGCATCTCTTCCCCATCAGGAAAGAAATGGGGATTCAGGGCCATCTGGGTGACTCAGGCACTGTCAGCTAAGTACTGGCTCTGTGGTGTGAAAATAAGTCTAGGGAGGCAGCAAACGCTGCTGTGGTAGAGAGCCAGACAATTATTTTATAAGGAGTAGGAGCAGTCACATTAATAGAAGGAACCTACAAACCAGAATGTGGTGTCTTTAGAAGAAAATCAAATTTTTGGTTGAAAGATAAGGTTGTCCTTAAATAGTCAGGAGAAAAGTGGCAGTGACCATGGTTGGTGGGGAGAGCCTGAAAAGGACTGAAGCCCCTTTCACTCTCAGTCCAGGGATCCCAGTACTCCTGGGACAGGGCAGGGAAAGTCCCAGGACATTTGGCTGAGGACAGAGGGTCAGAGGACAGGACTCAAGGCAAGACTCAACACTGCCTGGAAGGATGTTAGCAGTCCCGAAGGAAGGGTATGGGAACATTGCGGAGCTTAAAGGCAGGGAGCTCCAGGTGGAAGAAGCAGAGAGATCGGTGAGCTAGAGAGGGGATTGAAGGAGGGTCCTGAATGAGACTTTGTTCCTTTTTCTCTTCCCTGTGACTTAGGAAGACAAGATGTCTAGGCCAGCAGTCTCACATGTCAGTGGGCATTGGAATCACCCAGAGGCTCATGAAGCTGTGGCTTGCTGCGCCCCAGGCCTGGAGT
Source organism: Pteropus medius (assembly GCF_902729225.1). NCBI lineage: Eukaryota > Metazoa > Chordata > Mammalia > Chiroptera > Pteropodidae > Pteropus > Pteropus medius. The sequence goes on along the minus strand of NW_024349799.1, from coordinate 18,511,160 downwards.
TCTGGGAGAGGGCCTGAGACTTGGCAATTCTAAGATGTCCCTGGTGTTGCTGCTGCTGCTCAGAGGAATGCCCTTTGAGATCTACTGGCTCAGATGTGGCCTGCTGCTGTTGTACATCTTATAGATACTTACTTGAAGTCTTTAGCCAGAGCTGTGTTCACCTCTCTCAGGTGCAGTGTGGGTTTGGCCTGAGAAGACATGGAGAGTATCAATGGGGGATTGGAGGAATCCCCAGATCATAGACCAGGCTTTGGTACTTCCCTTGGGGTAAGAGGCCAGGAGTACCTCTCCAGCCTGACAGACCATAAAGCTGGTTCTCCCACTCCCCCTGGTGGCAAGGAGCATTCCCTTCCTATGAAAAGAAGGGGCCTCACTATGATAATTACCCAAGAATGCTTGCATCAAGATGCCGAGGTTTGGGGAGTGTCAGAGTGGGGAGCAGCCTGGTGACAGAACCTCTTTGTTCCAGGGCTTGAGTTCACATTTTTGCCTCACCTTCCTGTGCTCTGTGACCTGAGGGTCACAGAAGCCCTGGTCTTCTCATCTGTGCAATGGGAATAAGGAAAATGCCTGTTCTACCATCCATTGGGATTGTTTTGGGAGGATGAGGCAATGGATGTGAAACTTTAAGTTCCGTCCATATATAAGTTCTAATGATTGTTTTAACTTTGGAAGAAAACCAGGGGAGAAGGGAGAGGTGGAGGAATCATGAAGTGTCACTGTCTTCTGTGGGATTGGAAATTGGGTTCTTCTCTTTTTCTCCTTATGTTCAGGAGTAAGGCCAAAGGAATGAATTACACAATGCAACAGTCCAAACATCAACTGTCACACCAACATTATTTATTTATTTGGAATTATTTTATTTTTTCCAGCTGTATTGAGGTGTGTATGACATGTGTAAAACATGTTTAGATATATATATATATTACAAAATGTTTACTGTGTAAAACATGTTTATATATATATATATATATATATTACAAAATGTTTACCACAATCAAGCTAATTAACGTATTTATTACTTCACATAGTTGCCATTATTTTTTTTTTATAAAAATAATTAAGACCTATTCTCCTAGAAAATTTTGAGTATACAATACAGTACTGTTAACCACGGTGACCATGCTATATGTTAGATCTCCAGAACTTATTCATCTTGCATGTCTGAAACTTTGTACCCTTTGACCAAAATCTCCATTTCCCCCACCACTTACCAGTCCCTGGTAACCACCATTTTACTCTCTGCTTCTAAGAGTTGAATATTTTTAGATTCTACAGATGAGATCATGCAGTATTTGTCTTTCTGTGTCTGGCTTATTTCACTTAGCATAACTTTCTAGGTTCATCCATGTTGTCACAAATGTCAAGATTTTTTTCTTTTTAAAGGCTGAATAATAATATTTATCACATTTTCTTTATGAATTCATCTGTCAATGAATAGTTAGGTTGGTTGCACATCTTGGCTATTTGAATAATGCTACAATGAGCAAGGAGGTGCAGATACCTCTCTGAGATAGTGATTTTAATTTCCTTCGGATATATACTCAGAAGTGGGATTGCTAAATTATATGATCATTCTACTCTTAATTTTTTGAAGAATTGCCATACTATTTTCCATAGTGGCTGCACCAATTTACATTGTTATCAACAGTACACAAGGGTTCCTTTTTCTCCACATCCTTGCCAATACTTATTTTTCATCTTTTTAATAACAGCCATTCTAACAGGTGTCATGCCAACTTTAGCCAAGATTCCAACCAGTGTGAAAGATGGGGATTAGTTCATTATTTGGGTTTGGAAAATGGTCAATCATGTTTTGGAAATGTTGACATTTGCTGGTTTGGGAAATGCTGCCCACATTCCCTCTTCCGGACGTTAATCAACAGTTTCTAGTGAATGTTGACATCCATCAGAGTTGGCCTTCACCAACCTTGCACAGATAGAAAGACAATTAATTGATGTGATATTAACTGCATTTTATTCAATACCTATTATATATTGGGAACTTCATGGGCATTATTTCAACATTGAAAGTAGACGTTATTGTTCCCACTTTGGAGATGAGGAGACTGAGGAGACTAAGTTACTTGACTAGGGTCGCAATTTAGTAAATGGCAGAGTCCTTTGCCTATTGACTGTACCTTTCTGCTTCTCAAAAGGACCATGAAAATATGTTGTATGCTGTACAGTGTCAAGCAACTATAAGGGACTATTATTACACTATCCCTCCATCAATTTTTAGTGCTCAGAGTAATTTTCTTGAACTTTTTATTTCCCTAGTTGAACAAATATCTAGCCACTTGTGCATATTGACAGCAGCAGCAGCATTGCCTATGTGGCCCCCAAAGCATTCTGTAATGTTGATAACAGATCTTCAGCCCCCAGTGACCACAGGCAACTCAGGTGCAAAGGGAAGGGGTTTTTTATGAGCCTTCTTGATTTTTTTCCATTAACTTGTTGTCTGGGCAAATTCTAAGCTTGTCCCCCCACCCCAACTCAAAGCCACTTCGTTGCACTGGCATAATTTCTTACAATAACATTAACATATCATTGGAGCTCATTACCTTTGGTGTAATAGTTCCCTATTGAACTGTGTCAGACTAATTATGTCAGTTCCTTTTCATTCCAGTTTAGTGCTTCTCCAGAGAGTCGCAGTGCAGCACAGCTAATAATGATTAAACTGCTGTCTAATGCTCCACTGGATGTCCAAACCAAACAGGGGAAAATTCTTTGCTGAAGATGGGACTCACAGCAGCCCTTGTACTTGATGCAATTTGGTGTTTTAAAAGCCATTACTAGGCAGTCATTTCCACATGACGATGGAAGGCTGGTAGTGTTTCTTTGGGGTGGGGGAAGAATAAAGCAAATCAGGGAAGGAAATAGCTTGGCAAGGTGAGGTGAGCAGTGGCAGAGAGTCAACCCAGGTGCTTTTATCTGCCTAGTGAACCCTTAAGTTCTGATCAAGTCTATCCTGAGCCAAGTTTTGCCACTCAGCTGGCAGGGGTGGGTGTCAGGGAGAGGCCAGGGCAATAAATCAGGACAAGCCACTATCAAATGCTTAAAGCTCTGTTGCTAGTGTCAGGTGAAGGAGCCCAGGGAAGATAAATGAAAATGAAGTCATTTTCACCTTCCTGTAGTTTCATACAGAGCTCTTTGCTCCAGCTAAAATCGAACATGCCTTTGTCTTTTTGCATAAAGAGGAGGAAGGAAATCTCGTACTTTAACAAGAACTTCAACGGAAGGTTGGTGTTCCTCATCACTAATAGGATGCTAACTTGTTCTGAGTACCCATTCTTGACAATGTTTAATGATGCTAATAATAATAACTAGCATCAGCTGAGTGATTACTTTGTGCCAGGCATTGTGTTAAGGATTTCACATCGGCTGGCTCATTTAACCCATAAAATAACCCTATGAGGTGAGAAACCAGAGTGCAGGGAGAATAAGTAACTTGCTTAAGGTTGCTCACCAGAATCATCATCTCTGACTCCAAAGCCCGTTTGCAGAGCTATCGTTCCTCTTCATTCAGTCAACCACCATGATTAGAGCCTTTCTGTCCTCAGCCTTGACTTGTGCCTCTCAGACATTATTTTGAGCCTCATAGATAGTCTTGGCCTTTTTGGGGCTAAGAGCTCAATAGTTAATTTCAGTTCAGGGCAATCCATTCTATGACTGGGCAAAGGCAGAGGGCTGTGAGAACATCTTCAATTATTCATTCACAAATATTTATTTGAGTACCTATATGTTCCAGGTGATGCCTGGTGCTGGGATGTCACGGTCAGCAAAACTGCTACCACTTGCTTTCATGGAGGTTCCAGTCCAGATGTGAAAATGTAACCGACATTTATTACACTCTTGCGATGGGACAACTTCTGTGCCAAGTACTATTAAAGAAGTCAGTTTATTTAATTCTCACAATGGCTTTCTATCATTTGAGAAAAATAAAGAGAAATGAGAAAAATGAGACAAAAAATAAAGACAAATGAGAAAAATAAAGCTTTGGAGAGTCATGCAATTGGCTCAAGTTTACCACTCCTTACCACCACATTCAGGCAGACCTGACCTATTCTTGGTGATAAGTATAATGGGACACATATAATTTTTCTCTTGAGGGTACCTTATTCCTAGAAGAATAAGCTGAAGAGACTCTCAAGCCTGGCTTTATACCCCTTTAGTGAAAATTATCACCCTGGTGCCGATTGGGGCATTATATTCATATGGGCTGTCCTGCCGTGTTGACTGAAGATGGAGGGAAGATACAGAAGCTTTGGCTCAACCACAATGAGAGGACAGCAGAGAAATATGGTTTTGGCTCAAGGAAGGACATATATGCCCTATCTCACTGGGCCATGTGGCATGCCACTGCTTCTCGAGAAATACCAGCTGATGCTCCTGACCTTTGGGAATGTAGGTGCAATGGGAAGCTTGGGCAGCCAGCTCTGTCCCAGAGAATATATAGAATGCTAGACACTTAGATAAAAGCTGTCTCTTTCGATATTGATAATAGCCAGGAAGATAGGCATTGTTATCAATATTTTACAAACAAGGAACCTGAAGCTGGAGATTTTAGCAACTTGCCAAAAGTCAAATAACCAGTAAGTGGCAGAGCAAAAATTTGAACTTGGGTCTGACTTCAAAGCTCAAACTATCCCCAAACCCCTTCCTTCATCGTACTGTCTCATGAATCAAGGCCTCCATGATATGGGACATCACTTGTAAAATTCTTAATCTTTTAGCAGGAAATGAAAAGGGACATCTCTTGCAGAGTTCTTAATCTTTTTAGTAAACCTAGTTAAGTTTTCTTTGGGAAAAAGGTCCTCTCCCTCAAATACTGATAATTGCCCCCAAACTGGTGACTCAGATCTTCTGGTTATTGATAAGGATCATCAGCCTATTGTTAGGAGAAATAGTGTTAGGCCAGATAGAGCCCTTAGAGGGGAGGGGACTTTAGACCAAAGATCTTTTTTTACTCTTTAAGAAATATATTAACCAAGCCTGTTTCCCTTTATTCACTTAATAGGCAAATCAATAATAGAAATTAATAGATATATGATTTAAATAACAAGTTCGTATCTTCTTTTCCTTGTCTAGGGACTGAAGTGGCACTTCAGCAGTAAACCCAAGACCCCGCCCTGACTAAGACAGAAAGAGAAAGAGCTCGATGAAACCCCAATAGGCAGGGACAACGACCCTTCTCAGCAGGAAGCAGATACAGAAGAAGAGACCTCCTGTCCCTCAACATCCATACTACTAATAAGTAAGGAGGTTCATGGCTCTTAGAAAAGAGGCAGGAAAGTTAGTTAGGGGGTTTCGGGCCTCCTGCAAAGACACTGAGGTCATCCTATCTTAGAAGAGGTCCACCCTAATCTGCGCACAATTAAGCAAGCCAGAAGGCATTTTTAGGCTAAAAGTAACGTAGAAAGAAACATGTGAGCAGAGAATTAGGTACTAGTTTAAGCCAATCACTCACACCTGCGCAATGAAGACCCAATGACCTTCAACTCACCTGAGCCTCATTATATCATCATTATAATACAATGCATATGCCCAGAAGTTCATTGATATCATTATAACAGACTGAATTCTGGGAATGAACATCAGAGAAAGCAAATGATGAATCACCGAGTCCTGTCAATCTTAGTTGTCAATCAAAAAAGCCCACCCCTCTAAGAAAAGTAACCACCCATAGCAAATAGGGATAAAAACCCCAAAGGCTTTGTTACCAGGCCTTTTGAGCCATGCTTTTCTTGCTCAGGCCCGCTTCCACATCTGGAAGTGTACTTTCCCTAATAATAAAATTTTCTTTTCTGCTGTATTTCAGTGTCTTGCTCAATTCTTTGTTCGAGACATCAAGAACCTGGACGACGTGCCATGTGGGGATCCCCACTCTCCGGTAATATCCATACTTTGTTAATGCTGTTTCTCCACCTTATTTTCTCTTCTCCAGCCATCTCTATCTTTCCATCCTTCAAATCCAAATGCTTCCTCATTCATTCATCCTTTATTCCTTCATTCATTTACTCACATTTACTCAAAAGAAATGAAAACATATGTCCACAAAAAGACTTGTATGCAAATGTTCACAGCAGTGCTATTCATAATGGCCAAAGTCGTGGGAACAACCCAAATGTCCATCAACCGGTGAATGAATAGGCACAATGTGGTATATCTGTACAATAGAATACCATGTGACAATAAAAAGAAATAAACTACTGATACATGTTACAACATACGTGAACCTCAAACACATTTTGCTAATTGAAAGAAACCAGACAGAAAACCTCACATATTGTATGATATCGTTTACATGAAATGTTCAGAACAGGCAAAACCATGGCGATAGAAAGATTAGTGGTGGCCTAGGGCAGGAAAGGAGATGGGAGTGACCATTAATGCACAGCCATTTCTCTTTGGAGTAATGGAAATGTTCTAAAATTAGATTGTAGTGATGGCTGCATAGCTCTGTAAGTAAATCAGTGAATTGTACTCTTAGAAAGGTGAATTTCATGATATGTAAATTATATTTACATAAAGCTGTACAAAAGAAAAGGGAAACACCTGAAACATCTGGACAAGTTGAGCTGGAGGGCTTTTCCAGTTCTCACTTACTGAACTGCCCAGGACCAGACCCATCCCTCCTAGCTCTGGGTGATGCTCTTTCTACAAACCCTGAGCTGACCTGTTTTTTTTTTTATCACTTGATCTGAGCGAGCATTTTGCAAAGCTTCAGCCTCTGGGGGCAAAGTCCAACTTCTTATTCACCATCAAAAGCACAGAATCTGGGTCAGCAGATAATGCGCTTTTTTCCCTAAAATGTGGGATCAAGGAGCAGGTGTCAGGTTGGCAAATTAGGAAGGAGATCGGGAGGGGCCAAGACACACCATCTGCCTTCTGACTTGGGGCTGGGAAGGCACTCCTGTTCAGAATCTGTGTTGGTCAAGCAGTTGAGAACAGGTTAGGAGGCTGAACCAGAAGCGAGAGTATTTACAAACATGGGGCAGTGGAAGTTTTTTAGTGTGGAGACTGAGGGCTGGTAGGGTCTGGAGCTGCTCAGGGTTGGGGGACAGGCAGAGCAGAGGCCAGGGCAGGGTTGTCAGAAGGCAGAAGTGGGAGAGGCACTGATTTTACCTAGTGTGGTTGAGGAAGTCTTTCTAGAGTAAGACTTTTTTATTTTTTTCACCCTAGAAGTGGTAAGTCTCTACCACCAGCTCCCTGAATACTTTTAATTGCAGTATAACATACAGAAAGTTGCACAAACTATTAGTGTATGGCTCCATGGATTTTCACACAGGTCATGCAGTGCTTTAGTCAGCTCGGGCTGCAATAACAAAACACCAGACAGGGAGGCTTAAAAAACTGATATAAATTTCTCACAGTTCTGGAGGCTGGTTCTAGTGAGATCCTCTTACTGGCTTGCAGATGATCACTTTTTTTCCTGTTTCCTTACATGCAGGCAGAGACAGAAAGAAAGCTCCTAGCCCTCTCTTCTTATAAGGGCACTAATCCCATGATCAGGTCCCCACCCTCATGACCTCTTCTAAACCTAATCACCTCTCAAAGGGCCCTCTCCAAATACCTACACATTGAGGATTAATACTTCAACATATAAATAAATTTGCAAGGGACATGAGTTAGTACATAGCACACAGATATAATCAGCTCCCAGATCAAGAAATGGAACAGTTCCAGGACTTGAAGGCCCCCTAAGTCCCCTTCAAGTCCCTACCCATCCTCCATACTCATCCCCCAAGGGTCAACAACCGTCTGGACTTCTGACACCATGTGCATTCCTTAGTTTGCTTATTTGTAAACCCTGTCAAATGGAATCAAAAGCGTGTGCTCTTTTGTGTCTGGCTTCTTTCGTGCAGCGTTATATTTGTGCATTTCACACAGGTTGTTGCATGTAGTTGTCATCCCTTCATTCTTCCCGTAGTGTGAAGTATTCCATTGTGTGAATGCATCCCATCTTACTTATCCATGTAACTGTTGATGGGTGTCTGGACAGCTCCCAGTTTGGAGCTATTATAAACAGTGCTGTATAAACATTCTGGTACCCATCTTTGAATGAACAGAGGGTTACATTTCTGGTGGGGGTAGAATTGCTGCATGATAAGATATGTGCCCATTCACCGTAGATGATGCCAAATAATGCCCTAAAGTGGTCGGACAATTGTGCACTCTCACCAGCACAGTATGTGAGAGAGAGTTCTATTCCACTTCCCTCTATAGCCCTTAGTATGTATTGACCCTCAGCCCCAGATTCATGTTAAAGCCTTAACATGACTATATTTGTAGATAGAGTCTAAATGAGGTAATTAAGTTAAAATGAGGCCATTGGGGTAGGCCCTCACCCAATCTGGTTAGTATCCTTATAAGAAGAGGAGATTAGGATTTGCAGAGAGACACAAGGTGAGCACGTGTAGAAGAGAGAATATATGAAGACACAGTGAAAAAGTGGCCATGTGCATGGCAAGAAGAAAGGCCTCGGGAGAAACCAAACCCTACTGGCACCTCGTTCTGGGACTTCCAGCCTCCAGAGTTGTGAGAAAATATATTTCTGTTGTAATTCTCTCAGGTGGTGGTATTTTGTTATGGCAGCCTGAGCACACTGATACAGTTACTTTCTGGTGCTCACTTCATGCATTATCTCACTTAATCAACGCTATAGAGTAGGAGCAATTATAACTTTCTTGTCATGCATGAAGGACTGAGGCTTGGAGATTCATGACTTTGCCAAGGCTGTAACATAAGTCTGTGCCTGAGCCAGGAATGGAACGTTGAATTTAACCCTCACACCTGCCTCCCACACCGACTCTGTTAATCCAGAATTGACTGTACTTTTGTTTTTATCATGATGTTTAGTCATTCATGCCTCATTTCTCCTCCTCTGTTTATTGGAATAATGACTGTATTTGGTTTTTCATTTGGGGTAAAGTGGGGAGAATGGGCTTGGGAGGCAGAAAAATTGGGTTTGAACCTTGGGTCCTCAGCCTCTTGGTGAGTAAATGTGGGCCAGTCCCTTAGATTCTGTGTGACTCAGTTTCCTCATCTACAAGGTCTGTTATCAGGCTGACTATGCACCTATCAGGTGATAATGTAAGGGAATATGCCTTATAAACTGTAGAGTGCTGGGAAAATGGTAACTGTTTGCAGAGATTTTGTGAGTTGTTATTTATTTACTGGTGACTGAATTGTGTGTTCCCTATTCATATGTTGAAGTCCTAACCTCACAATGAGATGGCATTTGAAAAAGGAGCCTTGGGGAAATAATTGGGGTTAGATGAGGACATGTGGGTGGGCCCTGTCTGATAAGATTAGTGTCCTGATAGGAAGAGACACCAGAGAACTTGTTCTCTTGCCTTCCACATGAGGACACAGTGAGAAGATGGTCATCTGTAAGCCAGGAAGAGGGCTCTTATAAAGAACTGCATCAGTCAGTACCTTGATCTTGGACTTCCCAGCTTCCAGTACTATGAGAAAATAAATTTCTGTTGTTTAAGCTACCCAGTCTTTGATATTTTGCTATGGCAGCCCAAGCAGACAAAGACAGCAACATGTTACCCTCCTTCTGTCTGCAGAACTTCATAGACATGCACACCACAGACCCTCAAAAAAAAAAATAAAGATTTCTAAAAGGCTAACTCTCTGGCAAGCATAGGTTCACAGGCTAGGCCGGGTGAGACTCCTGCAGTGGAGAATATGTAGTACCAGTCCGTGCACTTTGGGGCTGGTGTTTGAGAGGAGCCCAACATTTGTTGTATGACCTAGGACTGTGGACCGCTCCTATTCTGGAGACTCAAGAATAGAAAGGTGTGTGGAGTGGGGCAGGATATAGGTGAAGGAGAGAGATGGCAGAAGCTTTTCATATTTTATGAAGATGCTCAGAGAGGCAGGTTTTGCTATTTACCCATTTAACAGATGGGGAGACTCAAGTTCAGAGACTTGCCCAAAGTTGCTTAACTAGTAAGTTATAGACCCAGGACCAAAGCTGAAGGCATCTGGTTTCTGGGTCTGTTGATTGCACTGTGTCAGTCTGGACAGGCTAGGTCAAGCTGCAGTAACAACAACGACACCAAAATCTTTGGTTTATGACAACAAAAACTTTTTACTTGCTCACACTACGTGTTCATCATGAGTGGCCAGTGGTGCTGCTCCTGTCCCTTCACTCTAAACCCGGGTTGACAGAGTGGCCAACATCTCCATCATTGTTGGAGTTCTGGAGAGTCTCGTACTGGCAATTAAATGTTTTAACCCAGATGTGACATTTGTCATTTTTCAACTCAATTCTGGTTCAAAGTCATTGGCCAGAGTTAGTCATGTAGCCCAAAAAAGTACAAGGGGGTCAGGATGTTTGTCCTACATGGGCCCAGAAGACAGACAGGGAAAATAGTACTGAGCAGCATTAATGTCCATTGCATAATGAATGAATGAATGCATGCATGAATGAATGTCATTAGAATCCTCATCTGAGTTTGGTGGCTGTCGACAGGCCCAGGAAAGAACAACATAGACTTGAAACTAACCAGCTTAAGAGCACTTGGGCTTTTCAGGACCTAATAACGGTTTAAAAATTGTCAAAATGTACTAGCATTCTTTTTCTTTTCATCGTTTACAGCCCTCCATGCCTGTATGTGCTCTCTTTTACCCAATCTCTTTGCCATTTACTGTGGGCAGCAGACCGACCCTACCCTCACAGGCCCCATTCTGGGGGTGATTGATGATGCTGGACACACACAGATGGACACAGAAAGAAATTTCTACTTTTTCCATGAGCCTCGGGCAGCTGTGGAGATGACAATTTTTCATGTGAGTGTTAGCTCCGCATTTTTCTCGGGCTCCCGAGCATAACTATGCCCAGACGGGCTCTGTGGGATAAAAAATAAAGCATTGTTTTTATGATGCCATGAAAAGCCATCTTTTTCCTCCTAAAAAAGAAGCTTATTTATTTCCATGTGTGTATGGGTTTGCAGTAAGTGTGGAAGGATTAAGCCTTTGAAACTGTTGATTTATATCCACGAGTAATGTGAAGTCTTTGTCTTGAAGAGTAGAGAGGCTTCCAAATCAGAAAAGAAAGAGTTAGGCCCCTTCCCTCATTCACTTAGTGGCTTATTTGTTAAATACTGAGCACTTAGTGCCTGCCAGGCCTGGGGTCAGGGACTGGGGGCACAGAGCCATATAAGAGGATATAATGCCTACTCTGGCCAAGTTTTCAATCCACAGGGTAAATGCTGAGTACAAAGGGCATGGGGACACTGAGCAGGAAGTGGTGGGGAGGCTCCATTAAGGAGGATGGCGGAACCAATCAAATGAGGAGGATGAAGAAGGGTGATTCTGGCAGAAGAAATGGCATCATGAGAGAGGAGAAAGTGGGCAAGGGTGTGGTGCAGTCAGACTTTACCAGGTAGGCAGCATAGAGGATAAATGCTTCAGCTCTGGATTCAAATCCCAGCCTTGCCTGTCTTTGCTTATATGACCATGTGTAAGATGGAGAGAAAGACTGTAACTCCCTCACTGCAGTGTTGTGAAGATTCAATGTGTAGATATAGGTAAGGAGCCCAGAGCAGTGCTTGGTTGATAGGAAAGTTTCAGGAGCCATGATCTGTTATTAGCAGCGTAATGAAGCTTGAGTAGGTACAGGAAGAGAAGAGGGGAAAAGGTAAGCAAGGGCCTGAATGTCAGAGTAAGGAGTTGATAATCTGACTCCCCACTTGCAGAGTTTGGGGATGCAAATGATGTGTGAGTTTCTAGGGCCTGATCTGACTCTGAGAAGGGAACCTAACTGGTGGTCCTGAGTGAGACCTTTTTCTCAGGGCAGAGTGATCCACTGGAAACCCAGGGGTTGAATGGGAAGTCCCAAGTGGTCAGTTGGAGGTGTGGCCCAAGTCACGGGGTCTGAATGGGATCAGGTCCACAGAGAAGGGGGTGGGATGGTTTCTGAAGAGCCCACAACAGAGCCCATCTGCTGAATATCCAATGGAGGGTATAGAGTGAAGTTGAGCAGCGGGCGGCCATGTCTCTGCTGGGAGAACATATGCAATTGGGGTGGGAGCCCTCGTGGGCTCTGGAGTAAGACCGTCTTGAACCCAATGCCCAGCCAAAAATCTGTGCAGCCCTGGTAAGCTGAGCCTCTGTGAAAAGGGGGGTAATGACACCCATTTCTCACGGGTTTTTGTGAGTTTAAGGATGTATTTCTGTCCTCAAAGAGCTTAAAATATGGGGGCGTGGCCCAAGAAGAGAGATGATTAAACAAGCTTTGACAATCAAGTGAGGTAGGAGAAGACAGGAGAAGTGCATTGGTCTCTGGGAACAGGGAGGAGGGCTACCTAATCCAGAAAGTAAATCAAAGCAGACTTCCTGGAAAAAGGAGCATTTACACTGAGATTTACAGGATGACTGAATGTTGGTAGCCAGCTGACAGGGAGCAGAAAGAGTGCTCCAGGTCAGAAACCAGCATGGGTAAGGGCCTGGAGGTGAGAGATGGTTCTGTGGGGTCAAGATACTGCAGGGTGTTCAGTGTGACGGGAGCATGGAGTGCAGAGGTGAGAGTGTTGAAAGACAAGGGGAGAGCGAGTGGCTCCATTTGAGGTGAGGACTGGCTCTGGATAGTTCTGAGGAGGTTAATTGGGGGATGGCTATATCCTTCTGGAGTCAGAAGACCCAGCTTCAAAGGTATACTAGATCACTCTTTGGGGTGGGGGGCAGGGGAGCAGAAAAACAAAAGAAATACTTGTGTTCACTCTTTGTAAAAGTAAAATATCCACGTCCTGAAAATATAGAAAATAGAGAAAAGAAAAAATTATCCACATAGTCACCATTTAAATACAAGCACTATTAGTATTTTGGAGTATTTCCTTTTATTCTTTTTCAAAAGGAATTTGTGTTTAGTTGTATGCAGCAGAAAATAAAGAACTTAGGGTTTGGAATATGTAGATGATAGTACAATGTTATTATGGGACATGAAAATACAGGATAATGCAATATCTATTTAATTTTCACGTTCTCCAAGGTATCAGCTTTCCCAAACAATTCAGGGCAACAAATAAAGTCCTGTGTCAGATCACTAAAAACTGGGTTTCAGGGTGATCAGTTCCCTCTGGGATTACCTGCTTACTAGCTCAATGGTCACCTAACTGCTATCACCTGGTTCTATGGTCATCAAGCATTTTGATTGTACATCCTTCTTAGTAAAGAATATTTTAGCATGTACTCTCAATTTACTTATAAATTGTACTATTAAAAATCTGCAGATTAAATTAGTATCATATTACTTAAATATTAGCATAATATTTGACATAGTTTAATTTCTTATTTTTATATAAAAATACAAATATTCTAATATCATTTCTTGGGTTGCTTGCTAATGCCGTTGATTTAATCCATTCTTTTCCCCATCCAGAGACAGTTTTGTAGACAGACATGGCATCTTGTTGTAGGGTGAAAAACTGTGTTACTTAACACCAAAAGGGAACTTTTGCCTTCGAATGGGGGTTGGCACAGTCAGTATCACTGGGAAAATAAATCCCAGATCTTCCATTTGGAGAGACAGGTCTGGGAGGGAGAAGAGTGGAATTTCAAGGTCTCTGCCAGGCCTTGTGTTGGCAGAATACACACCATAGATGCCACAGTCGTATACTTTTTAAGTCTTTGGACTGGAGGGCAAGGCCTGGGTCCAGACAGGGGTGGGGTTGAATGCTCTGCATAATACACAATGAGAAGAGGTTTGCTGAGTGGAGGGTCTTGGGGAAGGAGGAGCTAACCACAGGCTGGAGCGGACTTATTTACCAGTGCAACCCCCAGGGGCAGGGCTAACAATAACTTTTACAAAAAATTGAGATAAAATACACACAACATAAAATTGACCATTTAACCATTGTTAAGTGTATAGTTCAATAACATTAAGTATATGCATATTGTGCAACCAATCTCCAAAACTATTTTTATCTTGTAAAACTGAAACATTGTACCCATTAAACAATAACTTCTCATTTCTGCCTACCCTCAGACCCTGGCAACCACCATTCTACTTTTTGTCTCTATGAATTTGACTATTCTGAGTACCTAATATAAGTGGAATCATAAAGTGTTTGTTCTTTTGTGTATGACTTATTTCACTTAGCATAATGTCTTCAGGGTTCTTCCATGTTGTAACATGTGTCAGAAGTTCCTTCCTTTTTAAGACTGAATAACATTCCACGTGTGTGTGTGTGTGTGTGTGTGTATGTATACATATTATTTATTCATTCATTCACTGATGGACAGTTGAGCTGCTTCTTCTATCTTTTGGTTGTTGTGAATAATGCTGCTAGAAACATGGGTGCACAAAAATCTTTTTGAGTCCCTTCTTTCAGTTCTTTTGAGTAGAATGAAATAATAGAAAAAATATATAAATATTGGTTTCTGTCCCTGGTTCCTGGCACAGAACTCCTGAAATCCTTGAAATTTCCTAAGTAAATAGAACACTGGGATCATCTTTTGTTCTAATATTTGTTCTTTGACCCTGTTTTCTGACATGGAGTTACTGAATCCCTTGGAATTTCCTGGGTGACGGCAGTGTCTTTTATTCTATGGAGCTGATTCTAGATGGCTCCTGGATGAGGGCTGATCACCAGAAAGACCAAGTCATAATAGGAAGCTTAGAATTTTCAGCCTCACCCTCCATTCTGCAGAGAGAGGAAAGGGGCTAGAAATAGAATTAATAATTGGTGATGCCTACATGAGGAAGCCTTCATAAAAATCCCAATAGTAGGGCATTTGGTGAACACATCTGTGGGCCAGGAGGGTTGTGTACCCCAACTCCCCAGGAACAGAAGCTCCTGTGCTCAGAATTCTTTCAGACTTTGCCTTTTGTACCTCTTCATCTGGCTGTTCATCTGTATCCTTCATCATACCATTTATCATATAATAAACTGGACAGTGTATTTCCCTGACTTTTTGTGAGTTGTTCAAGTAAATCATCAAATCCAAGGGGTGGTGTCACGGAAACCTCCAATTTGTAGCCGAGTCAGACAGAAGTTGTGGGTAACCTGGGGACCTACTACTTGTGATTGGTATCTGAAGTGGGAGGCAGTATTGTGGGACTGAGCCCTTAACTTGTGGGATCTGCACTAACTTCAGTCAGTGTCAGAATGGAATTGAATTGTAGGACACCCAGTTGGTGTTGAAGAGAATTGCCTGGCAGTAATATGAGAGTAAGGGAAACACACAGGAACAGAAGAGTGTTTGTTTTATTTGTATTTAGGTATATACCCAGAAGCAGAATTGCTGGATCACATAGTACTTCTATCTTTAATTTTTTGAGAAACTGCCATACTGTTTCTACAATGGTGTGCTATTTTACTTTCCCACCAACAGTGTACGTGCCAATGGCTTATAAAGAGAATGAGGTCCAACGTTGATATTATATGATTTCAGAAACACAAATGCTCTCCATCACCAGCAAACCTTCTTAACAGTCTTCTGCTTTGAGTGCATGGTTTGGGGATCAAATCAGGCAGAGTTCCGCATCCAAGTCAGACAAGAGGAGAAGGAAGGAAGCAGGCATGAGAGTTGATATGTGAGCAAGACGGAGAAGCACCAGAGGTTAAGAACTTGGGCTCTGGGGCATAACTGCTTCAGGATGATGGCTCTGTGTTTTTGGGCAAGTCACTTAACCTATTTGCACCCTCATTCCATCATCTGTAAAAGGAGGATAATAATAATTCCTACCTCATAGGGGGTTGTGAGAAGTAGATGGTCTAATGTGCATAAAGCACTTTGAAGAGCTCAATAAATATTAGCTGTTGTTTTTGAAGTTAACTGTAGCTGGAATTTGAAGCTACAATGTGGAATTGAAAGTAACTGCAAGAGCCTAAGCACTGGAGAACTCAGGGATTCTGTGCTTGGGCCAATTTTATTCAGGTCTGAAAGGACAGGACAACCGCAGCTGACAGCTGAGTTCCTGTGGTGACTGGGAATGGGCTCCAACGACCTCAGGCTGAGTCTTCTTTTCTGACATGAAGGAGCTCCAAATTCCATGTGGAGAGTGATGAGAGAGACTGGCTCTTTTTGTTGGGAGGGAGCCAGGCTTCCCCTCCACATATAGCTCCTCCGGGGCTCTTCCATAAAGTGAATATTTGTAAAGTGCTTTACAGATGACAGAACCTCTGGATAGCCATTATCTGATTTGATTATCATAACAACACTATGACCCTATTAGAGTGAGAACAGAGTAGGGGGGAGAGAGAAGAGAAATGAGGAGGAGGAGGAGGAGGAGGAGAGAGAAGGAAGAGAGAGAGAGAGGGAGGAAAACAGTAGAGTAAGTAATGTTGAAATGCTGAGACTGGCTTTTCTTGTTTTCATTTTATGTATGTATGTATGCATGTATGTATTTATTGCTAAAAGTCTGGGTCTTGTGGCACAGATATTTATGTGCTTTCTGTACCACCAGTTGGCAGTCAGGTGGGAGAAGGAGACTTGCCTCATGCTTAGGCTGGGGACAATTGCTGTCTCAGTTCCCAGGACAAGGTAGGTAGACCTGTGGGTATTCAATACCCTGACTGTGAATAAAGCCAAGCTAAAGCTCTGATGCCTGGGTCTTCACCAAGAGTAGGGCTGAGATTCCCTGGCTGATCTCAGCCAGGCTAACCGAGATGGTAACAGCCATGATGAGATAGCCTTGCCCTCCTCACAGAGGTTATTGAGTAACCACATTACGAGGCAGATGTTAATCTTATCTCCATTTTATAGATGAGGAAACTGAGTCTTGGTGAAGTTTGCATCTGTTAGGAAGTGTCAGAGTCAGGTTTGTCTGACCGCAAAGCTTAACTTCTACATGCCACCCAGAGAAGAAGCACATTGAGGGAGGCATAGCTTATAGAGAAAGATCATGGAAAACTGCTTATTTGCTATTATTTAGACAAAAAGAATGACAGAAAGAAATTAATTAAAAAAACCCTCCAAAATTTGTCCTTTGCTTAGGTTTATTCTGCTTTAAACAAGAACTGAAATGTAGTCTGAAAGTCTATTTCCCCAAAAGGGGAACAATATTCCGATTATTCAGGGATCTCCGAGAAAGAGGAGCTGTTTCCAGACTCCCAGACGTGTGAGATAAGAGCTGAGGAGGTGAAGGGGAAAGAGAGGCAAAGCAGGAGGAGAGTGGGGGATGCCCTGGCTAAGCAGACGCCGGCATAACTCTTCTCGAGGGGCTGACGACAGGCTTATCATTGCCTTGTCCCAAGACGTCCCTCGGCACAGTTAAGTGCTTTAAGTGGCGGCTGTGAAAAAGGCCATTTCCCGCCAAGACTATAAAATGGAAAAATGGAGATGCTGTATTCACGGCAAAGAATCAAATGTGCAGAGCCTTCCACGGAATTTATAAATCAGTTACCAGGACCATTAAAATGCCTCTTGCTGCACTTAATCTCCTCCGGCTTTCTTTCTTCTCTTCTTCCAAACACCTAACCCATCGCTCTTTTTTACTGGCTCTGCTGGACCCTTCAATGAAGGCTGTTCCTATTTCAGAATAAATGTATGTGTATTCTCTTCTCTGACTCAACTTGACTGTAAAACAAACAATGATCCATGCTCACTCCGGTTCTCTGGATAAATATGAAGGCAGGCATTTTGCTTTCCTTGGGGCTGGGCTGTCCCCGGGAGCAGGAAGCACAGTTGTGCCAAGCACACCGCCTACTTCAGTACTCTGCATGGTCACGTAAGTAGGAGCACACGTAAGTAGGAGCCAGCCAAAGTGTGGTATAGACAGAGTCAAGGCTGGATCAATAAAGGCAGGTCTAAGAAATTGCACTCCAATGTGTCCTTAAGACACTTGTGTAATAATAGTTATAGAGCAGGCCCTCCGTGGGCCAGGTACTGTTCTAAGCACATTACATTTATTGACTCAATTTAATCCTCACAATGACCCCAATGTTATTATAATCTTCATATGAAGACAATGAAATGGAGACACAGAGAAATTAGTTTTCCTCATTTCATACAACCAGTAAGTGGTGGAGTTGAGATCTGAACCCAGGCGTTAGCAGCAGGTTTCTGACCTTAGCAGCAGGGTTTGTAAGCACCACACTACATGGCTCTATTAAGCAGGCTTATTTCTCTATTTGCCATAGTTCTGGGAGGATTCAGGAACATTGGCTATAATGAGAGGGCAGAGCTGGTGCCAGCCACTGATTTGGTTATTTTCAGGACATCCATTTGCTGGGCTGGTATGTCATGGAGTGTTTCAGTAGCAAGTAATCTCTACCCTTTAAAACACATTTGGTCAAGTCATAAACAAGGCTTCTGCTGGAGTAGTTCAAGTGCCGACGTCTGAGGCAGGCTATTCACCTGTGATGAGGAAGTGTTTCAGAACCTGCATACTGGACTATGGCCAGCTAGTGAATGCAGCATCCCAGCCTGAATTTCAGCTTTTGGGTCTTCCTTGAAAGGCTCTCTGCATCTCCTGGGGAATATCTGGTCATCTACCAAATAGACCAGATCTCTCTCTCATACCTTCCTGATATTGGTCCAAGTGGGGCACTTGGTGGCTCCCTTCTGGCCCACACTCAGTGGGAGCTACGTAGTAGAAGCTCATCAGGAAATCCAATGACCTTTCTTGTAAGGTCTCTGCGCCCTGAAATTCCACAATTGTACATGGGAATCCAAATGGAAATGTCCATTAAAGACAACAAGTTAGTGAGTTGGATGACAACCTTTAGCTAAACAGCTGAGTTGTAAGCAACAAAGCAAATCATACAGCCGGGGAGCTGGTGTGGGTACACTGGAAACAAATCATGCCAAAGGCTTTTCCCTTAGAGAAGCAGTAGCCCATTCTAGCATGAAACCGTGTAAATGGATCTCACAGTTAGATGATACTTCCCAGTTTTTAAGGTATTTTCCTTTACTATGATCTCACCCGCCTCCACCCCTGCCAGTAGTCCTGGGAAACAAGCAGAGAAGTATAACATCCCCATTTCACAGATGAGGCGATGGAGAGAGGAGATGGAATTTACTCAGGCTCACACAGCTAAGTTATGGGATGTGGACCAAAACTCGGCCCTTCTGTCTCTGCTTCGGACCCTTTCGATAACTCAGCATGCTGTATCTTGATTTCAGCAAAACAGTTGACAATTTGCATGATCTCCTGGAGGACCAGAGAGTGATGGTAAGTGTGGTGGGTTGAACATCAATGCCCTTGGCTGTTTAACGGCTGAATGTGGGAGTCTCTGGATCTTATCCACCACGGACCTTTTGTACAGGAACTCCTTCCGTAAGACAAAGCAGTGGTTCTCAGACTTCTTGATGCCACCAGGCCATCAACGAGGGACAGACTGAATGGGAGAACTGAGTAAAAACAACAGTTGAGAATGTTTGATATAATGGAGAAGGCATGGGTTATAGAGTCAGACCAGTTGTGAGATCCTAGGCAAATTACTTAAAGAAAGAAGATGCTCATGAAATGTCCCTTCTCTCTCCTGCCTTACCTCTGGTGAAGAAGAGGAAAGATTGCTATCTTTAAATGTTTAAAGCTTCATCCTAATAAAAGAGGATGCTGCCTGCATCCATAGCCTAGTGATTACAGGTCAGACCCTGGACCCTGACTGGGTTTACACCTCAGTTCCACTGCACTCTAGTTGTAAGATCTTGGGCAAGTTATGCTATTTCTCCAGTCACATGGGAGTAACAACAGCATGCATCTCATAGGACTGCTGATAGAAAGCACTTTACTATGGCAGCCAGCACACAACACACACAATGAGTACTTTTCATTGTTGTTACTATTTTGTGGCCCCCAAATGTAGAATGGAGCTCAATATTGTAACTTATAAGGAATCGTATTTTTATTTTGTGTAGGTGAGAACTGTTCACATCCCTCTTCAGCTGAATGCCTTTCAATTCTATTTTACTGCCCTTAGGAGAAAGACAGACATCCTTAATGTGGCTTCTGTGGCAACTACTCTTGTGGCCTTGACTCATGACAGACTCATCTTGTACCCATTGATCAATTGTTCACTGTGCTCCATCTGTACCAGCCTTTAAAATATATGTATGCACAGTGCCCCCTGCCTCTTGCTTCAGGGCCTTTGCACATGCAGTTTCTTCTGCCTGGAATACCCTTCTCTTATTTTTCTGGCTAATCTCTACCAATCCTTCAAGTTTCAGCTTAAGTGTCATTTCCTCAGGGAACGCTTTCCAGATCTTCCAAGCAAAGTCAGTCCTCTGTGCTATATACTCTTGCAGAACTCTATTCTCCCCTGTAACAGTTATCACAGTAGTAACTATTCATATAATTATTTAATTTAATGCCTATCTCTCATGAGAGCAGGGACAATCTTTTCTTACTCATTGCTGTATCTAAAGCTCCTAGCATACTTCCTGGCATAGGGTAGGCACTCAGGAAACATTTGTGGGCTAAGTGAATGTACTTTCTCACTGGCATAGTGGCACCAGGCTGCCTTTCGGGGCTGTGAGATCCATCACTGGAGATGTGGGAACAAAGCTGGGGACATCAAGGGCTGAAGTAGAATTGAGGTGAGCTGAGGCTTCCTTGCTTCCCCCAGGGAGAACTCATTGCCTTGAGCTGTAAAAAAGCCACCAACCTTCAAGCTCTGAGGCTGCAAAATCTGGAACATTGCAGTTGAGATTGATGGGGCAGGGAGGTGCTTAGATATGATTATTTCTGCAGAGAGGGGTGTCAGCTCCTAGGGAAAAGGGAGTGGACATACTCAAGTGGGGAGGGAGAAAGGAAGATGGCTGTTAGGAGAGGAAGGAGTGTCCCTGTGGGCCAGCACAATGGCCTGGCTTAATATCTGTGGGGTGAGACTCTCCCCAGTTTCCACTAGTATGAGACCCTTCCCTCTTCTTCCATCATCTGCCACTATACCCCATGCTTGTTAAGACCTGAGAACAATTGTCTAACCTTCACAATAAAATACTCATTGGGGCCCACGGTAAGGAATGAGACTGAGGTAGGAGGTGAGTCAGGGTCTCTTGGCCCAGGGAGCCAGGAGCAGTGGTCTCTTCTCAGAAGCTGTGGGAGAGTCGTGGTTTTGCACAGCTAAACTCTGGAGGTTGCACATGTTTACCATTCTACCACAGCTGCTTGGGGGAACTTCTATGTAACTTATTTATTTTTGTGCTAGCTCTGCCTCAAACAGAGAGCCCTTCCATGGCATGATGACTGGACCACCAGCCTCATACACCCACCCTCTCCTGCAGTGCGGGCGGAGTTTGGAGTCTCGGATGCCACTGATCAGCCCAGGGCTGAGAATTGCATTCAGGATTGGGGGTGATGATTTTCTTTCTTACCCAGAGCCAAATCTCTCAGAGGAGTGCCTGGTTATTTTTGAGTCTTCTGCGAGCAATCTTATCCCTCATTTCCAGGAATTGCATTGGCATCAGAGGCTCTTGCAAGTAGCAATTTACTAGAACAAAATCAAATCCCTAGTCAGATTCAAAAAGCAATGAAATAAATAGAATTGCGTTTTTCAGGAAGGTGGAGACACATCCACACACTGCTTGAAAGCACCTTGTTTGCGGTGGTCCTTTTAAAGAGATACCGCTGATCAATGAATCAACGGCCTTCATTTAAAGCCAGGAACACAAAGGAAAAGAACAAAAGCCCCCTTTCTCTTTCTAGGAGTCTCTGAAACGGACCGTTCCTATTTCTTTAATCTGCAGACCCCCCACTCCTATCCTCTGAACCTTTCTCCTACTTCTTATCCTTGGGAAATATTCAGCAGAAAAGAAACATCTGGAAACACAGGTTTCCATGGAAAAGACAGCAGGCCAAGCTTTGTTTTTATCTCCAGTTGATGGAGGCATCCTTTGTGATGGCGGCAGGGAGCCAGAGTTGGGGTCACCGCAGTGCTGAGATCTTCCTCTGCCTGCCGGCTCTTTCCCTTTTATGCTGTGCTGTTCCAAATACTGAATTCTCCCAGACCTGGCTTTATCTCAGCAGGACCTAGACAACTGGTCCCAGAGCTTCCCTGAGCATTTCCAACATCTTCAGCCTCTGCTCCATTTTCATGCTGCACCACCTACCTCTGCAAGGCCAGGAATATTATGTCAGCTCTGGGGCGGCCGGTCATGCTCCAGCCATCAGCAGGACCAAGATGGCTATTTTCTCATTTGGGACCTGGAGAGGAGGGACAGGCCTTGGAGATGTTAGAGTTCAGCTACTTCCTTTAGGCATGGTGACCCTCAGGCCCAGAGACTCAGTAGCTGACCCAGGGTCACGCAGCCATTTAGACACTAGACCTCCCGGCTCCAGTTCAGTGCTTGGCCCGTTGCTCCATAGAGCCCAAGATTTGAGTTGGCCCTTCTGAGCCATGCCCTTGGTCAGGGAAATGGAATGAGATGTCTGGCAGAGCTGAGCTCCATGGCAGAATGACAAATGGCCCCTTTGCACTGCTAGGAAGTAGGTTCTGGGAACAAGGGCAGCCAACGGAGCCATTTATCCACCTCCCAGTCAGTGACTCAGCCAGCAGGGTGGGGAGTAAGGGAGAGCAGGGGGTTGTAAAGGCTATGGGCTCTCTAACTCATTACTGGCAGAGACTGCCATAGGGGTGGACCAGAACTTCAAGTGTGAGATCTGTTTGTCCTGAAGGCCGGGGCTAGGTGAAGAACATCCTTTTAATTTAAATTGCATTGAAAACCAGAGCTTTTCAATTTATGTTAATTGCAACTTCAAGCCTTGCAATTTTATATATATGTTATATATACATATATATAACATTTTAAATGGTATAATATACAGGATGTGTGATATATCAGGAATTCTCAAATATAGGTGATAGAAGAATAATTTACGAAAATGTACTTGCCAAGTAGATATGAAAGCCTTAAAATATTTATACTCTTTGTCTTAGGAATTCCATTTCTAGAAATAGATCCTAAGAAAAGGATCAGAGATAGAGACAAAGATGTTTATGGCACTATTAAATTAGATTCAATCTTAATATCCTGCCGTTAAGATACAATGGTAAACTATGATATATCCATTTGATAAATTTTTATGAGTCATTTAAAAATGATGTAAAGAATTCCAGTGATGTAAGAAATGTTAACGATCAATGCAAAAAAAAAAAAAGTATGGCATATAACTGTCTATACATATATCTCAACTATTTTATCTATTTTTTTATCTCTTTTTTCATCTCTTTAAAATCTCTACATAATCTTAGAAAAAAGGGCAAGAAAGAAGCATGTTAAATGTTTAAAGTGGGTTTTCTCCAAAAGAAGGGGGTTTAGGGTGATCTTAAACACCTTCCCAAATTTTCCATGCTGGTCTTGTGTTGTTTTTTATGGTTATAAACATGTAACAGAGGTTGCAGCTGGGCTGGAGATGAAATTTGGGTATCTCCAGTGGGTGAAGGGTAAGTGACAACCTCTCTCTCAGGTATCCCCTGATCTCCTGGAGGCCTGCAGCCCATGTGTTTGCCTGGCCTTCAGACATGTGTGGGTGTATCTAGTGAGCCCCAGATGGCAAGGGGACCCAGGAGAAGTCTTGCAGAGTGGACAATAATCAGCAAAAGGAAGGCTGTTCTGAGAAACAGTATGGTGGCTGTTACTTGAAAGTCTACTCTTCCCCCAACCTGTTGACCAGTCACTCACCATGGCAACTTGTGTGCACCCTGGAAAGAAAAATGCTATGGTCAAAAAGTGCTGTAACTCCCAGGGCCCAAGCAACCCAGCTGTGCGGCCCATCTGGGTACATGAGGATCAGTGGAAGGGGAGTGTGTCTTAGTTGTTCTGAAGTAGTGATGATTTAGTAAAAACATACAGGCATCAAAAGGGAACCTAGGCCTGGGGCAAGGGAGAAGTGGACAGTAGACTGCTCAATGGCACCAGCAGAGAGGGCGAGAAGAGCAGGGTACTGAGCCAGCGATCAGGATTCCAGTGCAGAGGAGACAGAGTAAGACAGAGGGAGAGCATTTGGGAAGAGGTCTTGAAGCTTGATGCTGTGACCTATGTACGTGTCCAGAGGAAGGGAGGGCTAAGAACCTGTGTGCTGCACACACAGCTGGGGAAGGAGTGCCCAGTCAGCTATGACCTGTCTTTGTAACAGTTGTGACATTCTGTAGGGTGAAGGGATCAGAATGGAGGAGGAGTTACAAGCTCAAGTTCAAACTGCAGACATATTTCATGGGGTCGAAGAAAATGAATATCTTTAGTCAGGGCCTATCCTCTAATTGTCACTCACTCTGTCCCTTCCTACTGTCTCACACCCACTTTATTTACTTATACCACCTGCCAGTACCCTGAAGCCATGTCAGATGGTAGCCCTTGGGTGGATGTTCTCTAAGTACCTTTCAAACTGTCTTGTTACCAAGAACATTCACATTCCTTTTCTCATTCCCAACCCCCATCCTGCCCCTTCACACTGGAGAATCATATATCCTTCTCAGAAAATGCCTTTTCACACTTGCCTTTGCTTAGGCTGCTTCATTGGCCTGCACGCCCTCTTTGCCCCAGTGACCTCTGACTTGTCTTCTAAGTCTCCTCCACTCAGGGTTCTTCAGAGTCATGACTTCTTTGTTGATCCCCTCCCACACAGTCCAAGCACTGCTGTCTTTGTGTTCCACTTTGACTGGACACTGTGATGACTTTTGTCTTTCTCTGTTAGCCTGTGAGTAACGCATGGCCTACATTCTGCTCGGTGCTGTCAGAGTCAAGATATTATATCCTATTACTATTGAAAAACAACAAGCTCAGAGAAGTTCAGGGAGTTGTCGAGGGTCACACAGCTCATAAAAAAAGCAGAGCTGGCACCAGAAGTCAGATCTTCTTCCTTCAAATGTTCACTGGTCTTTCCTTGCACCAGTTACCACAACTGGTGGGGAAAAACCAGGTTGCTTTAATTACTTGAAAGGAACAGAGCAACAGATTAGTGATAGCAAATAATGGATATGGCTGAAATATATTTTTCTTCCACAAAGTTTACTGAGTGAGTGCTATTCACAAAGTACATCTGGGATAGTTCTTTTCCCAGAAAGTTGACTTCCTCCCTTGGGCATCCTCTTCTGCACTGGGAAAGTCTCTATTGAGTAAGAACCCCTAAGAAGTCGGCTGAGTACAGTGGCATTGTTCTGTGTCAGAGTTTAGGAGAGGGATGTCCAGTTTAGTCACATGAGCACAGACTGCAGCCAGACAGCTTGGTTCAAATCCCAGCTTTGCTGTGTGATTTTGGACAAATTACATAACCCTTCTGTGCCTGTTTCCTGATTTGTAAAATGTGCATGACAATACTAGTTTCATAGGGTTGTTAATAGGATTAAATGAGTTAATCCATATAAAGTGCTTAGAATAGCTCCTCTCACACGATAAACCTATATATAAGCATAGTGTCATTATTATTGTCATTTTGCCATGTGATATGGGTGAAAGAGCACAGCAGTAGGAATCAGGAGGCCTGGTTCCTGGTCTGCTCTGCCCTCAACTGCCCCTTCTTCTCTCTGTGCCTGACTCCCCCAGGGATGGGGATTAAGATGGATGGGGTCTATATTCTTGGGGATTCTTCCATGTCACTCATCCGTGATTCTCTTCTCTGTTGCTTTTGTGACTGCTTTGGGGCTAAGACTCTTGAGTAGTTGGAAGGTTAGGGAAGTTGGGTCACCCTCACGACCAGCTTCTTCTTAATGAGCTGCCAACTCTTTGTGGGTGTGGAGCAGCCTGGGCCCCATCTGGTGTGAGAGACTGGTACTGAGCTGCTCTCTAGGTACCAGCTGACCAGTGAGCAAGTGTTTCCCAAGTACTGACTTTGGGGTCACCCCACCGCCTGGAGGAACTCAAGGGTGAATCTGGTAAGGACCGTATCCTCGAGGGAGTCAAAGTCATTTTATACTTTAGAACACTAAGTGCAGTGTGGGCCAGGCACAAGCAACTGAGTAATCCCAGCTAGGGGGTTGGGGAGACCTTTGGGAAGAGGTGACACATGAATCATGGAGGTCAAGTAGGAGATAGCCAGATGAAGGGAAGCGAAGAGTATTCCAGGAATATGAAATGGTCTGAGCTGAGGCCAAAGGAGTGAAACTGTGAGGAGAGAGCTAGAAATGTCCAGTTGTTCTGTGGGCCAGAGTGTCAAGTGCCTGGAAAACCACCTCCCAGGATGTGAGGATGTCTCTAGGGAGAGATAACCCATTCACTGAGACCCTTTGGTCAGTCTGGGGCGAGGGAGGTGGGAAGCTGAGCCCATTCCTCCTCTGGTTTCAGGTCTTGTCCAACCTATCTTGGAAAACCAAATGCATGTGTGTTCTGTGACCTCTTTCTGGGGATGAGCTTAAAAGAGGCATTACCCACTGTATTCCTCCAGCCCTGAGACTCCCTGTGGGGCTGGGGTGTTGTCCACCTTCATACTGGTCCCCTGGACTTCCCACTGCATGAAGAAGCTCTGTAAGCCCAGCTGCAAAGCTAGTGGGGGCCCAGAGTCTGGAGGTCGGCTAGGGCCTGTACAAAGGGCTCTCTGAAGATTCTAGGCCTTTGAGCTGAGCTGCCTTGCTCAGAGCTGAGAAGGGGAGCGGTGGCATGGGGTGGGTGGATGGGAAGGTCAGACCCGGCTTTCTGAGCTTTCAGATTTTCCACCATCTGCTTAGTTGGACCCCCTGTTTAAATTCTCTACTTGTCTTTCCTTCCACAAAATAATTAGCATCCATTTGTTCTTAGAGCTCGCTTGGTGACATTAGTCATTGTAGGAGCTTTCAGCGCAGCTCACAGAAATTTCCATTCTATGCAAAGTTGAAAATGGCTTAAGTGTGACTCTGAGGGCCCCCCTCACTTCTGCTCACTCATCAGCATCTGGCGCCTTCATTCCTTCCTTCCTACCCATTTCTTTGCTGCCTTCTGAGGGATGATGACAGGGGAAGCGGAGCTCATTGTAATGAGAGGGGATACTGTCCTTTGGGAGCACTGTAGGGAAGGAGACTCATGAGGGGGAACCTGCCTAGGGTGGAAGGAGGGAAGAAAAAGCTCTTTAGTGCTGAAGCCACCTTGGCCCTTCCTGGGGTGCGGGGTGGGGGGCGGACAGAGCTTTGCTAAGGGAACGATTTATATGCTGAGCTGTGAAGGAGCTCACATAAACTCAGTCCCTGCTCAGGCATGATATCTGCTGCAGAACAATTCTAGAACCTATTTGCTGTACAAAACTAAAACGTGTCATCGCAGAGCAGCCTGCTCTCTGCCCCAGTGGCTCAAAGCCCTTTGGCTTTTCTTCAGAGCAGTTGCTTTTACTCTGAGAATTCTGCTATGCTATGCTGTGCGTCAGTTAACATATTCTTGGTCTCCTGGCTCTCCTGTGGCGAATGAACACCAGGCAGGTGAGTCTCCGAAATCATGGCTTACACTCTCTGGGCTGCAAAACTCTCTCATATACATGGTTTTATTTGATCTCTCAAACAACCTGTCAGATGTGTGTTAAGGTTCCATCTGAGACACAGAGAGATAGAGGGAACTGCTTTGTGATTCTGGGCCTACTTTGCCCATCTGTAAAATGGCCAGGTTGAACAAGATGTTCTCTGAGGAGCTGTCCCCATTTGGTCACTCCCATGTGGTATGCAAGGAATTTAGGGGTTGGATCTCTATGCTGGTCCACAAGGAGGACCTGCACAGGACAGTGCTTGTGGGCACTGGAACATAGCAAGCTACATGGCATGGTGGCATGACTTTGGTTTAAGATAGATCCGGCTTCAAGCCCTGGTTTGGCTCTTTTTCAGCTGTCTGTCCTTGGGCAAGTCACTTCATCTGTCTGGATCTGTTTCCTTCTCATCTACAAAGTGGGATCATAATCATTTTTCTGCCTGCCTCACTCTAGTGTGAGCCTCAAATAAGACAATATGAAAATAAATGCCTCACAGACCAGACAGATGTAAAGATGGTGTTTGACTCTTGTGAAAATGACATATACAAATTGTACAAAATTCAAGCATTGCAAAAGAATAATGAAAGATAAACTTCACTCTCATCCTGACCCTAGTCTTCCAGCTCTGCTTTCTAAACATAACCTATTATTAATTTCTTAGAGATTCTCTTTATGTGAAATACATGAAATGTAACATTAAGTATATATTCATATATATCTCATAATAAATGATTTTTGGAACTTTTAAGAATATTTGTTCAGCAAATATTTATTCCTTTTTTTCCTCTCAGGAGCATACTTTCTAGTCCCATCGATATCGGGCTTAGCCATGGCTTGCTCAGGCTAATGAGATGTTAGTAGGTGTGATGTGAGCGAAAATTTGGAATATGCTTATTTGGAGCTCTCCTCTCATACTTCCTCTATGACCATGAGGAAAACATACCCCAGATAGATGGTTGGTCCTAGAAGAAGAGAGACATGTGGATCAAAGTTGGTCCAGCCTCTCTGTAGTCTCCCAGTCTTGAGAAGTAGAGCTGCCTCAACTGACTGCACACCTTTGAGCCTGATATTGTTGTATGTCACTGAGTTTTGGGGTTGTTTGTTACATGGTGATAGCTGGCTGATACAATATGTATGTCCACTTTAAAAAACCCAAATGAGAGCATACTATGTACACTATTATGCACTTTGCATATATGTTGTAAAAAATACTACATGTTGGAGATTTTTTATAACGGTACATGTACCATCTCTCATTTTTTTAAAAATTTATTTTATTCTTAGTTTCATGTATACAGTACATTGGTTAGACATTTATATAGTTTATGAAACGATCCCCCTGATTACTTTTTCTCCCCTCACATCTCTCATTTTTTTAAATGGCTGTATAATATTTCGTTGGGTAGTACATTTCTTATTGATGGACATTTAGGTTTCTGTTTTTTCCTATTGCCAAATATACTTTAATGACTCATAATTATATCTGTAGGACAAACACCTAGAAGAAGAAATTAGTGGATCAAACAATATGTTCAAAGAAGTTGTACCAATTTACGCTCCCACCATCAGTATATGACAACTGCTATTTCCTGACACCAGGGATAGTACTGTGAGAATGACTCTTCAGTCCAGCAGCAAGCCTTTTGACTTTCATTCTGCAGCCCTATGGTCTTCAAACCTCACCATGAGGTTTCAAAAAAAGCAGTGTTCTCCGAATTTGGTATATGATTTCAGGTAGTACCAGAGATGATTTTAAAAGGTATACATACAAGACACTAACATTGCATCACATAGTTGTAAAATTATTCACTTTCCAAATCTCTTTCACTCCTCTGATTATATCACGGAGAAAATCCCATTTGAATGCTGATAAAATTAAACGCTTCTTTAGCAGTTGCTAATTTCTCTTTTTAACAAAGGGGAAGAGGTCTTGAGGTCAGAGCCTTTGGTGCGCAGCTTTCACTGTATTCATTTTTACCAGTTAACTTTATTTTATGGATAGTGACCTTGGTCTTCCATTTTTGCTAATGACAGCAAGTTTCTTTTGAAAATAAAAATTTATTTCATAAAAAAAGAGCTACTTTTGAAAAGTCATAAAATATATCATACAAGGGTATATGTAACTTCTACAGTTTAAAAATAATGAAACAAAACTCATATTTCTAAAACAGCATCTTGAAGTTACCAATGGAACTGTAGTTCCGAAAGTTACCAAAAAGGAACTTTTCAACCACAAAGACTACCACTCCCTTACCCCCACAACCTCCAACGCAGGAAATACCTGGGGAGTGTTGATGTTTGTGCTCAGGGACTTCTCTGTGTCTTCTGCCAATTGCCCCAGCCTCAGAATTTATAAAATGACCAAAGCTAACATTCCACAATAACATTCCACCCTCTTTTGTATCAAGCCCCATACTTTACCATTGTGTCTCACTTAATTCTCACAGCAACCATTAGGTGCCAGCAAAAAAAATATTTCAGTAAAAAAAAGGTTTGTGGTCAGATATTTTTAATTTTTTTTGAAATAATTTGACTTATAGAATAGATATGAGGCTAGTATGGAGGATTCCCATACACTTTCACCCAGCTTCCTCTAATGTTGACATCTTACACAACCATTGCACAATTATTAAAACCAGAAAATTAACCCTGATTAGATGCTATCGACTAATCTAGAGATCTTATTCATATTTTGCCACTTTTCCCATTAATATCCTTCTTCTGGTCCAGGAGCTATCAATTTAGTCTTTCCAATCTGTGACAGTGCCTCAGTCTTTCTTTATCTTTCATGATCTTGATACTTTTTGAAGAGTACTGGCCAGTTATTTTGTAGACTTTCTTTTTGAAAAATAATTCTTTTTATTTTTCAGTTACAGTTGGCATACAACATTATATTAGTTTCAGGTGTTACAACATATTGATTAGATGTTTATAGAACTTATGATAGTAAATCATAGTACCCATCTGACACCATGAATAGTTATTATAATATTATTGACGGTATTCCTTATGCTATATTTTACATCCCCATGACTATTTTGTAACTACTGATTTGTACTTCTTAATCCCATCCCTTTTTTCAATCATGTTTCCAACCCCCACCCATCTGGCAATCATCAAAATGTTCTCTGTATCTATGAGTTTATTTCTGTTTGTTGGTTTATTTTGTTCTTTAGATTCCACATGTAAGTAAAATCATATGACATTTGTCTTTGTCTGACTTACTGCACTCAACACAATACCATCTAAGTTTATCTATGTTGTTACAGATGGCGAGATTTCATTTTTTTTTTCTGGCTGAGTAATATTCCGTTGTATATATGTACCACCTCTTCTTTACCCATTTCTCCATTGATGGATACCCAGGTTGCCTCCGTATCTTGGCTATTGTATGCTGCAATGAACGTAGAGATTCATATGTCCCTTAAAGTAGTGTTTTGGGTTTCTTTGGATAAATACCCAGAAGTGGGATTACTGGGTCCTTCTTTGTCTCTTGTTATAGCCTTTGCTTTAAAGTCTATTTTGTCTGGTATCAGTATTGCCACCCAAGCCTTTTGTTTGTTTGTTTCCATTTTCATGAAATATCTTTTTCCATCCCCTTACTTTCAGTCTGTGTGTGTCTTTTGATCTGATGTGAGTCTCTTGTAGGCAGTGTATGTAAAGGTCTTGTTTTCTTATCCGTTTAGTCACCCTATCTTTTGACTTTGGCATTCAATCCATTCAGATTCAAAGCAATAGTTGATAATATGTAATTATGGCCATTTTATTATTCATATTTTTCATCTTCTTTTTTTCCTTCTCTTTTTCCTCCTCTTCCTCCTTCTCTTTCTTCTAGAAGTTCCTCTAACATTTCTGGTAATACTGACATGGTGATGATGAAATCCTTTAGCTTTTTCTTGTTTGAGAAGCTCTTTATCTGTCCTTTGATTCTAAATGATAGCTTTGCTAGGTAGAGTAATCTTGGTTGTAGGTCCTTGCTTTTCATCACTTTGAATATTTCATATCAAGCCCTTCTGTCCTGTGAAGTTTCTGTTGAGAAATCAGCTGATAGTCTCGGGGGATCTCCCTTTTAGGTAACTAACTGCATTTCTCTTACTGCTTTTAAGATTCTCTCTTTGTCTTTAACCTTTGGTATTTTAATTATGATGTGTCTTGGTGTGGGCCTCTCTGGGTTCATCTTCTTTGGGACTGTCTGTACTTCCTGGGCTTGCATGTCTATTTCCTTTGCTAGGTTCCAGAAGTTTTCTGTTGTTATTTCTTCAAATACATTTTCAATTTATTGCTCTCACTGTTCTTCTTCTGGTACCTCTGTGATGTGAATGTTGGTATGCTTGATGTTGTCCCAGAGGTCCCTTAAACTACCCTCATTTTTTTTTGATTCTTTTTTATTGTTGTTCTGATTGGATATTTTCTGCTACCTTTCTTCTAAATTGCTGATTCTATCCTCTGCTTTATCTAATCTAATATTAAGTCCCTCTAATGTAGTCTTTATTTCAGTTATTGTATTCTTCATTTCTGATTGTTTTTTTTAAATGTTTTCTATCTCCGTTTTCGTATTTCCTATCTCTTTGTTGAAGTTCTCACTGAGATTGTTGAACATCTTTGTAACCAGTGGTTTGAACTCTGCACCTGTTAAATTGCTTGTCTCCATTTTGTTTAGTTCCTTTTCTGGAGCTTTGTTCTGTTCTTTCATTTGGGTCATGTTTCTTTGTCTTTCATTTTGACTGCCTCCTTGTGTTTGTTTCTATGTATTAGGTAGGATTGCCATGTTTCTCAGTCTTAGTAGAATGGCTTTATATAGTAGGTGTCCTATAGGGCCCAGTGGCACAATCTCCCTGGTCACCTGAGCTGGGTGCTCCAGGTGTGTCTCTTGTATGGGTTGTGTATACCCTTCCATTGTAGTTGAGCCTTGGTTGCTGTTTGCAAGTTAATGGGAGGGACTTATTCTCTGGCTGATTGGTTGTGAGGATAGAATATCTTTCACTTTGAGTTTGTCTGATGTTTTCTCATGAATACCACAGAAGTGATGTTTTGCTTTACTCACTGCATCGTACAAGAAGGTACCTCATGTCAATATATCTTTGGGACATATGTGTGGCTGAGGTTTAGAAAATCCTTCTGTAGGTAGAAGTAGTTTGCGGCTGTCTCCTTGTGGCATTTGTGATGTGGATTCATGCCTGCCCAACAGTTTCCCTTTCCTGGATTCCTTTGGGAAGGCTGACTATCTCTGCCAGTGTCATAACTCATGGCCCAGCTCTGTAGTGGCCATTATGGAAACCAGCGTCTGCATCCCATTCCGTGCTACCCACCATTGGTCCTGAACAGTGACTGGGCTAGGACTCTATTTAGCTTTTATTCCCATGCTTTCTGAAACATGCTCATGCTGGCTCAGATGAATGGTGCGAGACAGCTCTTTGGATTTGATCTTCCCTTGATAAAGCTTTTTAGGCTAGAAAACAAAGACATCCCAGGCTGGTGGGAGTTGTGATACCCTCAACAGAGGCATCTCTGCAGTTTTTCCTTTCAACCCCCAAAGAGATTTTTCCAACTGATCTTGCTCACCATCTGTTGCAAAACTACTGCTTTGTTTGACTTTCTTTCCCTTCATGCTCAGGAAAATGTACTGTGAAAAATCACAACCTCTCTTTCCTTTGTGATCTGAAGAAACACTCACTTTTGGCCTCTTCCCCACCTGGCTTCTCCCTGGAGCTCAGGAAAGATGGTGGGGGCTTGGATCAGCTGCTGGCTCCTGGGCAGCCTGCACTGGTTCAGATCTTAGAAAATATTGTCCTGAGGAGATGAGCCAATTACTGGGAAGCTGTGACTAATTAACTAACTCAGAGGCCTGAATTTCAGAAGGAAAAACCTGCCTCTCCACAGGGACATTTTGGACAATTCAAGGCCTGAAATGGATCCCACCACTCAACTCACACTGAATCTGGCTCCCAATGTCAACTCTGCCTAATTTCTGGCTCATAGACCGACTGGTTTCATATATTGTCAAAGCTGACAGATGAAGATGAGAAGTAAGTTAGTTTTGATCTGTTGTCAATATGAGTCATTCTCTCATTTTCCTCTCTTGCATGCAAAATCTTGGTTTAGGTACCAGAAATGTGTAGGAGACTGAGGAGTTTCTACCAAGTTGTGGAAGTAAACCAGGAAGTAAACAAGAGAATGTGATTGAATGCTCTAATAGAGTGATTTATCAACCAACTATATGTGAGGCACTGTGGTTGATGCTGGGGAGAGAGCAGTAAATAGACTATAGATATGGTCCCAGTCTTCTTGAAGCCTGAAGTTTAATGGGTATTCCAGATAACAACAATACAGAAGGATGAGGTTTAAGATAGGGTGCTATGGGAGTGTGGAGTAGGAGGAGGATGAATACACCATGGGGGTGAGGAGTACATTTCAAGTGGGAACTTGAATAGTAGGTAGGAATTATGCAGCTAGAAGAGTCAGAGGTGGATGGATAGGTATGTTTCAGGTGGGGTAACCGGACATCTTGCTCAGAGTTGAGAATAACATGGTGAATTTGAGAAACTGTTGGAAGGTCAAATTGGAACTCAGAGTTCAAAGGGAAATGTAGAGAGAAATGAGGCAGCGGAGAGGGGTGGAGAGGACCTTGTACGCTCAGGGGTTCTGACTTTATCTCTAAGAGCAATAGGGAAGTAGGAGAGTGATGGGTTCCAATTTTCATTTAAGAACAGCCATCCTGGCTGCATTGTTCAGGATAGAAAAGAAAAGATAGGAATGGGGGCAGGGAGAATAGTGGGGGCAGATACTACAGAAGTCGTGGGAAGAGGTGATGTGGCCCGGACTAGATGGGATAGAAAGAGAAGGGAATGAGTTGAGAACAGGTCTTTAGTACCACCCTCAATCCCAGGAATAACAGCCTGGGTAATACTCTGAGTCTGACTCCTAATGGGAGAGATTTATATATCTATATGTCTATATACATCTTTTTTGTTTGTTTCATTTTACAGTAACACTTCTCTATGAAGTCAGAATTTACTCTTTGTGGCAAATCAGTGTTATTTTTTTACCACACATTGAGTTTTGACCAAAGGAGTGTGGGCAGAAGTGACATAAGCCTTTTAACGTCCCACATGACCCTCCAGTCTTCCAAGACGGTGGTTTTATAAGATGGAAGGATCCTAGGTCCTTTAGTCCCTACTAGGAGAGCCCCCAAGGACAATTTCCTTGCTTGCTGAAGGCTATCACATGAACAAGAAACAAACTTGTGTTTTGTTAAATCACTGAGACTTTGAGGTGGTCAGTTATAGAAGTTGATATTAATTACCAGGCCTATGATAAATCTGTTGGACTCAGATTTTTCTTATCTCTTTCATGGCACATCAACGGTTTCCAACTCTCTTCATCCAGGAAAGAGTAAAGGATCACATCAGGTGGAAAAGGAATTGTTGGGTGTCCATGAAGTGGGGAGTAAAGATAGTCATACAGGTTCAGAAATGTATATATATATATATACACATTTATACACACACACACACACACACACACACACACACACACAGCTATATGAGGCCCTATTGACCAAAATATCAATACAGGCCCAGAAAAGCACTCAGTAATAATGATAATAATAAATAATAAATATAATAATAATATAATAATGTAACAATAATACAATAAATAAATAAAATTGAAATTCTCTTAGTGTTAAGGACTGTGCTAATATTTTATTAAACCCACAAAAATCCTACTAGATAGATACTAATATGATTCATTTTTTAACAGATGAGAAAATTGAGGCTTAGAGAGGGTGAGTAATTTTTTGAGAGCATACCAGATTTGAGCCTAGGCATTCTGACTCAGGAGTCTGTTCTCTCTTAGCAATACAAAGACAAGGACACAGTGACAGAGGGCTGGGGATGGGACACACACATACACACTCACACACACACAAACACATGACAGAGATGGAGATCCTCAATTGTCCTTGTCCCTAGCGTGAATACCATTCCATTTTTAGGAAAGAGATGGCCTGATTGCAGTGGTGACAAGAGCAGAGCATTACTTTTAACAAAGACTTACTTTAATGAAATTCTTAGCTGGCTCAGGACATTTTGTTTCTCTCTAGATAACTTCCTGATGCTATCATTTTTGCATACCTTGTTTATTTCCCCTGCTCCATCTCTCCCTGGACCATAAAGGAGACTCGGCTGGTTCGTTTGATGGTCTTTAGATATAAATGGTCCTTCTCTGAATAACAAATAGGATGCACCCTTCAAAAGAATTTATGATTCCCCTCTTGTTCTTCTGGTTTCTAAATGGGGTACTTGCCCAGAAGTTACCTCTTCCCAGTCAACACCTGAACTTCTTCTTAGCAAAGGGGTTGTCTGCTGAGTACATGGGTTTAGTTTTTCAGATCCTGGACTCGAGGTGACAATCAGAGTCTGGCCTCTGAAGCTCCACTCTCTCAGAGTGGAAAAGTCATTATCAATGAACACCCCTGTCTTGGTATACGTGTGGATATGCGGAGCAGTTCCTGTGAGAAGTGATTGAGCTAAAAGTTTCCAGGTTGGACATGACCCAAAAGATCTTCTTTTCCAAATACCCAGTTCCAGTTGTTATTGCTTTGAAACTGAGTGGCATAATGAAACTATTTCATTATGCTTACAGATTCTGTGGGTCAGAAATTTGGACAGGACCCATTAGGGATAGAGCATCTCTGCTCCATAATGTCTGGGACCTCACCTGGGCAGACTTGAAGGCTGGTGATGGTGGGTTTGTCACTTGATGGTGTTGGGCTGGGACCATCTGGAGATGCCTTCATTCATATTTGAGGATGACATGGACTGTCATCTGGGCTGTGTGCCAGAGCACCTATACCTGGCTTCCTCATGTGGTTTCTCCATAAGGCTGGTTTGGGATTACACATAGCATGGTGACTGTTTCTAGAGTAAGTATCCTAAGAGAGCAAGGCACAGTGCATGGCATCTTGTGATCTAGCCTTGGAGGTCACATAATGTTACTCTGTCATACTCTATGGGCTGAGGCACTCACAGAGGTTTTACCCAGTTTCAGAGGAATGGGACATTGACCCTATCACTCAATGGAGAAGTGGTGAGGTTTAAGAAGAGGATGTAGGACAGCAGACATCATTTCAGCCACCTTTGGAAAATAAAATCTGTCACACCATTTCACACATCGATCCCTTCCTCGTAGCCTACCACATTCATATGTCCTCCAGTCCTTTGATGGTGAA
This sequence comes from Pteropus medius, assembly GCF_902729225.1. Classification (NCBI taxonomy): domain Eukaryota; kingdom Metazoa; phylum Chordata; class Mammalia; order Chiroptera; family Pteropodidae; genus Pteropus; species Pteropus medius. The sequence continues at coordinate 18,474,603 of NW_024349799.1, read as the reverse complement.
TTCACTACCTGACTCAGTTAGGGTTCTTTGATTTCAAGCAACAGGAGCAAATCCCGGACAATTTAAACCACAAAGAATTTACTGGCACATGGTGGGGGATATTGAAGTCTTGGCATAAAAAAAGTACAGTTCAGTGCCAGAGACAGAAGAGCAAGAAACTCTTGTCTAGACGCTGCCTGGAGGATAAGTGAATTCCAACCAATGTTTTAATCTTTTAGCCACTCTGTTTATAATTCAAATGATGAGGAAGGAAGATCTGAATGATCTTGCTGTGCCAGGAACTTAACCACTTACTACTTGCTTAACTTTGAGCAAGTTCTTTAACTGCTTCACAACTCAGTTTTCTCAACTGTAAAATGAGGACACTAATAGTAGCTACTTCCTAGGTTGCGTGAAATTAAATAAGATGATGCTTACAACATGCTCAACCCAAGGTCCAGCACATGGTAAATCTTCAGTAAATGTTAGCTAACAACAACAACTACTACTGTTATTACTACAACAACGACTATAATTTTGGTTGGCTTGCTCCTGTGTCTAGTACAGGGTCAGGCACAGAGTAGATACTCAGTAAATAGTGTCGAATGAATAGAGGAATAGACAAATAGATGAATGACTTCTACTCTAATACAGGACAATCAAGTTCTTTGAATTTACCTTTAGACATTTCTTATAACTAGATAAAAACAACAACAAAAAAATCAATCTATAAGAATCTTAGTTCATTTAAATAGTGTACCCACCCTCCTTAGTAATTGTTTTCTATCTCTCCAGTCTTCATTCTGAAAAATAACCCCTGGTGTTGCTCCTTGCCTTCGCAGTAAACAGTAAACAAAAAACTCTACTCCAAGGAGGTGAATAACATGCCAACAAGATTGCATTCCACATCAATTCTTGTGTCATATTTGATTAATTTTATATGTAGCTTCATTATATCTCATTCCTCATTTCAGAGGTGTCCTTCAGATGAGATACTGGGGAAAGCAGAGAGGGGAGACCAAGCAGGGGACAAACTGATGCAAGGAATTCATGAGTGAGTACCCCCAAAATAGTGACTGAGATTTAACACTCTCAGAGCCTCATTGCCACTCATAGAATGAGCTCATTGCTGGTGCAGCAGCATTTCTCAGGCTTGAGTCACGGTGCCCCAGCCACTGTGAGATAGCCACTTTACACACTATTAATCAGTGAAGTGGCCGGCAAATGGTGACCCACTTAGCTGTAATACCCAAGCAGGTGACAGCTACTGATGCTGACAGATTCTGGCCTACAGGTACACGTCTCCAGGCAGATTGTCTGGGGCTCTATGATCTTTATGTGGGTTACCGTGCAGCTGAAGGTGACAAATCCATCTCCCTGGCCAAGAAGTTGTTTAAATGGGTCAGATCAAGATTTAACTCTGTCTGGAACACCTGAATTCTGGTCCTTTTCTCATCAGGGCTGATGATATCCTTCTTCCCGTTCCTCTCTCTCCTATCCATGTCCCACCTCATCTTGAGACACAGAAGAATCTTACAACATTTATTTAATTCTATTCGACAATTACTGATTGAGTAGTGTAGCAGACACCTCATGTGTTTGTGTTATGTCTGTCCCATTGGTCTACCTCTAATTTCAGCAAGAGCTGGGTAGGCATGCGACTATTGCTTTGACTATGGATGGAAGCTGAGTCTGGATCTTGGCCCCAGACTGTGCCCTGAGTATGGTAACAGATTGAGCCCCAACCCTCATCACATACTGAGACTTGATTCTGGTCACAGACTTAACTCTGATTCTGGTCACAGGCTAAGCCCTCATCCTGGTCACAGGTTGAGCTCTGATCATGGTCACAGACTGAGCTGTAAGTCTCATTGTAAACTGAGCTCTGATCGCGAGGGAACACAGTGAGAGAAAGATTGGAGATAGCTCAGCTCAGATCACCCCCAACTTCTATAGTCACAGGTGGAAGCCATGCCCTGTCCGTGGGTTATGAGGAGTAGAAGACTCAGGGTAAAGGCATCCTGCTCATGACCAAAGATAGTGACAATTATGGCATCTTACTTTCTCAGGTTTCTAACTCAGAAGAAAAACCACTGCAGTTCCAAGTAGAACCTAGTGAGGTTTTTAGAGTTCTTTTTGTTTTGTTTCCTTTAGCTCATAGAGGTTATTGTGTTTTGCAGGAAAATTAATTGGCAATTAAATTTCAAAAAAAGTATTTGGAACTCCTACAAGCTGTGTCTCATTGTTTTTGCAAGATTGGGTACACAGTGTAATAATTCCATCTGCAAATTAATTTTCTTTCACTCACAGCTTCTGATGTAATCACAATTTCATTCATTTAGTTATTCATTCATCCCCCTATTCAGTGCAAATTTACTATGTACCTAATGTGAACCAGGCAATCTGGAGAAGATAGAGGTGGATCAGACATGGTCTCTGTCCTCTAGGCAGCTCCCTGTCTAGAAGGAGGGCAGAATTTTCTCAGAAATATAGGTCACAAGAGGCAGAATGTGAACATTCCATTAGGAGGAAATAAAGAATGCTTTAGACTTCCAGATGAGAGAAGGGCAATTTATGACTTTGTTTCCATGGACAAAGAAGAGAAAGAAAGATGAAGGCGATAGGCACTAACATTTATTGAACAAGCTCTGTATGCCAGACCCTGTGGTGGGTGTTCTGGGATCTCATTCAATCCTTAGAACAGTCCTGTGGGGTAGGGTTATTGCCTAAATTTACAGATAGAGAAACTAATGCTGACTGGTTGGATGATTTTCTTGAGATTATGTAGCTAACAAGTGTCAGAGCCTGTATGATCAAAAAAGTTCCCACTAAACGTGCTACTTCTTTAAGGGTGACTTTTTTGCCATGTGGTTTGTAGCCTTCCTGCTTCCCATCAACACAAATGAAAGAATTGATGAAGGTCTTGATGGCAGCTATTTCAAGACTGAAGCAACATCGAATGTGCTCTGAAAAAGGAAGCTGATAGGATTGGAAGAAAGATGGCTAATTTATCATTTTTTGAGTATCTACTATGTGTGTACTTTGTGCTATGCATACTTTCTTTAATCTTTACATACACTCTATGAAGTAAGCGTTATTATCTGCATCTTTTAAAAAAATTATTTCTTAATTTAGTACAAGTATACATAACATTGGTTAGACATCTACATAGTTCATAAAACTATGCCCATTGCACCCTCCCTCCCCTGATCCTCCACCTAGCCAAAGTATTAATGCTAACTGCATTCCCTATGCCGTGCTCCCCATTCCCGTGACTATCCATCAGCTACTAATTTGTACTTCTTTAACCCTTCACCCCATTCTCCCAGCCCACCAAACCTCCCTGCCCTCTGTCCAACACCAAATTGTCCGGTATATTTGTGAATCTGTTTTTGATTAGTTTGTTCTTTTTATTCCTTAGATTCTGCATGCAAGTGAAATCATACAGTGTTTATCTTTTTCTGTCTGACTTAAATAACTTCTAGTTTCATCAAAGCAATAGCTTTTTCCATCCCCTTCCTTTTCATATGTAGGGGTCTTGTTTTCTTATCTTTTCAGCCACTCTATCTTTCGGTTGGAGCGTTTAATTCTTTTCCATTTAAGGTAGTTATTGATAGGAATGTAGTTGTGACCATACTTTATTCCTGTTTTTGATACATGTTTTTTCTTCTTAAAGAAGTCCCTCCAACATTTCCTGTAATACTGGCTTGGTGGTGATAAATTCCTTTAGCTTATTTTTGTCTGGGAAGCTCTTTATCTGTCCTTCAACTCTAAATGATAGCTTTGCTGGATAAATTATTCTTAGTTGTAGATCCTGGTTCTTCATCCTGTCGAATATTTTGTGCTGAGCCCTTTTGTCCTGCATAGTCTACCTTATAGGTAATTATTTGTTTTTCTCTTGCTTTTTTAAAATATTGTTTCTTTGTATTTAACCTTTGGCATTTTAATTATGATGTGTCTTGGTGTGGGCCCAATATTTTGAATTTCCTTCACCAGGTTAGTAAAATTTTCCATCATTATTTATTCAAGCAGCTATTCGATATCTTGATTTTCTTCAATTATGCCGATCAGACAAATTTTGGAGTCTTAATAGTGTCCCATATCCTCCTTAAACTATTTTTATAGTCTTGGCATCTTTTTTCTTGCCATTTTGATTGAATGTCCTGATTGGCTTTCCTGTCTTCTAGATAGGGCATTTGATCCTCTTCTTTATTCACTTGTTTATTCCTTTTAATATATTTCTCATCTCGGATTATGTGTTCTTCATTTCAGACTGGTTCCCTCTTACAATTTCCAATTTCATTTTTATGTTTTTTTTATCTCTTTGTTGAAGTTCTTACTGAATTTATCTACATTTCCCAAAAGTTCATTGAGCATCTTTATAATCAGTGTTTTGAATTCTACATCTGTTAGATTGCTTAACTCCCCTATTTCTGTTCTCTGTTCTGTTCTCTCATATGGTTTCTGCTTCTTTGTCTTCGCATTTTGGCTGCCTTTCCATGACTGTTTCTATGGACTAAGCAAAGCTCCTAAGTCTCCTGGTCTTATTGGTGTAGATTTGTGAAGTAGGTGTGTCCAGTGGTAGAGTCCTGAGAGGGGTTCAGCTGCAGGCCAAATTTGGCTCAAGCCTCTGCCCCTCCAGGGCCACCTGTTAAGATTCAACAAGCAATCCACAGATGCTGTGCTTATAGTTGCCTCAAAAGGCCACACCAGAAACCGAGGCTGCCTCCAGTGTGAGTCTTAGCAGGGAGCTCCTGACTTGCTGAGGATACACCTAAATGCGGCTTGAGTGGGGCCCCGAGTTGAGAGAGGCAGGGTTTCAGGGAATCTTCTGGGCGAGTGACCTCTGTTATCTGGTTTGATAAATTCTTGGCTATGGTGGCACTGTGTCCGTGCCCTGAGAGTGGAGAGGGCTCAACAGGGAACAATGGATACCACCGGCACTTCTGTACCCAGTACGTCTCACCTTGGCCCTCACTCTGACAATGTCTTCCTATAAGTCCCTGGTGCCTCTGCATGCAGCCGAATCGGCACTGGTGCTCAGAGTGAGCAGGTTCGTCACCACAAAAGTATGCTTGTGGTCATGGCCCCTTTAAGAGGCTTCTGCTGCTGCCACAGCGTCTGTCTCACTCAGCTGCTCAGGACCGGGCAGCCCCGCATCCTGGTCCCATTTTACCTCCTGCCATTGCAGGGTGTTTCCTTGGACTTCTCCCTAGTTGTATGGCTTGTTCATCTAGATCCCAGGTGATTTTTCCTTGCCGTTTGCTCTTTGTTTCCATCACAACTTTGATTTGGTCAACAGAGGGATGAACAGAGCCACTATCATCTATGCCATTTTTTTTTCTCCTCTATCTTCATCTTTGAAAGGAAATGGAGGCTTAGGGAAATGAAAGGTCATGCAACTGGTAAATAGTGGATTCAGGCTCAGCTCTCTCTGTCTGATGCTGAAGTCTGACTCCTTTCATCTCACTGTGCTATCTCCTATGTGATGTGGTATATATCCAGCCTCAGAGAGTGATGGGCTGTTACAAGGTGCATGTTGTAAGTTGTTCTTAGAAGTATCTATGGTTACGCATAAAGATTAAGGATGACTAGTCCTGAGACTCAAACTCTAGTCCTGGTTCTATGTCCTTATCCCTAGCTGGATCCTTAGAGCCAACCATCTTGTCTACCTCTTCCCGAAAGATCTACTCTAGCTCATGGTTATTACTAATATCTTTACATAGATGATACTCTAATCCTATCTGGACTCTTTTCCTGAACTCCAGACATAACAGTTCATCTCTCGAACACTTCCTTCCACATTGCCCTGGGAATGCAAACCCAGCACAGGAATGCAAACCTAGCATGCCCACACAAAATCATCACTTTCTCCTATGATGTTCCCCATCTCAGTGAATAATATTATCTAAGAGTTTTTCTTTTCAACTCCCTTTCTCTCACACATCTACAAATAACAACCTGGTCACTGCATCTTTTCTTCAGATATCTCCCTTTCTCTACTCCCACACCATTGCTTTGGTTAAGTTCTCATTTCTTTTCCCCAGATTGTTGGCTGCCTCTGATCTTGCTTCAGTCAGCCTCCATACTGTAGCCAGAGGGGTGGTTCAGGGGGCAAGGGCTCTGAATCAATTATGTGCCATCACCTATGGCGCAATACTTAATTTCTTTGTCTCATTTTTCTTGTAAGTGAAATGAAGATAATAGAACCCATCTATTAGGGTTGTTGTGTGAATTTATAAAATGATAGGTGGGAAGCATGTAGAAAAGGATCTGAATCATAATAAACATTCAATTATTGTTAGCTATTATTATTTAGGTAAAGCTTATCGCTGCTCAATTTTTTTGATGGTTCTCATTGCCTCTAGAATTAAATCCAAGCTCCTTATCAGGCCTCTCACAATCTAGTTTCATATCTTGATATCATGAAACTTACTCCTCGCTCCACCCTCCATCTCTACTTCTGATATTTCCCTACTTTTAAATTCATCCCTATTGATAGAAACTAGAATTTCCAGGCTGAAGCACAGGTACAGGAACCAAAACATAGCCCAACACATTTTCTGAGTAGAGGAGTTAGAATTGAGAGTCTGGGAGATGTAGAGAGGCAAAGCTGCATAGAGAAAGAACTCTGGAGATCTTCAGAGGGTCCCACTCAAGTATTAAGTTAAGAAGTGATCGGGGTCTCCATGTGAGGAAAATACATGAGGCTAGGAAAGCACATCCAAAGGATTAGAAGTAACAATGCCCAGTGCTCACACAGGGTTAAGATTAATGACTGTTTCTATCAGCCAGCTTAGAAATCCTGTGGTTAAAAGAAGATGTGGAATAAAATACTAAGAAGACTCTTGCCTCAGCAATGGGGAACAATGAGCACTGCCTGGGTTCAGCCTGAAAAATTTAAAAGGAAAACCTGAAAGGATTAAACTGTTTTCTAGTAACTTAACTGCATCCCAGTACATAGCTCAAGAATATGTTTAGGAATATAAAAATATCCAGCACCAAGTGAGATAAAATTTACAAAATCTTGGATCTAATAAAAAGTTATCAGACATGCAAAGAATCAGAAAAATACTACCTATAACGAGGAGAAAAATCATCTGGTCAAAATAGTGTAGAACTGAAACAGATATTAGAATTATCAGATGAAGACATTAAATTAGTTATTGTAACAGTATTCCACATTTAAATGTTAAGTAAAGACATGGGCAATGTAAGAAAAAAGACTAAGATTAAACTTCTAGAGGTGAAATGACAGTGCCTGAGATTAAAAAAAAAAAATACAATAGATGGAATTAAAGACAAACTAAACTTTGCAGAAGACAAGATTAGTGAACATGAAGACATAGCAAAAGAAACTAATCAAAATGAAGTATACAGAAGAAATAATAATTTAAAAAATGAATAGAACAAAAAACAATAGAAAAAATAAATGCAACAAAGAGCTGGTTCTTTGAGAAAGTTAATAAAATTGACAAACCCCTGGCTAGACTCACTAAAAAAAAAGAGAAAGGACACAAATAAACAAAATCAGGGATGAAAGAGGGGAAATTACAACAAACATTGCAGAAATACAAAGGATCACACAAGAATACTATGAAAAAGTACATAACATCAAATCTAATAACCTAGAAGAAATGGACCAGTACTTAGAAAAATACAACCTTCCTAGACTGAACCAAGAAGAACAGGAAAATCTAAATAGACAGATCAGCAGTATGGAAATTGAAACAATCATCAAAAACCTACCAAAAAGTAAAAGTCCAGCACCAGATGGCTTCAGCAGTGAATTCTACCAAACAGTCAAAGAAGATTTAATTCTTCTCAAACTCTTCCAAAAAATTGAAGAGGAGGAAAAACTTCCCAATTCATTTTATGAGGCCAATATTACCCTGATACCAAAACCTGATAAAGATTACACAAAAAAAGAAAACTACAGACCAATATCTCTCATGAACACAGATGCAAAAATCCTAAATAAGATACTAGCAAACCGAATACAGTAACATATTAAAAAGATTATATGATCAACTGGGCTTCATCCCAGAGGCACAGGGATGGTTCAACATATGCAAATCGATTAATGTGATACACCACATAAACAAATGAAAAAATAAGAATCATATGATCATATCAATCGATGCAGAAAAAGCCTTCAAGAAGATACAGCATCCATTTATGATCAAAATATAGAAGGAAAGTGCCTTAACATAGTAAAGGCCATATATGACAAACTCTCAGCCAACATTATACTTAATGGTGAAAAACTTAAATCTTCCCTCTAAGATCAGGAACAAGGCAAGGCTGTCCACTATTATCACTGTTATTTGATATAACATTGGAGGTCCTAGTGAGGGCAATCAGGCAAGAGAAAGATATAAAAGGCATCCAAATAGGAAATGAAGAAGTCAAACTGTCACTATTTGTGGATGACATGATTCTCTGTATAGAAAATGCTGAAGACTCCATAAGAATACTACTAGAAACAATAAGCAAATACAGTAAAGTTTCTGGATACAAAATCAACGTTCAAAAATCCAAAGTCTTCCTATACTCTAATAATGAAGTGTCAGAAAAAGAAGTAGAAATAATAATTCCTTTTGCAATTGCAACAAAAAGAGTAAAATACCTAGGAATAAATCTAATGGAACATGTGAAGGACCAATGTAATGAAAACTATAATCCTTATTAAAAGAAATTGAAAAAGATATAAAGAAATGGAAAGATATTTCGTGTTCTTGGATTGGAAGAATCAACATAGTTAAAACGACCATATTACCTAAAGCATTATACAGATTTAATGCAATCTCCATCAAAATCCCATTGGCTTTTTTTTCAAGAAATAGAACAAAAAATCATCAGATTTGTATGGAAGCACAAAAGATCCCGAATTGCCAAAGCCATCCTGAAAAAAAGAATGAGGTTGGAGGCATCACTCTGACCAACTTCGAATCATACTACAAAGTGACAGTAATCAAAATGGCATGGTATTGGCAGAAAAACAGACATATGTATCCGTGGAACAGAATTGAGAGTTCAGAAGTATAACCATATTTATATAGGCAAATAATTTTTGACTTAAAGCCAAAAGCATACAGGGAGAAAGGAAAGCCTCTTCAATAAATGGTGCTGGGAAAACTGAAAAGCCACTAGACTGTTGTCTATCACTACACACCAAAATTAACTCAAAATGGATTAAGGACCTGAATATAAGACCTGAAACAGTAAAATGCATAGAAGAAAACATAGAAACTAAACTCAAGGACCTTGGACTTAAAGAGGATTTTATGAATTTGACCTCAAAAGCAAGAGACATAAAAGCTAAAATAAATGAATGGGACTACATCAAACTGAAAAGCTTCTGCTCAGCAAAAGAAATCGTCACCAAGGCAAAGAGAGAAGCAATTGAATGGGAAATATATTTGCAAGAAACGCCCCCGATAAAGGCCTAATATCCAAAGTATACAAAGAACTCATACAATTCAATAACAACAAGAAAGCAAATGATCCAATCAAAAAATGGGCAGAGAACCTCAACACACACTTCTCCCTAGAGGACATAGAAATGGCCAACAAATATTTGAAAAGATGCTCAACATCACTAGCTATTAGGGAAATGCAAATCAAAACCATAACATCTCAAACCTGTTAGAATAGCTATAATCAACAGGACAAGTAATAACAAATGTTGGAGAGAATGTGGAGAAATAGGAATCCTCATACACTGCTGGTGGGACTGAAAATTGGTACAGTCACTATGAAAAGCAGTATGGAGGTTCCTCAAAAACTCAGAATTGACCTACCATGTGATCCAGCAATCCCTCTACTGAGTATTTACCCCAAAGACTTGAAAACTCATATCCGAAAAGACATTTGCACACCGATGTTCATAGCGTTATTCACAGTGGCCAGGACATGGAAGCAACCGAAGTGCCCTACGATAGATGATTGGCTAAAGAAGCTGTGGTACATATATACAATGGAATATTACTCAGCCTTAAGAAGTGATGAAATACAACCATTTCTGAAAACATGGATGGACCTTGAGATAATCATGCTAAGCAAAATAAGTCAGACAGAAAAAGTTGAAAATCAGATGATATCACTTATATGTGGAATATAAACTTAAAAGCAACAAATGAGCAGGAGAAACAAACAGAGACTCATGGTCATGGACAATGAACTAGTAGTTACCAGAAGGTAGGGGGTATGGGATAGCGGGGAGGTAGATGGGGTAAAGAGGGTCAAATATGTGGTGACAGAAAGAAATCTAACTATGTGATGTGAACACACAGTGTAAATATATATATGCCTTACTGTTGAATTATACACCTGAAGCTTATTGTATTTCATTAACCAATGTCACCATAAAAAGTTAAAAAAAAAAAAAGAATAGAGCATCGGTGAGCTATGGGACCACTTCAAGGATCTTTATAACAAGTAATTGCAGTCACTGAAAGAGAAAAATGAAGAAAGGAGGGGCAGAAAAATATTTGAAGAAATAATGGTTGAAAAATTTACAAATTTGATTAAGACTATAAAGCGATATCCAATAAGCTGAACAAATCTTAAGCACAAAAAGCAAATAGGACACTACACTATAATCCAATTGCTAAAATCAGTGATTAAGTAGACAGAGAAAAGAGTCACATTACACACAGAAGAACAAAGATAAGGATGGCAGTAGATTTCTTGACAGAAACAATGCAGTGAGAAGACAATGAAGAAACATCTTAAGAGTACTGAAAGAAAAACAGTGAACTAGAATTCTCTATTAAGTAAAAATATCTTCCAAAATCAAAGGCTGAAAAAATTCATCACCAACAGACCTGTACTACATGGAAATCTTCCAGACGGAAGGAAAATTATAAATGAAAATCTGTATTTACACAAAAGAAATAACAGTAGCAGAAATGATAACTGTATGTGAAATATGTGACTTTTTCTTATTATTTAAACCTTTTTAAAGATAATTTTCTGATAAACAAAAATAATAACAATACATTGCATGTTCAATCACTATAAAAAACCCACAAACCCCAGACCCAAACCCAAACCAAAACAACTCCCCCTGAAAAAAAAAAAAAAAAGAAACAATGTATTGCAGAGTTTGTAACATGTGCAAAATGAAAATATATTACAGCAGGAGCAAAAAAGTTATGGAGGGGATAAATGGAAGTATACTATTTATTGTAAGGTTCCTATACCATACATAAAATGGTATACTATCACTTGAAAGTAGACTATGATAAGTTAAATACATATACTATATATCCTACACTGACCATTCAATTAACAAAGAAAAGAGTTATAGTTTATAAACCAACAAAGGAGATAAAAATTATAAAACATTTATTTAACCCAGTGAAGACATGAAAAAGAGAAAAAAATAAAAAATGATGAAACAAATGAAAAACGAATAGCAAAATGATAGATTTAAACCTAGTCATATTACTAATCACATTAAATGTAAATGGTCTAAACACCCCAATTAAAAGGCAGAAGTTTATGGACTGAATATAAAAGCAGGGTCTAAGTATAGGCTTTCCACAAGAAACATACTTTTAAAATAACAAACACAAGTAGATTAAAAATAAAGGGATTGGAAAAACGTAAAAAGATATAGTATGCTAAAATAAATCAAATGAAAGCATATATATCTATATTAATAATTGGATTTCAGAGCAAAGAGTATTCCCAGAGATAAATTAAGTCTTATAATATTAAAGAGATCAACTCTTCAAGAGGACATAACAATCTTAAATTTGTATGCATCTGATAACAGAGCCTCAAAATATAAAAACTGATAGAACTTCAAGGAAAAAACAGACAAATTCATATTCATAGTCCAATATATCAATTCTCCCTCCCAGTAACTGATAGAACAAGTAGACAGAAAATTAGTAAAGCTAGAGAAGATTTAAACAACACTATGAACTGATTTGACCTAACTGACATTTATAAAACACCCCACCCAGCAAGAGTAGAGTTCACATTCTTTTCAATAGAAAAAAACAAGATAGACCATATTTTGGGCCTTAAAATAAGTCACAATAAATTTAAAAGGATTCAGTTTTTACAAAGCATGCTCTCTAACCACAATTGAATTAAAATAAAAAGATCTTTGTAAAATCCCCAAATGTTTGGAAACCAAATAACATATTTCTAAATAACTCAAGGGTCTAAAAAGAAATCAAATGGATAATTAGAAAACATTTTGAATCGAATGAAAATGAAAACACATATAAAACAATTGTGGCATGTCACTAAAGCAAAACCAGACAGAGACATTAGAAGAAAACATTAAAAAGACTGACAATCCAAATGTTGGTGGGATTATGGAACAACAGGAATGCTCATGTACTACTGGTGACAATTTAAAATGATATGACCTCTAAGTAATGGTTTGACAGTATCTACTAAAATCATACATGCTATATTCTTTGACCCAGCATTTCCTCTTCCATGTATATACCTACAGATATCTTTATATATGTGTACCAAAGAACATTAACAGGAGTGTTACTTGTAATAGCCCTAAAATGGAAACAACATAAATGCTATTCACCAATAAAATGGATAAATTGTGGTATATTCATAAAATAGAACATTATACACTAGCAAAGATGAAAGAACTACTACTACATGCAAAAACATTGATAAATTGGTAAAACCAGATACAAAAGAGTACATACTACAATATTCTCTATTTCTATATTTAGTATTCGATTGTTTTATATGTGTTTTCATTTTCATTCAATTTAAAATATTTTCTAATTATCCATTTGACTTCTTCTTTGTATAAACATGCTTTATATAAACTTCAAGAAACAGGCAAAAGTAATCTGTGGCATTAGAAGTCAGAGGTGGGGGTTATGGTTGGGAGGGGGCACAAGCAGATTTCCTGGGGTGTTAGTAATGTATTCTTATCTGGGCGTTGTTTACCTAGGTCTGTTCATTTTGTGAAAATTCATCAAGCTGCACATTTATTTTTGCAGTTTTCTGTATGTTATACTTCAATAAAAAGTTTACTTAGAAATTAACTTGCACTACTCTTACATGCTACAGTATTAATCGTTGCTAGCTGGATTGTAATATCTATAATCAATGAGAAGCTGAATAGCATGTTACCATGTTACTATTTCTTGAAATCAATTTTTGAACTGAGATTGTTAATCCAGCATGTTAAATTATTTGAAAGCATTATAAGAGCCTACTGCACTTAAAAGTCCCTGTAATCTGTTAAGTTTTCAAAGAAAAATGTTTGAAGAATTTATTTTCACAATGTGTTTACAGCTAATTGGCTAACAACATCTAATCACAGCTTCAAAGGGTTAAACTAAGTCATTCTAGGAAAAAAAAATGGTGTAGATGACAGAGGCTCTGTTCATCCCTCTGGTGACCAAATCAAAATGTGATGGAAACAAGGAGCAAACAGCAAGGAAAAAATCACCTGGGATCTAGATGAACAAGCCATACAACTAGGGAGAAATATAAGAAATCACCCTGCAATGGCAGAAGGTAGGACCAGTCCTGAGCAGCTGAGTGGGACGGAGGCTGTGATAGCCAACAGCTGCAGACACCTCTTAAAGGGACTGTGCCCTTGAGTGGACTTTCGCGGTGATGGACCTGCTTGCTCTGAGCACCAGTGCCAGTTCGGCTGTTCGCAGCGGGCACCAGGGACTTATAGGGAGATACTGAGTTGTCGGAGTGAGGGCCAAAGTGAGACTCACTCTGTACAGAAGTGCCAGCAGTATCCATTGTTCCTCTGTTGAGCCCTCCCCGCTCCCTGTGTGCTGACACAGTGCTTCCAGAGCAGAGACGTCATCAAACTGGATAACAGAGCTCACTCCGCCCAGAGGATTCCCTGAAACTCCTCGTCCCAACTCACACCCCACCCCCCAAGCCACATCCAGGTATATCCTCAGCGAGTCAGGTGCTCCTTGCTGAGCAGTGTCTAGACTCACACTGGAGGCAGCTGGCCTCGGTTTCTGGTGTGGCCTTTTGAGGCAACTATAAGCACAGCATCTGTGGACTGCTTGCTGAATCTTAGCAGGTGACCCCAGAGGGGCAGAGGCTTGGGCTAAATTTGGCCTGCAGTTGAACCTCTCTCAGTACTGTGCCACTGGACATCTACTACACACAGCCACACTTATAAGACCAGGAGACTTAAGAGCTTTGCTTAGCACATAGAAACAGTCACGGAAAGGCAGACAAAAAGTGAAGACAAAGAAGCAGAAACTATGTGAGAGAACAGAACAGAGATCCAGGAATAATGGAGTCAAGCAATCTAACAGATGCAGAATTCAAAACACTGGTTATAAAGATGCTCAATGAACTTTTGGGAAGTGTAGATAAATTCAATGAGAACTTCAACAAAGAGATAAAAAACATAAAAATGGAAATGGAAATGGAAATTATAAGAGGGAACCAGTCTGAAATGATCTGAGATGAGTATATTAAATGGAATAAACAAAGGAATAAACAAAGTGAATAAAGAAGAGAATCAAATGACCTATGTAGAGGATGGGAAAGCCAAAGGCACTCCATCAGAATGGCAAGAAAAAAGAAGCCAAGACTATAATAATAATTTAAGGAGCCTGTGGGACACTATTAAAGGTCAAAATATCCATCTGATTGGCATATCTGAAGGAAAACAAGATGTTGATCAGCTATTTGAAGAAATAATGATAGAAAACTTCCCTCACCTAGTGAAGAAAATAAATAGACATACAACCCCAGGAAGCTCAGAAAACCTCCAAAACCAGGAATCCAAAGAGGCCTACACCAAGACACATCATAATTAAAATGCCAAAGGTTAAATACAAAGAATCTTAAAAGCAGCAAGAGAAAAGCAGATAGTTACCTACGAGGGAGCACCCATAAGACTGGCACTTGATTTCTCAAAAGAAACTATGCAGGGCTTGGCACAAAATATTCGATGTGATGAAGACCCAGGATCTACAACCAAGAATATTTTATCCAGCAAAACTATCATTTAAAGTTGAAGGACAGATAAAGAGCTTCCCAGACAAAAATAAACTAAAGGAATTTATCAACATGTATCAAAAACAGGAATAAAAAATGGTAACGACTATATTCTTATCAAGTACTTCAAACGGAAAAGAATTAAGTGCTCCAACTAAAACATAGAGTGGATGAATGGATAAGAAAATGACTCCTACATGCTGCCTACAAGAGACTCACTTCAGATTAAAAGACACACACAGACTAAAAGGAAAGGGATGGAAAAAGATATTGCCTCGATAGACCTAGAAGTTATTTAAGTCAGACAGAGAAAGATAAATACCATATGATTTCACTTATATGAGGAATCTAACGAACAAAAAGAACAAGCTAATCAAAAACAGACTCACAAATATAGTGGGCAATTTGGTGATGGACAGAGGTGGGAGGTTGGGGGGTTAGGAGAATGGGGTGAAGAGTTAAAGAAGTATAAATTAGCAGTTGATGGATAGTCACGGAGATGGGGTGCACGGCATAGGAAATGCAGTTAGCATTAACATGTTGACTAGGTGGAGGGTCAGGGGAGGGAGGGAGTAATTGGGGGGATCATTTCATGAACTGTATAGATGTCTAACCAATGTACTGTATACTTGAAATTAATTTTTTTAAAAAAAGAATAAGGCGCACAAAAAAGAGACGAAGCTAAAAAAACAAACAAACAAAAAAACAAAAAAATAAGTCATTCTATCCATTACTAAGAGCTCCCACTAGGGAGATTTAAAATAAAAACTTTGATTATTGTCAAAAATCAAGTCACTCTTTATCTTCTTTTAGAAAGTTATGTTAGGTTACTGCGGTGGGCTGATACTGGTCCCCAAAGATATCAGGTCTTAATTCCAGGAACCCATAAATGTTATAAGGATTAAAAGGTCTTCACAGATGTGATGAAATTAAGGATCTTGAGATGGAGAGATCATTATGGATTATTTAGAGCCCTAAATGTAATTACATGTACCCTTAAAGAGGGAGACTTGACTACACACAGAGGAGAAGGTGATATAAAGACAAAGCAGAGAGAGATTTGAAAATGCTGGCCTTGAAGACTGAAATGAAATAACCACAAGCCAAGGAATGCTGGCTGCAACCAGAACCTGGAAGCAAGGGATGTATTAACCCCTAGAGCTTCCAGAGAAAGTGTCACACCCTACCAATGACTTACTTTCAGCTCAGTGATAAAGATTTTGGACTTCTGGCCTTCAGAACTGAAAGAGAATAAATTTCTGTTGTTTCAAGTAAAAAAAAAAAGCAAAAACAAGAAAACTACAAAGCAATATTCTCCATGAATATAGATGCGAAATTTCTAAGTAATATTTTAATAATTTGAATTAATTAGTATACTATAAGAATAATACACCATGCCCAAGTGACATGTATTTCATAAATACAAGATTGGTTTAATATTTAAAATATCAATGTAATTTACTATATTAACAAATTAAGCAATAAAACCATTTAGTGATATCAATAGATACAGAAAAAGTTTTTTGATAAAATCCAACATGCATACCTGATAAAAACTATCAGAAAATTTGGAATAGAAGGAAACCCCCTCAACCTGGTAAAGGACATCTACAAAAACCTACAATTAATACCACATTTAATGGTGAAAGACTGGGATGCCTTCCCCCTAAGATTGTGAACAATATCCTCTTTTATCACTATTCGACATTGTATTAAAGGTTCTAGGCAGTGTAACAAGGCTAAAGTAGTCAAATTCATAAAAACAGAGAATAGAATGGTGGTTACCAGGGATAGGGCAGGGAAGAAAATGGGAGTTGTAGTTTAATTAATATAAAGTTTAAGTAATGTAAGATAAATAAGTTCTAGAGATCACCCATATAACATAGCACCTAAAATGAACAATACTGTATTATGCACTTAAAAGTTTGTTAAGAGGGTAGATCTCATGTTAAATCTCTCTGTCTCTGTCTCTGTCTCTGTCTCTGTCTCTGTCTCTGTCTCTCTCTCTCTCTCTCTCTCTCACACACACACACACACACACACACAGAGAAAGAAAAAAAGACAAGGAACACAAGGAAACTTTTGGAGTTGGTGGATACGTCTTTAACCTTGATTGTGGTAATGGTTTCATGGACATATGCATATGTTCAAACACATAAAATTGTATATATTATATATATGTAGTTTTTATATATCAATTATACCTCAATAAAGCTGTTAAAAATAAAATACAATAAAAAACAAAGAAGAAAAGAAAATTAATCTAGATGGGAAAATAAAAATTAAAACTATTCTTATTTATAGATGACATCATTGTGTAGAAAATTTTTTTTAAATAATTAAAAGTTTTTGCAATTATAGATGGCATACAATATTATATTAGTTTCAGGTATATAACATAATGATTACTTTCAGTCTGTGTGTGTCTTTTGATCTGAAGTGAGTCTCTTATAGGCAGCATATGTAAGGGTCTTGTTTTCTTATCCATTAAGTCACCTCATCTTTTGATTGGAGCTCCTAATCCATTTACATTCAAAATAATAGATAGACATATACTTATTGTCATTTTATTATTTATATTTTTGAGCTTCTTTCTTTTTCTTCTTCTTAAAGAAGTCCCTCCAACAATTCTGATAATACTGGTTTGATGGTGACAAACTCCCTTATCTGTCCTTCAATTCTAAATGATAGCTTTGTTGGGTAGAGTAATCTTGGTTGTAGGTCTTTGCTTTTCATCACTGAATATTTCATGTCAATCCCTTCTGGCTGGCAAATTTTCCATTGGAAAATCAGCTGACAGTTATGGGAGCTGCCTTGTAGATGACCGACTGAATTTCTCTTACTACTTTTAAGATTCTCTATTTATATTTAACCTTTGACATTTAAATGATTATATGTCTTAGTGTGGGCTTCTCTGAGTTCATCTAGTTTGGCACTCTCTGTGTTTGTTTCTATTATTAGGTAGGGCTACTATGTCTCCTGGTCTTCGCAGATTAGGGAAGTTTTCCGTCATTATTTTTTCAAACAGATTTTCAATTCCTTGCTCTCTCTCTTCTCCTTCTGGTACCCCTCTGATGTGAATGTTGGTGTTGTTTCAGAGGCCCCTTAATCTACTCTCAGTTTTTTGGATTTTTTTTTCTTGTTGCTGTTCTGATTGGTATTTTCTGCTACCTTATATTCTAAATTTTGCTGATTTAATCCTTTGCTTCATCTAATCTACTGCTGATTCCTCCTAAGGTATTCCTCATTTCAGTTATTGTATTCTTCATTTCTGACTAGTTCTTTTTTATGTTTTTTTTTTTATCTCCGTTTTTGTTTTCTATCTCTTTGTTTAAGTTCTCACTGAGGTCCTCTGCACTTCCCCTAAGTTCATTGAGCATTTTTATAATAAGCTTTTTGAACTCTGCATCTGGTAGGTTCCTTGTCCCCATTTTGTTTAGTTCTTTTTCTGGAACTTTGTTCTGTTCTTTCATTTGGAACATGTTTCTTGATCTCTGCCCATTTTGTCTGCGTCTCTGTGTTTGTTTCTATTATTAGGTAGGGCTACTATGTCTCCTGGTCTTAGTAGAATGGCCTTATATATAATAGGTATCCTGTGGAGCCCAGTGGCACAGTCTCCCTGGTCACCTGAGCTGGGTGCTCCAGATGTGTCCCTTGTATGGGTTATGTGTGCCCTTCTGTTGTAGTTGAGCCTTGATTGCTGTTTGTAAGTTAATGAGTCAGATTGACTCTCTGGATGATTGGTTGTGAGGACTGGCCCGTGACTGCTGTGGAAGAGCTGTGTCCAGGGGTGACCCTACAAAGCAGGATTTACTTTACCAGGGCCCTGTTGTCTACCCAGTCTGCTCTTTGGGTATGTCTTTTTTGTATGTGGATCCAGATGGTGCTCCAGCTCAGTCTGAAGCTGGCCACCCAGTATGCTGGCCCTGGGGCTTCTTGGGTAGGACTTCGCTGCAGGCCAAATTCAACTGCAGCCTGTACCCTGCCGGGGGTTTGTGAGATGAGTCACCAAGTAATCCGCAGATGGCTGCCACCCACACTGGGCTTGGAGGTGCCTCCAGAGGCCAAGCCATGAACCAAGGCTGGCTGCAGCTAGTGCTGGGCTTTGGGTTGCTCAGCAAGAGGTATGTGGTATGTCGAGGAAAGATGTTTCTTGTTCAGGTTTTGTGAAACTTTGAGAGATTTTAGGAAAGTCTGCAGCATGAGCCAATACAGGCTGTTTGTATGGAAAATCCAGTGGAAGTGGCTTGGGTGGGCCTGCAGGTTGGCTGGGATGAGGTCTCAGGGAATCACCAGGGTGGGGGTGACCAGTGTTAACCAGGCCGATGGAGACTCAGATACGGCAGCCATCTGTGACTGCACACTGGGTGAGGGGAGGGCTCAACAAGGAATAGTGGCCTTTGCTAACACTTCTGTCTGTGAGAAGGCTACCCCTCCAGCCCTCTCCCTGAAACTAGACAATTTGGTTCCTACTGATATGTCCCTGGTGCCTTTTGAGCTGTTGCCCCAGTGCTGGCACTCAGCGGTAAGTCTGTATGCTGGCCCTTTAAGAGGAACAGCTGGGACTCTTGTAGTTTAGTTGTAATTTCGATGTGGCCATGACAGGAGGTAAAGACAGTATTTACGTGCTCTGCCACCTTGACTGGAAAATTTTATGTAGAATATTTGGTAGAATCTATAAGAAAGCTACTAGAACAAATAAATGAATTTAGCAAGGTTTCAGGATATCCTTCAATATACAAAAATCAATTGCATTACTATATATTAGCAACTGACAATTGGAAATTAAAATAAATGCCATTTATAATAGATCTAAAACAGGAAGTACTTAGGAATAAATCAAAGAAATGATGTAAAAGACCTCTATATTAAAAACTATAAACATTGCTGAGAGAAGTTAAAAAAGACTTAACTAAGTGTAGAGTTATACTATGTGTATGGGTTGAAAGACTCAATACTGTTAAGATTTCAATTTTCAAGTTTACCTATAGGTTCAACATAATCTCAATCAAAATGCCAACAGGCTTTTTTTTTGATAGAAGAATGGCAAGATAATGAAAAAATTTATATGGAAATGTGAAGAATCTGGAATAGCAAAAACAGCTTTGAAAAAGAATAAAGTTCAGGTATAACTCTACCTCTTTGCAAGACATTATAAAATTGCAGTGTTATACTGGCATCAGAATAGAAACACAGATTCATACATCCATGGATAACTGATTTTTGACAAAAATATGCAAAGATAATTCAGCAGGAAAAGGATAGTCTTTCATACCAATGTTGCTGAAAAAATTGGATATCTATATGCAAAATAAAGAATTTTGATTCTTACCTTGCACTATTCAAAAAAAATAAACTTAAAATAGATGTAGACCTAAAATTAAAACTCCTTGAAGAATATATAGGAAAATCATATGACTTTAAGTTAGGCCAATATTTCTTAGATATGTCATCAAAAACGCAATCCATACAAGAAAAAATTTCTTTGACTTTATAAAAATTAAAAATGTTTGGTCTTCAAAAGACTCTATTAAAAGAATGAAAATAATACCATAGTTCAAGAGAAAATATTTGCAAATCACATAAAGGATTTATATCAAGAATATATGAATAACTCTCAAAACTCTATAATAAGAAAATAAACAACCCAAAATGGGTAAACTATTTGAATGGATACTTCACCAAAGAATATATACTAATGGTGGATAGACATACGAAAAGATGCAAAATATTAGTCACTAAGGAATTGTAAATTAAAACCACAAGGAGATATCATTACATATGTATTAGAATAGTTGAAATTTAAAAACTCACTATACTAAATATTGGCAAGGTTATGAAGGAACTGTAACTCTCCTATACTTCTGTCGGGAATTTAAGATGGTACAAATACATTGGAAAACAGTTTGGCAGTTTCTTAAAATGTTAAACATATTATTCAGTCATTCCACTCCTCGGTATTTACCCAAGGGAAATGAAAGACTATGCCCATAAAAGACTTCTACATAAATGTTTCTAACAGCTTTATTTGTAACTGCAGAAAATCGGAAACAACCCAAAATGCCCTTCAATAGATGAATAGATAAAGAAATTGTACATCCATACAATGAACTACTACTCAGCAATAAAAAGGAATAGACTATTAATATATGAAACAAGATGAATGAATCTCACATTGAGTGAAAGACAGAAAAAAGGAGTAAGTACTCATCCATAAAAAGGAGTAAATACTCTATCCATAAAACTATAAAAAATTCAAACTAGTCATAATGACAGAAAGCAGATCAGTAGTTATTTAGTGAGGGGCATGAGAGAGAGGTTTAACAAGGAGCACAAGGAAACTTTTAGGGGAGACGATGTGTTCATTATCTTGATTGTGGTGCTAGTTTCATGGGTATATACATACACTTTGCATTCTGAACTTTAAATATGTGCAGATTATTGTATGTCAATTATGTCTCTAATAAGCTGTTGAAAATCTCACAAAGGATTTTTGTGCTGAGTGGGTAGAGAAGGAGTAAGAGTAGAAGAAATCTGAGACATGTGGTTTATATGTTGAAATACAACAGTTTAAAGGTTGACTTGAATGGCTATTTGGAAACAGGACTGTTGCCTTTGGGTGTATGAGTTCCCAGGGAGATTGGGGAACTTAAAGGAGGTGACTCTGAGTCCCCTTTCCTGGGCACTCGGCACAAAGTCTACATCCCTTGAAGATCTCTGGGTTGGCATTTGCATATTATCCTTGTCAATATGGGGCTTCTCTGCCTCCTGGAAATTTAGGTAAATGTGGTTCCACCTCTTAATTCACAGCCTGTGAAAACCCAGGACTTTTTTTAACAGTTCTGGAGAATTCTTGATGGCCTAATTCCTCAGTCTTTTTCTTTCATTTTCCAAGTGTGCAGCTTCCTGCTATCTTGGCTGCAAAGCTCAGTGTCTGCAGTGGTTTCCACAAAAGATTGCTCATAACAGACAATTTATGAGTGAGATGTATTTGCTCCAAGATCTGAGGAGTCATCCAAGTAATCTAACATTTTGATGTTTCTCTTTCCTTCTCACTCTCTTTCTCTCTCTTCCTCTCTTTTTTCAGAATCAGCAGCCCCATCTCCAACATCTCAAACTCATATGAGTTTGCTGTGGGGACCCACTTGGAACCTCAGAGTTGGTATAAAAATTACTTTAAGTGGAAGATATTTGAGATTCAACCAATGCAGGAAAAAAAAGCTTTCTTGGAGATTCCCTTACCTGGGTAAAAGCAGCAACTTCTGGGAAACGAGGCTGCCATAAAAACCCTCTTTGAGGGAGTTTTATGGTCCTGAAGAAGACCTCTCAGACCTGTATGACAAACATTATCACAAACTTTCTTATTTTTCCTTTTGTTCTCCTAAAAAGATTCACTTACATACAAATGGCCAACAAATATATGAAAAGATGCTCAACATCACTAGCTTTAGGGAAATGCAAATCAAAACCACAATAGGATACCATCACACACTTGTTAGAATGGCTATAATCAACAGGATAAGCAATAACAAATGTTGGAGAGGATATGGAGAAATAGGAACCCTCATACACTAGTGGTGGGACTGTAAATTGATATAGCCATTATGGAAAGCAGTATGGAGGTTCCTCAAAAAACTAAGAATTGATCTACCATATGATCCAGCAATCCTTCTACTGGGTATTTAGCCCAAAGACTCGAAAACCCATATCCGGAAAGATATTTGCACACTGATGTTCATAGCAGCGTTATTCACAGTGGCCAGGACATGGAAGCACCCGAAGTGCCCTACGATAGATGATTGGCTAAAGAAGCTGTGTTACATATATACAATGGAATATTACTCAGCCATAAGAAGAGATGAAATACTGCTATTTGCGACAACATGGATGGACCTGGAGATAATCATGCTAAGCGAAATAAGCCAGACAGAAAAAGTTGAAAAACACATGATATCTCTTATATGTGGGATATAAACCTAAAAGCAACAAATGAGCAGGACAAACAAACAGAGACTCATGGACATGGAGTATAGACTAGTGGTCACCAGAGGAACTGCCAGGCTAGTAGTTTACTAGTGGGTGGGGGAGAATTGAGAAGGTAGACAGCAGCAGGGTAAAAGTCCAGAAATTGGGGGGGGGGATAGGGGAGAGGGCAAGTGGGTAAAGGGGATAAAATAAAATTTAGAAACCAAAAAAAAAAAAATAAATCAGTCTCATTTAACCCCCCAAGCAAAAAAAAAAAAAAAAAAAAAGTTAAAAAAAATCCACTTGTCTTTCCTAAAGTAACTTACTTGTACTCCTCAAAAAGTCTTTTCTCTTTCTTCCCTTTCCCCTACTGAGCTAATTATAGTCCCCAAATTCTAACCTCCCTTTAAAATTACTCATCATTAAGTACCTTTCCATATACGAGCACCGCATGACTAAATAAATTCTTTTCTCTTGCTAATCTGTCATGTCAGTTTAATTTGAAGACCCCCAGGTGTTCTACCTAAGGGAGTAGAGGAAAAGTTTTTCCTCCTCTACACTACTCACCCTCAGCCCATCTCCAGAGTCTCAGTCTCTATTCCAAATAAGATTATCCAGGGATTGTCCCCACACAGCTGTGTTTCTTAGATCCAGAAATTCTTGTGCTAGCTGCTGAGAGGAGAATAATTTTTTCTTTTATCTGCACAGGTATAGGAACACCAGTGTCTGCTTAACTCTTTGGGGGATGGGTTAAGGTAAATCCAAATTACTCAAAGAAATATTAACATTTTAAACTAATCATTAGCCATGGACTCTGTAAGCTTAAGAAAAGCTATTCCTTAAGGAGGGTACAAGAAGGAAATGACAAATCTTTTGTCAAAATATTTGGCTTCCAAAAAGTTCCTGTTTGTTTAACAGAGACGAATGCATGAATGCCACAGTACTATCTGTACTCTGTTTATGATCCTCCCCCAAATAACAGATTGTTGATCTGTGCTGGCAATTTGAGAATAAGAAACTTTAAAAAAGGAACTAGATAACAGGTTCATGGCAGTAGAGTATGTACATGCACCAGCCGCTTGCTCCTGCCTTAACTTCTGAGAATAACAGAAATAATTATTTTAAGAAGGTCTCATAACTATGCTGGGAAGGAAGAAGAAATGCTGTTGAGGATAGTAATTATGAGAAGTCCTTTAGATTGAACAAGAGAACTGCAATCGAAAACCATCTGGAGGATAGGAAGATTACAAAAGATGGGAGTGGGTCCAAGGATATGGCAAGCCTAGAGATTGCAACTCCAGAATAAGAGCAGACCTGAAGGCACCAGATGGGGGTAATGGGAGATGGAGTACTTTTGTCAGGTAACAATGTTACCTTGACTGTCATGTTTCAAGAGGGAGCAGGGGCTCTTTGGGTCAGAGAGGCAGGGCAGGGGCTGGGATGGCTGACAAAGAAGTCAGATCTATATGCCCAGAAGATTAGTCAATTTCCTCCCCCCTCAAGCAATCACCAGAGAGGCTGATGTATCTACCTGGGCAGCACATTCAACCTCTTTCTACATGCAGGCTATTGAATGTTGATATATCTTCTCCAGTCTGGCACAGAGAATTTTACAAAAATGAACACACAACCAAAACCAAGAACATCGGAGAGTGATCAGCAATGTAAAAGAGGAACCAAACTTGACACATGAACTTACATCTGAAAACAGTTTAAAACGCAAGCAGAGCAGGACTTTGAATACATTTGTCGTTGTCATTCTCAGAAATATGTGAGAAGATATTGTAACCTTAAGAATCAATGTGATACACCAAGTTCATATCAGTATTATTCCCAAGAGTTAAAAGGTAGAAGCCCAAGTGTCCATCCACATATGAATGAATAAACAAAATGTTGTATATACATGCAAAGGAATGTTAATATTATTCAGTCTTAAAAAGGAAGGGAATTCTGACACAACATGACACAACATGAATGAATCTTGAAGACATGTTAAGTGAAATTAGCCAGTCACAAAAAGGCAAATACTGTATGATTTCACTTATATGAAGTACCTAGAATAGTGAAATTCATAGAGATAGGAAATAGAATGGTGATTGTCAAAAGCTAGGGGTAGGGGAAAATGGAGAGCTATTGTTTAATAGATACAGAGTTTCTGTTTGGGGTGATTAGAGTTCTGGAGATGAATGGTAGTGATTGTATCACAACAATGTGAGTATACTTAATGAATGATAAACTTAAAAAAGTTAAAATGACAATTTCGCTGAGGAATAATTGGCAAATATAACTGCATATATTTAAAGTGTACAAAGTGATGATTTGAAACACATGTATATTGTGGAATGATTACCAAGATCAAGATAATTCACACATCCATCACCTCACGCAGTTAATTAATTCTTTGTGTGTGTGTGTGTTTGGGGGCGGGGAGTTTGAGAATGCTTAAGATCCACTCTCAGCAACTTTCAAGTGTACAATACAGTATTATTAACTATAGTCATTATTCTGTACATTAGAACCTCTTCATATAATTGCAAATTTGCACCATTTGACTTATATTCCCCTGCTTTCCCTTCCTCCAGTCCTTGGTAACCACCATTCTATTCTGTTTCTATGAATGCAAAAATTAGGATTTATTTTTTATG
>NW_024349799.1:18442615-18449015 GCF_902729225.1 Pteropus medius | reverse complement strand
TATACTTCTGTCGGGAATTTAAGATGGTACAAATACATTGGAAAACAGTTTGGCAGTTTCTTAAAATGTTAAACATATTATTCAGTCATTCCACTCCTCGGTATTTACCCAAGGGAAATGAAAGACTATGCCCATAAAAGACTTCTACATAAATGTTTCTAACAGCTTTATTTGTAACTGCAGAAAATCGGAAACAACCCAAAATGCCCTTCAATAGATGAATAGATAAAGAAATTGTACATCCATACAATGAACTACTACTCAGCAATAAAAAGGAATAGACTATTAATATATGAAACAAGATGAATGAATCTCACATTGAGTGAAAGACAGAAAAAAGGAGTAAATACTCTATCCATTCATATAAAACTATAAAAAATTCAAACTAGTCATAATGACGGAAAGCAGATCAGTAGTTATCTAGTGAGGGGCATGAGAGAGAGGCTTACCAAGGAGCACAAGGAAACTTTTAGGGGAGATGATGTGTTCATCATCTTGATTGTGGTGCTAGTTTCATGGGTATATACATACACTTTGCATTCTGAACTTTAAATATGTGCAGATTATTGTATGTCAATTACGTCTCTAATAAGCTGTTGAAAATCTCACGAAGGATTTTTGTACTGAGTGGGTAGAGAAGGAGTAAGAGTAGAAGAAATCTAAGACATGTGGTTTATATGTCGAAATACAACAGTTTAAAGGTTGACTTGAATGGCTATTTGGAAACAGGACTATTGCCTTTGGGTGTATGAGTTCCCAGGGAGATTGGGGAAATGAAAGGAGGTGACTCTGAGTCCCCTTTCCTGGGCACTCGGCACAAAGTCTACATCCCTTGAAGATCTCTGGGTTGGCATTTGAATATTACCCTTGTCAATATGGGGCTTCTCTGCCTCCTGGAAATTTAGGTAAATGTGGTTCCACCTCTTAATTCACAGCCTGTGAAAACCCAGGGCTTTTTTTCACAGTTCTGGAGAATTCTTGATGGCCTAATTCCTCAGTCTTTTTCTTTCATTTTCCAAGTGTGCAGCTTCCTGCTATCTTGGCTGCAAAGCTCAGTGTCTGCGGTGGTTTCCACAAAAGATTGCTCATAACAGACAATTTATGAGTGAGATGTATTTGCTCCAAGATCTGAGGAGTCATCCAAGTAATCTAACATTTTGATGTTTCTCTTTCCTTCTCACTCTCCTTCTCTCTCTTCCTCTCTTTTTTCAGAATCAGCAGCCCCCTCTCCAACATCTCAAACTCATATGAGTTTGCTGTGGGGACCAACTTGGAACCTCAGAGTTGGTATAAAAATTACTTTAAGTGGGAGATATTTGAGATTCAACCAATGCAGGAAAAAAAAGCTTTCTTGGAGATTCCCTTATCTGGGTAAAAGCAGCAACTTCTGGGAAACGAGGCTGCCACAAAAACCCTCTTTGGAGGAGTTTTATGGTCCCGAAGAAGACCTCTCAGACCTGTGTGACAAACATTATCACAAACTTTCTTATTTTTCCTTTTGTTCTCCTAAAAAGATTCACTTTACATACAAATGGCCTACAAATATATGAAAAGATGCTCAACATCGCTAGCTTTAGGGAAATGCAAATCAAAACCGCAATAGGATACCATCACACACTTGTTAGAATGGCTATAATCAACAGGATAAGCAATAACAAATGTTGGAGAGGATATGGAGAAATAGGAACCATCATACACTACTGGTGGGACTGTAAATTGGTATAGCCATTATGGAAAGCAGTATGGAGGTTTCTCAAAAAACTAAGAATTGATCTACCATATGATCCAGCAATCCTTCTACTGGGTATTTAGCCCAAAGACTAGAAAACCCATATCTGGAAAGATATTTGCACACTGATGTTCATAGCAGCGTTATTCACAGTGGCCAGGACATGGAAGCAACCGAAGTGCCCTACGATAGATGATTGGCTAAAGAAGCTGTGGTACATATATACAATGGAATATTACTCAGCCATAAGAAGAGATGAAATACTGCCATTTGCGACAACATGGATGGACCTGGAGATAATCATGCTAAGCGAAATAAGCCAGACAGAAAAAGTTGAAAAATACATGATATCACTGATATGTGGGATATAAACCTAAAAGCAACAAATGAGCAGGACAAACAAACAGAGACTCATGGACATGGACTATAGACTAGTGGTTACCAGAGGATCAGACTGTATGGTTACTAGTGGGTGGGGAGGGAAGAGGTAGACAGGGTAAGGGGGTCACCTTAGGGAGGAGGGCGGCGGGTAAAGGATAAATAAATTTTAGAAACCAAAAAATAAAAAAATAAAATAAAATCGTCCATCCCATTTACCCTTTTAAGCAAAACAAAAAAAAACCAACCGTTCTTCCTAAAGTAACTTACTTGTACTCCTCAAAAAGTCTTTTCTCTTTCTTCCCTTTCCCCTACTGAGCTAATTATAGTCCCCAAATTCTAACCTCCCTTTAAAATTACTCATCATTAAGTACCTTTCCATATATGAGCACCGCATGACTAAATAAATTCTTTTCTCTTGCTAATCTGTCATGTCAGTTTAATTTGAAGACCTCCAGGTGTTCTACCTAAGGGAGTAGAGGAAAAGTTTTTCCTCCTCTACACTACTCACCCTCAGCCCATCTCCAGAGTCTCAGTCTCTATTCCAAATAAGATTATCCGGGGATTGTCCCCACACAGCTGTGTTTCTTAGATCCAGAAATTCTTGTGCTAGCTGCTGAGAGGAGAATAATTTTTTCTTTTATCTGCACAGGTATAGGAACACCAGTGTCTGCTTAACTCTTTGGGGGATGGGTTAAGGTAAATCCAAATTACTCAAAGAAATATTAACATTTTAAACTAATCATTAGCCATGGACTCTGTAAGCTTAAGAAAAGCTATTCCTTAAGGAGGGTACAAGAAGGAAATGACAAATCTTTTGTCAAAATATTTGGCTTCCAAAAAGTTCCTGTTTGTTTAACAGAGACGAATGCATGAATGCCACAGTACTATCTGTACTCTGTTTATGATCCTCCCCCAAATAACAGATTGTTGATCTGTGCTGGCAATTTGAGAATAAGAAACTTTAAAAAAGGAACTAGATAACAGGTTCATGGCAGTAGAGTATGTACATGCACCAGCCGCTTGCTCCTGCCTTAACTTCTGAGAATAACAGAAATAATTATTTTAAGAAGGTCTCATAACTATGCTGGGAAGGAAGAAGAAATGCTGTTGAGGATAGTAATTATGAGAAGTCCTTTAGATTGAACAAGAGAACTGCAATCGAAAACCATCTGGAGGATAGGAAGATTGCAAAAGATGGGAGTGGGTCCAAGGATATGGCAAGCCTAGAGATTGCAACACCAGAATAAGAGCAGACCTGAAGGCACCAGATTGGGGTAATGGGAGA
Organism: Pteropus medius; assembly: GCF_902729225.1. NCBI lineage: Eukaryota > Metazoa > Chordata > Mammalia > Chiroptera > Pteropodidae > Pteropus > Pteropus medius. Next base: position 18,445,620 of record NW_024349799.1, on the reverse strand, counting down.
TGGAGTACTTTTGTCAGGTAACAATGTTACCTTGACTGTCATGTTTCAAGAGGGAGCAGGGGCTCTTTGGGTCAGAGAGGCAGGGCAGGGGCTGGGATGGCTGACAAAGAAGTCAGATCTATATGCCCAGAAGATTAGTCAATTTCCTCCCCACCCCGGCCCCCAGGATGTCTCGTCCTTCTGCCATAATCACCAGAGAGGCTGATGTATCTACCTGGGCAGCACATTCAACCTCTTTCTACATGCAGGCTATTGAATGTTGATATATCTTCTCCAGTCTGGCACAGAGAATTTTACAAAAATGAACACAACCAAAACCAAGAACATCAGAGAGTGATCAGCAATGTAAAAGAGGAACCAAACTTGACACATGAACTTACATCTGAAAACAGTTTAAAACGCAAGCAGAGCAGGACTTTGAATACATTTGTCGTTGTCATTCTCAGAAATATGTGAGAAGATATTGTAACCTTAAGAATCAATGTGATACACCAAGTTCATATCAGTATTATTCCCAAGAGTTAAAAGGTAGAAGCCGCCCAAGTGTCCATCCACATATGAATGAATAAACAAAATGTTGTATATACATGCAAAGGAATGTTAATATTATTCAGTCTTAAAAAGGAAGGGAATTCTGACACAACATGACACAACATGAATGAATCTTGAAGACACGTTAAGTGAAATTAGCCAGTCACAAAAAGGCAAATACTGTATGATTTCACTTATATGAAGTACCTAGAATAGTGAAATTCATAGAGATAGGAAATAGAATGGTGATTGTCAAAAGCTAGGGGTAGGGGAAAATGGAGAGCTATTGTTTAATAGATACAGAGTTTCTGTTTGGGGTGATTAGAGTTCTGGAGATGAATGGTAGTGATTGTATCACAACAATGTGAGTATACTTAATGAATGATAAACTTAAAAAAGTTAAAATGGCAATTTCGCTGAGGAATAATTGGCAAATATAACTGCATATATTTAAAGTGTACAAAGTGATGATTTGAAACACATGTATATTGTGGAATGATTACCAAGATCAAGATAATTCACACATCCATCACCTCACGCAGTTAATTAATTCTTTGTGTGTGTGTGTGTTTGGGGGCGGGGAGTTTGAGAATGCTTAAGGTCCACTCTCAGCAACTTTCAAGTGTACAATACAGTATTACTAACTATAGTCATTATTCTGTACATTAGAACCTCTTCATATAATTGCAAATTTGTACCATTTGACTTATATTCCCTTGCTTTCCCTTCCTCCAGTCCTTGGTAACCACCATTCTATTCTGTTTCTATGAATGCAAAAATTAGGATTTATTTTTTATGGCTGAATAATATTTTATACACACACACACACACACACACACACACACACACAAACACATACATATACACCACATTTTCTTTATCCATTCATCCATTGAAAGACATTTAGGTTGTTTTCATATTTTGGCTATTGTGAATAATTCTGTTTTAAATATGGGAATGCAGATATCTCTTCAAGGTACTATCTTCATTTCCTTTGGATATGTACCCAGGAGTGAGATTGCTGAATCAGATGGTAGTTCTATTTAAAAATTTTCGAGGCGTCTCCATACTGTTTCCCATAGTGGCTGCACATATTTACATTCCCACCTATAGAGCATAAGGACTCCCTTTTCTCTACATCCTCACCAGTACTTATTGTCTCTTGCCTTTTTGATAATAGCCATTCTGGCAGGTTTGAGGTGATACCTCATTGTGGTTTTCACTGGTATTTCCCTGATGATTAGTGATGTTGAGCACCTTTTTATATAGGCCATTTGTATGTCTTTGTATGTCTTTCAAAAATGTCTATTGAGGTTCTTTGCCCATTTTTAAATAGAATTATTTGCTTTTTTTGTTTTTGTTTTTGAGTTTTATGTATGAATTCTTTACATATTTTGGACAGTAACCCCTTATCAGATATATTGTTTGCAAATATTTTCTCCCATTCTTGTAGGTTGCCTTTTCAATTTATTGATTGTTTCCTTTGCTGTGCAGAAGCATTCGGTTTGATGTAGTCCCACTTGTTTATTTTAGCTTTTGTTGCCTGTGCTTTTGAAGTGTTATCTAAAAAATTATTGCCAAGAGCAATGTCAAAATTTTTTTTGTTACACTTTTTCTTTTATATAATACTAATAGCATTAGAAAAAATGTAAGTTTTTTAAAAAACCACTTTATTGAGGTATGATTGACATGTACAGAGCTGTGCATATTTAATGTACACAACTTTAGTTTGGGGATGAGTATACACCTATGAAACCATCACCACCATTGATGCCAAAAAAATTATTATTATTAAGAAATATGTAAGTTTAAGTAGCTATGATGAAAATCTAAAAATATCCAATGAGAATGTATTTATCAACAATTACTTTAAATGTAAATGGATTAAATGCTTTAATCAAAGGATAAAGTAGCTGAGTGGATAAGAAAACAAGACCCTTATATATGCTGTCTACAAGAAATTCACAACAGAGAGTGAGGATGGATGGAAAAGGGATGGAAAAAGATATTTCATGAAAATGGAAACAAAATACGAACAGCTGGGGTAGCAATACTTATACCAGACAAAATAGATTTTTTTTTAGGCGACTTGGTTGCCCTCACAGATTGCAAGGACCTTGTCAGCTTACAATCTCTTATTTTTAAGCCTACAGCACCTGGTCGTCCTAGATGGTCTCCCATCCAAGTACTAACCAGCCTCGACTCTGCTTAACTTCTGTGATCAGACATGATTAGCCTTGTTCAGGGTAGCACAGCCATAGACTACAAAATAGATTTTAAAACAAAGGCTATAACAAAAGACAAAGAAGGACCCAGTTATCCCATTTCTGGGTATTTATCCAAAGAAACACAAAACACTACTTTGAAGGAATATGTGAATCCATATGTTCATTGCAGCATTATTTACAATAGCCAAGATATGGAGGCAAATTGAGTGTCCATCAATGAATGAATGGATAAAGAAGAAGTGGTAT